>NW_015172004.1:1059898-1079742 GCF_001447785.1 Gekko japonicus | reverse complement strand
CGTTGCAGAGCGTCTCCTGCGCATGCGCAGGAGACGCTCTTGCACTTTCGGGGGGATTTAAACATCCCCCCGAAATTTTTAAAAACTTTTTTTATTTTTGTGCACACGTGGGGACTGGCCCACGTGTGCACAAACCTCCCCCAGCCCCCCAGCTGCCCCCTCCGTGCTGATTTAAGTATCCGCACGGAGGGGGCAAGTTGGGAATTAGATATATAGATTACGGCAACAAGCCAGTAAATCAGTTCTGGTCACCACACCTCAAAAAAGATATGATAGCTTTGGAAACAATGCAGAAAAGGGCAACTAAAATGAACAAGGGGATGGAACACCTTCCCAATGAAGAAAGGTTAAAGAGGTTAGGGCTCTTTATCTTGGAGATATGACAGTTGCGGGGTGACATGATAGAGGTTTACAGAATTATGCAGAGAAGGTAGAGAAAGAAGTACTTTTCTCCCTTTCTGACAATACACAAACTTGTGAGCACTCAATGAAATTAATGAGCAGTAAGCTTAGAACAGATAAAAGGAAGTACTTCTTCAGCCAAAGAATAATTAACATGGAATTCACTACCGCAAGAAGTGGTGTCGGCTACAAGCATAGTCAGCTTCAAGAGGAGACTGTATAAATATACGGAGCAGAGGTCCATTAGTGGCTATTAGCCACAAGTTATAAATGAAACACTATGTCTGGGGCAGTGATGCTCTGTATTCTTGGTGCTTGGGTGGGCAACAGTGGGAGGGCTTCTGGGGTTCTGGCCCCACTAGTGGACCTCCTGATAGCACCTGGGTATTGACCCCGTGTGACACAGTGTGTTGGACTGGATGGGCCATTGGCCTGATTTGTCATGGTTTCTCCTATGTTCTTAAGGTCAGCTATCTGTCTCATTGGATAAATAACTGAAAAGCAAATAAGGCAAAAATGTCCAATGTTCCAACATTTCTAATAAAATATTATTGATATTTTGAAAATGACACCGTTTCAACACAAATATTTTTAGTATTCATAGTGCAAAAGGAAAAACGCTAGCCATTTCAAGTATGTAAAAAAGCCAAACCCCTTTCTGAGGCTTCTAGCTACTGTTGTGGGTATGGTTTGGGGGGGGGGGGTTGTTTTGACATGCAATTAACAGTAACTTATCTTTTTATTTCAAGGTCTATAGACTTAAATTTTCTTCCGTCTGTTGATCCCGAGACCGTTCTGCAGACAGGTATAGTAAGCTGGACAGCTGTGGCATCATTATTCTAATTTTTATTGATTTATGTCTTGATAAGTGCGGTGATGTGTGCGGTTTATCTAACTTCTGGGTTTCTGAGCTAACTAAAATTCTTACCGTCAACCATTCAGTCACAGCAAAACAATGCCTATTAGGAATTTATTCATTATTGTCATCTTAAAATATATTTTTTCTACACACTGCCATTCTAACAGACCTCTTCATCCCATATCTGGGAACAGCAGCTATACAGAAATAAAGCACCAATCTCCCTTTCTCCTGGAATTGCTAATCGACCTCCTGAGAATGCCAAGAAGGCAATTAAGAATTTAAGCTCTTTTATAAATAATCAACTGGGAAGGATAATGGACAGTGTTGGACTTGGCAAGATGCTAACTTATTATGGAAATGGAAATAGTATGTCGACTTTGGGCCTTCCATTTAGTTTCTAGCTCAAAAAATAGGCCCCCCCACCCCCATTTGTTGCTCAGTATCCTGAAGTCTTCCTATACTAAGCCCTTTTAGTTTGGGGAATATCACATTTTCCCAGCTCCCCAGACACAGTGGGTACAATCCAGCGCAAATTAAATATGTTTTAAGTTGCATGGATTTCAGTGGGAAAACCTCACATTGGACATCAGTGACATTTAGAAGTGTGCAGTTTTGTCAGATTGTGTCCAGTATATATTTTCTGCAAAATACAGCCGCCCCCCCCCCCTCTCCAATTTGTGAAGGCATTGGGTTGGATCCAACAGTCATTCTACTAGCATAATGGCAGTTAAGCTGGTGAAGTGGTGCTTCCATTGATGGAGGAAGGGAAGACAATATTTGCCAATCCCCCTTCCCTCCACACTGCAGACCTCTGCGCTATCCCCCATGGTGTTCCTGAGGTCCCTTGACCAGTGAGAGCAGAACTTCGAGGGGCTTGGAGAGCTCTATCAGGAGACGGGAGGAAGAAAGCCACACTTTGCCAGCTTCGTTTCATTGACAGTGCTTTGGATCCAGCCCATCGTGATTTGGAGTATTGTAGCAGTTTGAAAGCAAGAAATCGCAAGCAGATAAATAGGTACCACTTCGGTGGGAAGGTAACAGCGTTCCGTGCGCCTCAGTGTTTAGTCTTGCCGGCCACGTGACCACAGAAACGTCTTTGGACAGCACTGGCTCTTCGGCTTGGAGTCAGATTCGACTAGCTTTCTATTATTTTTATACTCATATAGGAAAAAATATGGAAGGGGTGGGATAAGGTATTGGGTATGAAATTCAGGGACTGGTAGAGTACAGAGCATCATCTTACAAGTTAAATTACATAATTCAGATCTTTTCTTTACTTAACAAATGTTTTCTGGTATTCATTCTGATTCATGAACTCAAAACCTGTCTCTTTAATCTCTTGTTTGGATGATTCGACTAGCTTTCGAGCAAAGGAAACCTTTACCTTTAGTGCAGGCTATTGGGTTGGATCCAACCAGCGTTTCCACTGGTGGAAAAGGGATGATGTTCCTTTTCGACTGTCAACAAGCCTGTGCTGGAGGTCATGGGACCTGCATGGAGGAAAGGCATGCGGGATGGGAGCTGTAGTAAGGAAGGGAATTGGGTGAGATTGCGTGACATAGCCGGCTACTCCATCAGGAGGGGAGTGAAATAGCCGGCTAGTCTACTGGGAAGGGTCTGTGACATCACTAATGATGGAGTCAGCTGTCCCCATGTCATGCTGTGACCATAGCACCAGCGGAGATTTGCATAGGAACTGAAATGGACCCCTCTCAAGACACACTGTGAAGCCTGTTCCTCAGTTTTATTGTCCGTCGCCTAGTCTTGAGATTTCGCAACCTGTCACTCTTTTTCTTTTTTTAACTTGGCTGTTCCACATCCGAGTCTCTTGGGTGTTAATTATGACAACAACTTCTTTTGCCATTACAGGCCACGAGTTGTTATCTGAATTGCAGCAGCGCCGCTTCAACGGGTCTGATGGAGGAGTCTCGTGGTCTCCTATGGATGATGAACTGCTTGCTCAGCCTCAGGTCATGAAACTGCTGGATTCGCTCCGAGAACAGTACACGCGTTACCAGGAAGTGTGCAGGCAGCGCAGCAAGCGGACTCAGCTGGAGGAGATTCAACAGAAGGTAATGCAGGTACGTGCCAAGCTCCACTTGGTTGCTTTTACTTACCTGTAATAGAACATCTAGTAAGAGTGTGGTCTGAGCTAGCCGTCTTGCATCTCTGCACATCATTCATGTAAATATCACTCAGTGAGAAGTCAAACAAGTGGAGAAAGAACTCAAAGTAGGTAGCAGATTTATAATCCAGAAAAGTTTAGTGATAATACGGTTATTGTCATTCAGTAGAATAAAAGTATTTAGCAACTTGTGGGTGGGTGGTCTGATATATTTTTTTGCTGAGACTTTTTCCATTATCCAAATCATGGGATAGGATTTATACCCCTGTGTCTCCTGAACTAACAGATGTCTGTTGTTTGAATAAACAGGGCATCTGCAGTTGAGAACATCAGACAACCGTACTCTTCCTGTATGTGAGGCAAATTTCGAGTCCAATGGCACCTTTTAAGACCAACAAAGGTTTATTCAAGGCATGACCTTTGGTGTGTATTCACACTTTTTCAAATGCACACGAAAGCTCATACCTTGAAAAGACCTTTGTTGGTCTTAAAGGTGCCACTGGACTCTGATCTGCTTCAGATTAATATGTTTGACCACCTGGAAGTATCTTCCTGTATGTGGTTTGGGAGCCATGTGGAACAATTCCGAGCTTCGTTAGCACAGGGCAGCTTTAATTGCACCAAAGTGCCTCCTGGTTATCAATAACATTGATCCATTTCTGCTAAAATCCCTAAGGATAGTAAGCCAAAGGAAGGGTGATGCTGTCTCCAGTGTCTTGGGGTTCCTCAGCTATTACTGCTGTTAGTTAGCTTGGCAAGACAAGAGCAATTGCTCTGTGTCCCATTACTGCTATTATAAATGATCTCTGTAATTTTTTTCTTAATTACATTTGAATTTTATGTAATTACACCTCACCTTGTTCTTCCTGCATTTCATGGGCCTTTAACTCTGCTGTCTACATCTGGGTTGCTTTCTCTTTCTTTCTTTCTTTCTTTCTCTCTCTCTCTCTCTCTCTCTCTCTCTCTCTCTCTCTCTCGCTCTCTCTCTCTCTCTCTCTCGCTCTCTCTCTCTCTCTCTCTCGCTCTCTCTCTCTCTCTCTCTCGCTCTCTCTCTCTCTCTCTCTCGCTCTCTCTCTCTCTCTCTCTCGCTCTCTCTCTCTCTCTCTCTCGCTCTCTCTCTCTCTCTCTCTCGCTCTCTCTCTCTCTCTCTCTCGCTCTCTCTCTCTCTCTCTCTCGCTCTCTCTCTCTCTCTCTCTCGCTCTCTCTCTCTCTCTCTCTCGCTCTCTCTCTCTCTCTCTCTCGCTCTCTCTCTCTCTCTCTCTCGCTCTCTCTCTCTCTCTCTCTCTGTCTCTCTCTGTGTGTCTCTGTCTCTCTCAATTTATACTTATCCCTCCCAGCCAAGGCCGGTCAGGGCGGCTTACTTAAAGGAATAAATACATCAATAACAATTTAAACAATCTTAAAAACATCTAAAACATTCCAACATTAAAAGGTGCTATAAACATTAAATGTATAACCTCAGCGATCTCTCTGCATGTTTGTCAATCTAATAAGACCTCTTACATGTATGTAGGGATTAAAAATGTACTGGTCTTTGAGGTCTAACAAAACTCCTGCTTATTTTAAAGCAAAGGTTGTTTTGTGTAAGACATCTAAGGGAAGCTATTATTTGTCTTATATGTGCCTGTCTAACATTTAAATAGGTTAGTATATCCAGTTATTAAAATCTATAGCAACGTTTGTAGTACAAATCTATTGCTGACTAAAATGAATAAAAATCCTTTTAATGAATTGTGTACTAAAAGGTCATAAAAGATGGGGATTGATGCTTTGAAAAGCGGCATGTAATTGGTGCTTTCAACACTCCTGCAGACATTGTCTCAGTAGAGATAATAGAGGAAACAGAACAATTGTATTTCTTTTCCAGGCTTATTATTTGACATTAGATGCGTATATATATTTTAGCAGCTTTGCTGGATAGATTAAAGTCAGTGAATTGTTATATGTGACCTTAAAGTCCTGAAAACACAAACCAATAACTCAAACAATTTTTTTTCTCCGTGCTATTTTAGATGTATTTAAATGCAACAGTTTAATTTTTGCTTCTGGTTTTAGCCATGAAAATATAAATCTGTATAGGCACATTATCCATGTGATCAGACTTTATTACACAAAAAAAAATTGGCTGAAAAGAAAACAAAATAAAAAGTGCATCAGTCAGAAACTATATTGACTTCTTTCCCCCCTGTGGTAACTTGAGTATTCAAATGATCCAAGCAAAGATGAGCTGATTGGAATGAAGTTTATAACCTAGTTTGGCAAACTGCCATTATTAATGCATTTAAATAGACTTGTTTACTGGGGCATCAACCTCAATTTGCATCATTCTGATTAGAAATTGTCATCCATTTGCTCTGTCTATGTTACTGATGCTGCATAATAAACGTATTGAACCTTGGCAAGCAATGAAATTGTGCATTCATCTGTATTTTTATTTAGTTAAATCAATTTAGAAGGTACCTGCCAAAGATTTCCAAATACCGTGGGGGGAGAGAGAACCTCAGTGACTTTGTTTAGAGTTTCTAACAAGGGACCAAGGGACCACAAGTGATCAAAAAAACAAACATATACCAAGCCAGCTGCCCGCATGCAGCCGGAATGGTGTGATGGAAGGGAGAGATTGGAACAAGGGCACCTGATGCAAGCAGGTACGACGAGATGATTTGCCGTACCATTTGGATGAAACAAATCGTAACTGCTGCAATGGGAGAGTCTAACTCCCGGTGCAAGCTGCGTTTTGTTCTGTCATTTACCACAAAATAGATGCTAGGCAGCCAAGTCTAATTGCTCAGCTTTTTCCAGGTGTATTTGTGGATAAGGTCCATATTAGTCATCTTTTTATTTTGTTCGTTTATTTATTGCATCCGTCCCAAATCTGAATGGCGCATGCACATTGTCAGTGGATTATTTCTCCACGGTATAAACTGAGGACTATTGAGGGAAGGGTCGCGGCTCCTGACTCCCATGTTATTGTGTGAAGAAACAGAATCGTTTTAAAACACGCATGTGCCTTTCATAGTTGACGGCTTGCTCTGTGCGTGTGTGTTTTTGCACGTGTGTGTGTGTTTCTGTTCGGCTCTCTGTAACAGACTACAAGAAGCACTGAGTGAGTCAGCCTTGACTGTGTGAGAACTGCTGAGGAATTTGGTATGTAGCCGCTAGCTGAGGGATAAGACTTTGAAAATACCCGCGAACAATCTCCCTAGGCTGTGCTGTTTGGGCAGCAGTTAAATGTGGAGACCTGCATAGCTAACTCTACATAAGTACCAAGGGTTTAGACACCTTCCCATTTATAATGGCATCTCCCCCATCCAGCTGCCACTGAACTTTTTCAGTAGTGCAATACAGAGAGCACTTGTGCCAAAAGTAATCCATATTACTGCGTATGGGTGTGAAAGTTGGACAATGAAGAAAGCTGACAGGAGGAAAAGTTGGCCCATTTGGAATGTGGTGCTGGAGGAGAGTTTTACAGATAGCATGGACTATCAAAAAGACACATGAGTGGGTTCAAGATCAAATCAAGCCTGGAAGTTAAAATGACTCAGCTGAGGCTATCGTACCCTGGTCATACTCACTGGAAAAAAACAGTAATGCTGGGAAAAGTTATAAGCAACAGGAAAAGAGGAATCATAGAATCATAAGAGTCAGAAGGGGCCATACAGACCATCTAGTCCAACCCCCCTGCCCAACGCAGGACCAGCCTAAAGCATCTCTGACAAATATTCGTCCAGCCTCTTATTGGAAGCTGTCAGTGAAGGGGAGCTCACCACCTCCCTGGGCAGCTGATTCAACCTTTGAACCACTCTGGCCGTGAAAAAGATTTTCCTAATATCCAGCCGATACCTTTCTGCATGTAATTTAAACCCGTTGCTTCGGGTCCTCTCCTCTGCTGCCAACTGGAACAGCTCCTTGCCCTCCTCCAAATGTAAAGGTAAAGGTTCCCTTGCTCGAAAGCCAGTCGAATCCGACTCTAGGGTTGCGGTGCTCATCTCCGTTTCAAAGCCATAGAGCCAGCGCTGTCCGAAGACATTTCCGTTGTCATGTGGCCGGCATGACTAAACACCAAGGCGCACGGAACGCTGTTACCTTCCCACCAAAGTGGTACCTATTTATCTACTTGCAATTTCTTGCTTTCGAACTGCTAGGTTGGCAGGAGCTGGAACTAGAGACGGGAGCTCACTCCATCTTGCGGCACCCGGGTCTTAAACTGCAGAATTACTGACCTTCCACAGCCTGCAGTTCAGCGTCTTAACCACTTGAGCCACCACAGCTCCAAATGGCAGCCTTTCAAATATTAAAAGAGAGCAATCATGTCCCCCCTCAATCTCCTCTTCTCCAAACTAAACATTCCCAAGGCCCTTAGCCTTTCTTTGTAGGGCTCAGTCTCCAGACCCCTGATCATCCTCATCGCTCTCTTCTGCACCCTCTTGATTTTGTCCACATCCTTTTTGAAGTGAGGCCCAATAGGAGATGGACTGACGCAATTAAAGAAGCCATGACCCTCAGTTTTGCAAGAATGCTAGGAAAAGAGGAAGCCCAACAGGAGATGGAGTAACTCAACAAAGGAAGCCATGGCCCTCAGTGGCCCTTTTAATGATAAGACATTTTGGAGGTCATTCATTCATGGGGTCGCCGTAAGTCAGAAGTGACTCAATGGTACTTAAACACACACAATGTAGGGAGCAGCTAAAAAGGGTTCTTGGGGATACCTGCCTTGCCTTTTGCCTTTCTAGTCTCCCCCACCCCCAAAAAAAAATGTATTATAAAATACTGCTGTTAATCATCTGCTGTGTTTGTCTGAGACACATTTTTATCTTGTTATGCCTCAGTGTGAAGTGCTCATTTTCTGTTATCACACAGATTGGTTGATCATTATGGGATATGTAGTGCTTGTTCCCTACGGTGAGTCAGGCTCCACTGCTCTTGAACCACCCCCATGTAAAATATTGCTCCGGACGCATTCACTCTGTTCTTCCACCTGCAGTTAAACACTGACCATTAAATAACCTGTAAATAGAACAGCGCATAACGAGGAAGCAGGAAATGGGTGTACAGTACACTGAGATTTGTTCCTAAGCCAGTCTGGGCACTGGAATTTTGCAAACGGGAACAATGTCGCTTTCAGTAGAAACTGTTCTTTCCTCTTCTCTTCTGAAGTGAGCTTTTCATCTTACCTGCTAATAAAGATACGAATTGACAAAACACGGGTACGCCAAGTACTTTTCATGCTCTGCTTCTAATGTGCAATGGCACCTTATTAGGGTTCACAAAGCAAACATTCTTCCAGAAAAGCATTTGGAAATGTTTGATCAGCACTGTCGGTTGTGTCTGTACTGAGATGTTACTCCAGTACACACTGCTCCCCCCGGTACTTAAGGTAGAGGTAGCGTTGCTAATTAAACACCTACGTCATGAGCTGTTTTTAAAGTTAAATGTAAATGACATCAGTGGAAGAAAAATCTAAATAACATGCTTCTAAAAAGTGCCTAGGTGGTGTTTGTATATTAATTATTTGCTGTGATTGTAAAGGTTACCGTTTGATTTTACAGGTGGTGAACTGGCTTGAAGGACCCGGTTCAGAACAGCTTAGAACGCAGTGGGGGATAGGTGATTCAATCAGAGCCTCACAGGCTTTACAGCAGAAGCACGAAGAGATTGAAAGTCAACACAGTGTGAGTTTTCATTTTCCTGGAGGAAGCTATTGCACGATTGTCCTTATATGTAATTAATTATGTGCAACATTTTCCGGTGACATTTTTTCTCCCCCTGAAATTTCTAGACAGTGATTTATGACTTATAAAATGTTGCCCTTAGTCTTCTGTAGCAACCTAGCAGAATAGCTGGCAATAAATGCTTGTGATCTCCATGAAAGGTAATTAAAATCTAATGTCATGGCAGTATTATGGTGATGTTTTAAAATGGAAGAGCGATGATTTGTGCTTCTGATGAGATTGAAAATGCAGCATAAGGAGCACTAGATTGGCATAAGCATCTCTTTTTTGAGGGTTGGAAAGCACCATAATTACTTCCGTGCCCGGTTAAGTAAGATCCTGTGTAAATTTGATGAAGATGAGATTGCCCAGTTTGGCGAATGAGTAGACGTGGAATTCATTGGTAAGCAAATTTTCCAGTTTATAGGGAAGAAAGGTTGAGAGGGCAGCGTGCACCAAACGGAGCTACGATTCACTGCACTCTAGACGGAGTATCTTCCTGCCAGCGGTGGGTTGAATCCTACAGACCATGACTGCCATGTCACTCTTCCCTACGGCAACCTTTTGCTGGGTGGTTCTGGGATTTGGGGGATCCACACGGACACAATGCCGTGCAGCATCTGGGGAGGTGGCTACAGTGAGAAAGATTGGGCAGAGTTGCCCTCCGTCTTGTGCCACTGGCAGAACAAGGACATGTGGGGGTGTTGCCCAATTCTTCACGGTCCCTGTGAACTCCCCCATATGGCGTCTGTGCCTACAATTCGTTAGGCATAAATTTGCAAACCATAGTTTGGAGGCAGACTGTAGTTAGCATCCGTGATAACTTGTCTGTGTGCAAGAAAGCAGGGGCTTTCACAATTGCCCTATCTGGGGTAGTCGATACTTTCATGAGGCATCGACTGCTCCCTGAATCCTACTATCCATATGAAATTTCATTCCATGTAATTTGTTGTTGCAGAGAAGGATGGAGGTGTCCACTCTAGAAACGTTATGAAGTACTGACCTTCTTCATAAAACTCAAAAAATTCAATGTGGTTTCCTTAACCGGTAATTTTCTCCTGGCCTCAATAAATTTATTTATTTATTTATTTATTATTTCGATTTCTATACCGCTCGTAACCCCTAATGGGTCTCAGAGCGGTTTACAATGAACTACATTATGTAGTTATATATATCTAACTAGGGCCACAATCTTTCACGGGGGAGGGGTTCCCTACCGGCACCCATGCGGCAATCTTGTTCTTTTTCCGGCGGCCTCGTTGTTTCTTCCGCTGATCCGGATGGCTTCGGGCGGCTTCAGACGACTGGCGACCATCTACTGGGTAGGCTCCGCTGACTTCCGTTGGTGCGCAGTTGCTTCGGGGCGCAGCTTCCGGCTATACGTCCCATCGGGCTCCTGCCGCGCTGCGTCCCCTTCGTCGCTGCGTCACCCGGCTCCACCTCCTCTCGATCTGGTCGCCACCTCCTGGGATCGCTGCTCCGCCGCCATTTCTTTTCGCCGCTCCGATTGCTGCTGCCGTCATCAACCGCACTCCTGGCACGGAACCAGGAGGAGGGTGCCTCCCTGCCGCCTAGGGCAGGTACCCATTTGTCTAGTTGTTATTAGAGCCGCTGGACTGGCGGGAGCTGGGACTGGGGCCGGGGGCTCAACCCAGCTGCGGTGGGGATTCGAACAGCCATTGTGGCTGTTCGCTACAGATGTTACCTGCAGGCGTCGTATTGCCTGCACCACCGCTCCCTCATGTGCTCGGTTCCGTTGTCCCTCATATCAGCTAAAAAAAGTCTCCTTTGCCATGCAGCAAATCCAGTTTGTCAGTGCTGTCACCTATTCAACCTGTTCCTTGGGTGGACTCACTGTGGAATCATATTTTCTCCATCCGACTTAGAGAGGATATTGTAGTCAGTGCTTTTTTTTAACGTAAAGGCAGCAGCCGCTTCTGTGGTCCACTGCATTTGTAGCAGGGTATGACCCACTTTCATTTCTTAGGCTTTCAGTCAACTTGAGCTCTCTTAGTCCCAACATCCTAGATCTGATCTATATTTACTTCTCTGGTGAGGCATCCTCTTCCAGTCTCTTACTGTCAGCGGGGTATGTGAATCTTTCACTGTGTCGTAGGGTATGCATGCAGACCACTTCAGCAGTGTTCTGTCCTCCTGTTTAAAGGTAGAATTATCATAGCCAGCCTTGGACTATCAAATTTTAGATCAACAAAAATACTGCGTACTGCCCCCTTAAGCTTTGTGCAGTCTGACAAGAGCAGTCTAGGATTTCTGTTCAGATCACAGCATTCTGCCTAGCAAGTGATGGGCCTTTATAGCCCAGGTACACTGAGTGAGACTTGTTGGGTGGTCTACGAATGATCGTTACCCAGAATAATGCCTTCTAAAGGTAAAGGTTTCCCTTGCTCGAAAGCCAGTCGAATCCGACTCTAGGGGGCGGTGCTCATCTCCATTTCCAAGCCGAAGAGCCAGCGCTGTTTGAAGATGTTTCCGTGGTCATGTGGCCGGCATGACTAAACACCGAGGCGCACAGAACGCTGTTGCCTTCCCACCGAAGCGGTACCTATTTATCTACTTGCAGTTTCTTGCTTTCAAACTGCTGGGTTGGCAGGAACTGGGGCCAGAGACGGGAGCTCACTCCGTCATGCGGCACTCGGGTCTCGAGCCGCCGAACTTCCAGTCTGCAGTTCAGCATCTTAACTTCTACCCTGCCTTTAAAACTTTGTTGGTGATCTTGTATTTTGAGGAAGCTGAGTCAACCTGCAGCCAGGAAAAGCCCATATGGGAAATGTATTCATGAGGTCATAGAGAGAAGCCCCCATTTTATTTGTCTTCTCGGTTCCCCTTACTTCTAAAATCACTGTTTAAAAAAATATCCACACTAATTTTATCCTCATAGCTCTGTAAAGGCCTCATCTACTCAGACTCACAATACTTCTGTATCATACAGAAGACAATTAATTACCTGCAGCTGCCAATGAGGGTGGACATGAACTATGAAGCTCCTCTGTGACAGTATCCAAATATTGAATTGGTCAGGAGGATCCGGTTTTTATTAGTTCATTCCATTCCTTCAGAACTATCCACCAGGAAGTCTTGATCACATAACTGGATGCAGTTTTGTTCTTTTGCTGCACAAACAAAATTTTTTGATTCATTGTCTTATTTCCATACACCCGATTTTTGGACTGGAGTCAGCATAGACTTCGCTTTCTCCTCGTGAAATCACATGGTTGTGGTTTTTCTTATACAGCCTCCTGTTGAAGGTCATCATGTTCTTTGTCACCAGTCGATTCAGCATTTTTTCAAGGACCTTCAGAATCAACGCCCATCTGTCATCCCATCTGTCCCAGCCTGTGGATTGTCCTTAGTGCTATCAGAGCTAATGCATAAATATAGTATGAAGTTATTGCCTCTTTCCTCCTTCAGAACTGCCTTCTTATATGCCCTGTGCTCCAGTATCCTCTTCCGCTGTATGCTTAAGCCCAGGGTTGTATTGCACCTAGACTTGCCATTCCCCCCTAAAGTGACTTCTGTATTTCACCATGCATAAGATGTCTCCTTCCTGGTTTATTTTCCTGATCCACTAGGTAGTAGAGAATGCAAGGCCTTTTCCCTGGATTAGGCATCACCTTTCAGGAAAAAAAACAACCACCTCCATATCTGTTGTGCTGCAGCTAACTGAGGACTCTGTATATTCTCTCGAATGCTTTTTTTTAAGTGCTTGGTATTCTCAGTGAGTGTTTGAATTGGGATTGTGTCAGATCTGAAGGTAAACACCCATGCCTGAGACTTGTCAGGACCCCTGCTGCTTCAGAGTTGGACAAGTTCCCCTCACTCTTGGCCGTGTCATCTCAATCCCTTCTGCCTGCTGCTTTTTCCCTGGCCAAATTCCCTGGCTCATTCCTCAGTAAATAAGACACAGCAGGCTGTGCATGTGATTCCCCGTCTTCTCAAAAGATAGACCCTTCTCTCACTTCTTGCATTGTTCCCAAGGGGCCCCAGACCCTCAGGAGTTTTTTTTTGGGGGGGGCTACAGTGAACTGCAGGAGGAATGGGCAGAAATCTTTTCCAAAAACTCACTCTGTTTGCAGTTCTGTAGGATCAAACCCCAAAGGGAGAAGGAAACTAAAAAAACTACAAATAGATTCATTCATACCATTTACGTTATGAATTTACAGTAAAATAAGGGGAATCGCCAGTGAAAGCCTCTAGAACCTCATGAATTTTTAATCACTTGGAAAACATTTCTTTGGTAAATAAAGCATTATGAGACTATTATTCAATCTGTCTTTTGCCAGTGAATTTGAGAAATTGACACCAAGGCTGTGCAAAGCAACGATTAGAAGTTACTGCCTTATATACATAAAAACCTTTTTAAATAACTCTAGTGTTTCTTTAATAAGCTGTCTCATTGATTTGCAAGCTAATTACTTTTAACTGTGTTTACTAAAAAGGATTCTGACTTCACTGCATGCAGTAGTCATACTGCAGATGTCATTTATTCCACTGCTACTGGAAAATAGCTTAAATGTTCATTTAGCATTAAGTCATTTCCTTCCCTTTCTCACCCAGCATTATGCCACCTTTAAAAGCCCTGAGTCATGAGTTCCCATTTTTAAAGGTGGTATTGATGCTATTTACTCTAGGAATTTCAGCCAATGATTAGAATGCTTACAATAATGCATATAAGACAGAGCTTTTGCCATGGTTTTATCAGTGAAAAATACAAGTAGGAGAGCCTGGGAGTTTGCAAATGGACTAATTATAATTAGAACAAAATTCGAGTCCAGTTGCACCTTTAAAACCAACAAATTATGCTGTATACTAATTTGCTGTTCCCCTTCTACCTATATGTATGGACTGGTAACTTCCATTTCACTGTTTCTGAAGAAGTGTGCTTATACCTTTAATAAAACTTTGTTGGTCTTTTTTTTGCAATTTTTATTTTTTATTGTTTATATCACACGTATCCACATATCAGATATCCTTGCGAGTCACTTCCCCCCCCTTCTCTACCCATACATAAAATGTTCCCATCTTTTTACAAATATCTCGTAGTCCTTTCCTTGCAAAAGTACACTTAGTCTGTCCATCTCCGCTAATGTTATCATTAGCGGAAAACTTTGTTGGTCTTAAAGGTGCCGCTGGACTCCAGTTTTGTCCTGTTGCTTCAGACCAACACAGCTACCCACCTGAATCTAATTATAATTAGGGTTGCCAGTCCTGTTCTCGTAAATCCTGGGAGCTTTTGCGTACAGAGTATGGGGAGACCATGAAGACCATAGAGGCTGGATAAATCCATAGAGCAGGGGTTCCCAGTCTTCTTGAGTCTCTGGGCACCTTTGGAATTCGCGGAGCCAAAACAATGTTCGTTTAATCTATACAGCCGATCAGAAGCCCTGCTGGGCAAGTACCCCATCTGGCCCCACCCGCTTTCTGAAAAAAACTGACTGATACCAGGCAAGGTGTCTACGGGTGCCATGGCACTTACAGGCACCATGGTGGGGACCTCTGAGTGATGTGGTCATGGTGACCAGAAGCCAGGGCTAACAGCACAGGAAGTGATGAAATGCTATTGCTCCATTGGAAGAGAAAGTCAAGGTATGGAGCCGTCTAACTCAGGCTAGTGGCATAGCTCCATGTATTTAAAGGGCATCTCAAACATCCCAGAGGTCTTCAGATCTAGTGCAGCCCTGCTGATTGAGAGCATGTAGGGCCTCGATATTCCACCTTGGGCAAAGACTTAATTTTGAAGTGGTGCGTTCGGCAAGAAGAGCAGATTCGGATGCATCAAGGTGGAGAGGTGCTTCTGCTTTATGAGCACCTAGTGACCTCCTGCAATGAGAGTGCAGTAAGGGCATGTGCTCCTGAAGCCTTTGGTTTTTTTTTTCCTATCCCGCCTCCGGGCAATAATTTCTCTTTCGAACACTGCTGTGCACCAATGATCGGTCAAACAATAGTGGGGGCACTCCCGCGTCTTTTACTGTCTGGACCGGCCCTTAATCTCTGTTGCATCACCAACTTGCTCTCGTGGGGGCACTCCCGCGTCTTTTACTGTCTTACCAACTTGCTCTTGAGCTGAACACACAGCATGTTCCAATGATAGCATGTCTCTATTAATATTTATTTAATAAGAATTTTATACCGCCCTTCCCACAAGTGGGCTCAGGGTGGTTCACAACATAGCTTTATGAAACATATAAAATCCAATTGAACAGTCTAAAATACGAATCTATAAATTAAATTTTTTTAAAAAACCATATGGTGCCATAATCCAATTCTAGTCCTTGAATTTATATTAACAATGGGGAAGGGGGATGGAAGCAGGTAGTCGAGCAGATAGTTATGAGAGCTGAGCAAGAGGTCCAGTAGCACCTTAAAGACTAACGAAATATGTGGTAGGGTATGAGCTTTCGTGAGTCACTGCTCACTTCTTCAGATACCACTATTAGAGCTGTTAACCATTAAAACCGTTGCAGTACTCAACCATATGCTTGGCGGAACATCTCTGCCTTGCAGGCTCTGTGGAATTGTAACAGATTCCACAGGGCCCTGATAGGCAGAGAGTTCCATCAAGTCAGAGCCACAGCTGAAAAGGCCCTGCCTCTGGTTGAGGACAGTTGGATACTCTTTGGGCCAGGGACTTCCAAGAAGATGTTCGTTGCTTGAGTGTAGCACTCTCTGGGGGACATACCAGATAATAATCGGACAAGGCAACTGATATGCAATCCTGATACCACTAAAAAGAAAATTTGTGAAGCCGCAGATAGGGCTGAGTGTGAAATGGTTTAAGATTTGTGTTTGATTTAATGGAATGCTTGGGGGAAAGAGAAGCAAGACGATCGGGGGAACAAGGAGCAATTACCAATTTAGAATGTGTGTGTAAAATGGATAGATAGTATAGTACAGAGAGGTGGAAGGGGTAAAGAAAGTGGATAGAGAAAAGGCTGGATTATAGTTCGGAAGAACAAGAAAGGCTCAGATGATTATGTTTCCACCAACTTCCAAGGCTGAATTAATAACAGAACTAGCTTGTCGTGTTGAAGTAGAAGCGTGCCGTCAACATTTGTTCCTTGTTTTTAAGAAACCAGGCATTCATGCATCCTCTTGGCCATATGTATTTATTAAAGCATATTTAAGCATGCATAACGCTAGAACGAGCCTAGATTTTGTTTTTATTTGTTAATAGATTGGGTGTTTCCTCAAAATGTAGGAATATATGGTTGAATTTTTATTTCTTATTTTTTTGCTATGTTGGTTTTGCAGGAGTGGTTTGCCGTGTACGTGGAACTTAATCAACAGATTGCAGCGTTGTTGAATGCTGGGGATGAGGAAGACCTTGTAGAGCTGAAGGCATTACAACAGCAGCTGAGCGATGTCTGCTACCGGCAAGCCAGTCAACTGGAGTTTCGACAGAATCTGTTACAAGCAGCACTTGAATTCCACGGGGTTGCCCAGGATGTAAGCCTGCTTTTATTCAAATATTTATGCTCGTATTTGTTGCAAGCTGTTGCTTTGCTGTTACAACTTCAGAGGGCCAACAGTTTAGACAGGTTCTTTCAATAATGGAGACACCCCGTAGCTGTTTATTCTATTTTTAAATATTTGTGTGGGTGTGTGCGCGGACGTGCAGGTGTGCCTGGAAATCGTGGCTGACTTCTGGTGATCCCGAGTGGGGCGTGGAGGCAAGGGACGTTTAGAGAGGTGGCTTGTTATTGGCTGCCTTTGTGTCCCGGCTCTGGTATTCCTTGGAGGTCTCCCATCCAAGTACTTGCCAAGGTTGGCCCTGCTTAGCTTCCATCTGACGAGATTGGGCTTGCCTGGGCTATCCAGCTGTTTATTCTAAAGATTGCAGTCTTCATTTCCGAGGACGCACCACCTATAATCCTCCGGTTTATTAAATTTTACTGCACCAATGTAGACAAATTCAGATGTACTTGTCCTTTCAACAAAGTTAACCATGCAGGATGAAAAACAGGTTTCTATTTTAATGCCTCTGAGAGAATATATTAGGAAGCCTCCACTTTGCAGCTAGAATTCATTAGCGGTGTGGATGCCTTCAGTTCTTTACAGCTGTATTTCCCAACTTTCACTATTCGATACCAACTTGTTTGGTGTGGCCCGCTTCCCTCATACACAATTTATACTTTAATTTTAAATAAATTGCAAAAATAACAATAATGTGTAATGTACCAATTATCACCTAGAAATTTGTTTTCTTCCATGAAATTCAAAGTGGTGGATTTAACCTGCTGTTAAAGCAAAGCAGAACTTTTTCAGAGACAGCAGTTTCAGTTTGGTTTTGTGTGTTAAAATATAGAAAACCAAAAATGTTTTAAAATGACGTAGGGCTGTGGATATAGTCCAGACCAGGAAAGAGTAAAAAAAACCCTATTATATCCTCTCACCCCCAATCCCTCCCTCAGAATCAGGAAGGAACTTCTAGTATGCATTCTTCTTGTTGTTGTTGTCTATAAGCCCCCCGTTCATACCGCCAAGGAACAGAGAGAGTTTGCTCCATCTCAGAGTGACTCTTAAGGGTCAACATCACTTTCCTACTCTTGACTCTCTCCCACTCTGTCTGGACCTTCAGCCCTAAGTTGATGTTTGCCAAAACACAAATGCCCAGTATTTGAGGGGGTCTTGCCCACTTCCACAGTTTGGATCTCAGAAGACTGATGGGAAGTATTACTGCTTAAATGACAGGATTCTGTGCAGTTGTTGAGTATTAGCCATGCACCATCTCGTTGACCCAAGTCCTGCTAGCCTCGTCATCCTTATAAATCGCCTTTTTGCAGTACACTCAGTGCATCCTCTAGAAATCACTAGGATTGGGAGCAACTAACATCTCTGGACTCCTCCCTTTTTATTGTTTCAGTTGTCTCAGCAACTAGATGGCTTGCTAGGGATGCTGTGTGTGGATGTAGCGCCCGCTGACGGAGCATCAATCCAGCAAACTTTAAAGTTACTTGAAGAAAAGTTAAAAAGTGTTGGTAAGCCGAAGTTGGGTGATTTGTGCTGAAATTTGCACAACAGTGAATGACTATGCCAGAATGAAAAAAAAGGGATATGCCCATCCCTCTTTTTTTGGGTAATAACTGGGTTTTTTAAAAAATTATTCTGAACAATATATTCAACAGTACATTCAGAACACATATTAATACCATGCAATAATCAATATTCTCAACCCGTAAGAGCCTTTTAAAAATATAACAGATCTTTGTAATAAGAGTTGTTTGGAATCACTTCTTCTTCTGCGAGATATTCCACTGCTGGGAACCAAGTTGCTTGAAAATCTTTTTGGTGAGAGACTATTTTACCATGCCCATCCCTCTTCATGCTTGGTATTATATGTATTGTCATCTCTTGCCACCATTCCTTGAGATGTACAGAGGGCTTCCATCAGATGTGCTGGTGTCCTCTCCCCCTCCCCTCTTCCAGGACATTTGGAGTTGCCTCTGTTTTAAAAAAAAACCCCAATAACGTAATGAAATGCAGAATGGGCAAACAACCCTCACTGGACACACAGACTCTTCTTTGCATCATAGCCTGAGCTGTCAGTTTCATTGAACATTCGGCTCAAAGGTAGCAATGTGATTTGGATATAAAATCCAGCAGCACCTTAATTATTTGCATTGCAGAAAGGAAACTTCACAATGAAATGTGTGTACTTGGGTCTTTAAACCAGAGGTCTTGCCTCCAAAATGTAAGGTTTCTGAGAGCAAACTGAAATTGGTTATAGCCTTGTGCAGTGGGAAGTCTAACAAATTTTTGTCAGTGCATAAAGCTGCTTTAACGAGAGAGAAAAACAATTGTCCCCAAACCCCCAATTGAAATGGAAACAAACAGTACATATTTATTTATTGCAAGAGTTTATACCCTCACCCTTCTGTTAAAAATAAGTAAGGTGACCTGCCATCAAATCCATCCACAGCAGTTAAGAATAGGTAACAATGCATTGGAAACAAAATTTAGCTGAAGATCTTCTGAAATAAAGTTTTCAGCTGCTGACAGAGGGCTTCTAAAGAATGAACTGGTTGCAATGCGGGGTGGGTGGGTGTGAGTACCAAAGGGTGGGGGCAACTGCTCAGAAAGCCCTCCTGTGGATTCCTGACAATCATAATTCTCTAATGGGTTCCCCCAATAAGCTTACCCGGCTGACCAGGGAGCACAAGCGAGTCTGTACAGGAGGAGGTGGTGCGCCAGCCGCCAGGTACTTTGGACCCAAACTAAGGCCTTCAACGTTGACACCAGAATTTTTGTATTAGGCTGGATGCCTCCTGGCAGCCAGTATAATTGGCACAGGATGGGAGTTACCTGCTCGCTGCAGGCAGCCCCGTGGAAGCACTCTGGCTTCTCTGTTCTGTACCATTTGAACCCTTTTCAAAGAATGCCTTGCTGGGTGGTCTGTCCTGAAAATCACTGAGTCCAGTGGCACCTTTAAGACCAACAAAGTTTTATTCAAGGTATAAGCTTTTGTGTGCATGCACACTTCTTCAGTTGCTTCAGACCAACATGGTTACCCACCTGAATCTGTTACTGAGGCATGTAAGACTCTGGCCAGGTCCACCTTTTCCAGAAAAGCCCGGAGCAAGTTAGAAAAACGCACTATGGCCCCGGTCACACGGCAAAGTTGCCACGGGAGAGGCACGGGAGTATCGCGGATTTTCCGGGCGCGATCTCACGTCAACATCTGGGAAGCGCAGTGCTCCCGTGGCGAACCCGTGGCTCCCCGCCGAAG
>NW_015172004.1:1004046-1059400 GCF_001447785.1 Gekko japonicus | reverse complement strand
TGCTGCTTCTTTGCCGCGCTGCGGACTAGCCATCTGATCTGCACCTGACCTCTGATCTGCACCTGATCTGCACGGGATCTCCAAAGGACTTCTGATCGGGCTGCCACATGTTATTTTCCTCCGGGGCAATTAGCCACACCACCCACCCACCCCGGCGCATTTTCCGGCTCAAGTGACCGGGGCCTATGTCTGTCTTCCTGGCAGTCCAGGTTCAATGAGGCCTCTAGTAGTAGACCCAGTGTTCCTTCATAGGGACTCCAACCCTGTCTGTTGCAGGTTAAACACCTATTCCTGGGTCAGCTGTGTCTCCTGATTAATGGGGTTTCTGTTTTATCTGTATTGAATGTCAGCTTGTTCATCCTCATTCTAACAATGCAAATAAAACAGAGAAAATGAAAACTGCAGGGTTACAGAGTACATGTGAATTAATACTGCATAAGAAGAAAATTACAGATAGGAACACATGAAGCTGCCTTTTACAGAGTTAGATCAATGGCTGATCCATTTTAGTACTGTCTAATGTGACTGGTAACAATTATCTAAAGCCCCTTCCGAATTCAAGGTGCGCCACTGAGCGATGCCCTCTGTAATACATGCTAATACTGCTTGTAACGAATGATGGTTTAGAAATCCTGTATGTGCCTATGTAACTTCCTAGCCACTTAGTTACTAATTACCTCCTTATACATGACACAAATAGAATTGACTGCCAATGCTTGTAGGATGAGTTAAAGCCCTTTCTCATTTTAGAGTCTATAAAGCTAACTCAGCTTATCATTTCTTGAAAGTTAAATTGCCGCCACTGACTTATGTGTGAAAAGAGAATTGGACAGACGGTTCTTGAAAGAAGAACAATAATGTGAGATTTACAGGACCAATGGAAAAAATATGTAATAGTTATTGGAAATAAGGTGTTTGTTTTGCTGTACCTTTAGATTTAGGTCTGCAGGGTTTGCGTGAAAAGGGACAAGGTCTTCTCGATCAAATAACTAACCAGGCATCTTGGGCTTACGGCAAGGATGTATCCACCGAAAACAAAGAGAATGTAGATCACATCCAGGGAGTGATGGAAGATATGCAACTGAGAAAGCAAAGGTAACTCATGCGGCAACGGTGATTCAGAACGTTTGGAAATTTAAAATATTAAGCAAAGCCATTTTAACTTAAAAGGTTTCCGTTACAGAGGGAGAATCGTATGCATTCTTAGTTTGCTGTCCCACTTATAGTCATTGCTGTTCACTTGACGCCTTTTGATGCCTCAGTGCCAGCTGTTGTGGTACTCTTTTATAGAGAATATTAAAGCATCCTCTTGTGCCAAGCAGGACCCATAGGTTCAGGCTCAGACACAATGCATGAATCACGACCTAAAAACCAGCCCTCTTATTTCTGAATCCCAGTTTAATATTCACTGATGAGATAAAGTCTCCCTCAAAAGTTACAGCAGTGAAAACGCCTTGAAAGTCTTTAGGATTTTTTTTGTTATATCAGATGATTAATTTATCTTGAAGTGTCTTAAATAATAAATCTCTCTCCTGATACGAAGGCTAAGAAAAAAGAGAAGTGTGTGTATGAACGCAGAGATTGGCTGTTGCATAGAAAGCCAGTCTTGCTCTTCTCTTAGCAAAAACTAGTTTGTTGGCTGCTGTTTGTTAGGAGGCACTGTCTACAGCCAGGGTTCATCCCCAGGACTTCTGCAGAGATGGCTGGGAAAGCCGCATTGGGCTGGGGAGGAAAGCAACATACTACGCCAGTTTGGTGTAGTGGTTAGAAGCACGGACTCTAATCTGGGAGAACCGGGTTTGATTCCCCACTCTTCCACATGCAGCTGCTGGTGTGACCTCGGGCCAGTCATAAGTTCTCTCAGAGCTGTTCTCTCAAGGGCAGTTCTCTCAGAGCTCTCTTAG
Organism: Gekko japonicus; assembly: GCF_001447785.1. Lineage (NCBI taxonomy): Eukaryota > Metazoa > Chordata > Lepidosauria > Squamata > Gekkonidae > Gekko > Gekko japonicus. Next base: position 1,057,496 of record NW_015172004.1, on the reverse strand, counting down.
CCCCCCCACCTCACAAGGTGTCTGTTCTGGAGAGAAGAAGGGAAGGCGATTGTAAGCTGCTCTGAGATACCTTTGGGTAGTGAAGGGGGTGGGGTATAAATCCAATCTCTTCTTCTTCTTTTTCCCCACCCAAAAACTGGACAGACTTGTGGCTCCCCTTACATGGGATATCTCTGGTGGAAAAGTTCATCTGATTTCACAGTGCACTTCCCAAACCGGCTCTTCCGTTTTCCTGGTCTTGTACCAGAGTAGGAAGAATTTTCAGACAAGAGTGAGGTATGAGCAGCCTCACCAGGAAAACGTTATCGAGGCTACGGTCACACACACTAAATAATCCACATTCAATCCACTTTCAGTGTTCTTTCCAACTGAATTTTACTGTGTGAACTGGCAAAATCCAGTTGGAAAGTGGATTGAAAGTAGATTATTTAGCATGTGCGACCGCAGCCAAAGAGTGCCCCTTGAAACAAAATTGTGTGTATAGTTCAATAAGGCCTGTACGCCATGAAAAAAAACGACTCATCTGTCAGTCGCCATGAAGAAAACAATTGCAGGGCTATTCAGTAATCTGAAGAAATGCATAGACCCATTGAATTGGGTCCTGCGATCTATTCACGCAGGGCTTGCAAATCTTCACTGCTTTTCCTGCTCTGGGACAGTCTCTTCCTCACTGCACATTGCATAGTAATATTTTTAACAACCTTTAGTAGCAGGAAACAGTGTGATGGCCACATAGAGGCATAATAACTTCCCTTTGCATTCTGTTCCATGTAATTTCTGGCTTTTACAGATGTGAAGACATGGTGGATGTGCGGCGACTGAAAATGCTTCAGATGGTTCAGTTATTTAAATGTGAAGAGGACGCCTCTCAGGTGAGATACAGCCCCGTGGATTGCAGCTTTTATCATGTATTTTATTTCATAGCTATTGTAATGACCAAATGCAATACGCTTTGGAAATGAGCTTGGTAATTGTTTGGCCCTTGAGTATCCCTGTAATAAATGGCAGACTTGTTGAAGGAAGTGTATGTATCAACCTTACTCTCATTCCGTCTTTTTAAAAATAATTTCCGTTTGGATTAACCTGGTTTAAATGTATTCTGCTTCACCATCTGCTGCCGCTTCTCTCTTCAGGCAGTAGAATGGTTAAGTGAATTATTAGATGCTCTACTGAAGACTCACATCCGGCTGGGAGATGACAGTCAAGAAACCAAAGTTTTGTTGGAAAAACATCGGAAATTCGTCGATGTAGCACAGGTATATGAAGAAAATCCTTCATTCTGTAGCGGGTCAGATAGGTCACTGGCAACTTGCAAGGAAGGCAGTTTGTTTCTATAGGTGCATGCAGATTTTAAATTCACACAGTTAGTCCACGTAGCATTGCTTATCAAAAATTAGGTCTGATGAGACTATTTCACTGGGATCTGTTTTTAGGGGCAACCATAATCTTACGAGTAAAGGTGTATATGACGCTGGTTTTGATATCTTTGAGATCAGAAGCAAATGTGGAATAGTTTACTTGGGTGCTTTCTGTACTTTGCAACTGGATTTTACTGTGCGAAATGGCAAAAGCCACTTGCAAACGGTCACTGAAGTGTATTGAAACTGCATTATTTAGCATGTGTGAAAGTGCCCTGTGCTTGGCGACAACTTCACGTTTTTCAGAAGTTAGATCTTAATTATGTAGCTATTTAGATAAAGGAACTGAAAGATTTGGACAAGCAGTCTGTACAAATCAGGGCTGCTACATGTTAAGCAGAGCTGCAAATGCTGTCTATTAGCCAACCATTATCCATGATCACCCCCAATCCAATGCGTAATCCGCCTTGAGTCCCTGTGACAAAGGCAGACTATAAATAAGGTGATAAATTTAAAAAATATTACCAGCCCCTTTCTCTAAGTCCTGTGACAGAAAACTTAGAGGAGAACCAGGCAGTTCTCTGCCCTCATGCTAGACTTTTGCCTTGCTACTGCAGTCATCTGCAGATGCCTAGCAAATACCTTTTCTCATCCAAATTCTCCATGAGAAAGGAGTTCTGTCCCTCCCATCAGGTTTTTGCAAGAAGTACCAGTTGTGCTTCCAGCAAAAGGAGGGAGATAGGAGGAATCAGTTATGTACTAGATCCACCTGGCTTTTAGTTTTCAAAAAGCAAGGTATAGAGTTTATGTGGCAGAGATATTGAGCGTACTAAGTCCTGGCTGGCTGTGCATATTTGTGTGCACACAAGAGGTTGCTTGGTACATGCCGGCCAGAGGATCATGTTCCAGTTTCCCTCAGTGTCCATCCCTTCTCTGATTTCCCAAGTGAGGCTGCTGCAGGTGTCCTGCCCTAGCTAGCTTGGCGAATCAGACTGGTGGACTGAATAAGTTCAGGGATGCCTTGTCATTTGCATTTTAGATATTTCGTCTCTTGCAGAGGTGTCACTGTGTTGTCATCTAATCTGTTCCCAGATTTGAAATTCAAATTTTTTTTACCTCTGTTTTTTCCCTTCTTACACAGAGTACTTATGATTATGGGAGACAGTTACTACAGGCTACTGTCGTTTTGTGTCAGTCTCTGCGATCCACTTCTAGGTCCTCAGGAGACACACTTCCAAAACTGAACAGAGTATGGAAACAGTTTACGATAACTTCGGAAGAGAGGGTAACTAGGTTGGAGATGGCGCTTGCGTTCCATTCAAACACTGAAAAGGTTAGTTACTCCAAATTTAGTTACTCCAAACTGTAGTGTTGACACGGAATTTTTGAAATATCCTCTTTCTTTGTCACTACACTAAAATTTATTATGATATGTGAACGTTTACAGAATGGACAGATTATAAGGCAGATCTCTCTGTCTGTTGTGGTATCCTCATACTAACCAGATGCATTTGAAAGAAGATCCCATTGATGGCAGCAGAACTCGGTTCTAAAGAGATGTGATTATAATCAAAACGTTATGATTGTTACGATAACTTCGGAAGAGAGGGTAACTAGGTTGGAGATGGCTCTTGCGTTCCATTCAAACACTGAAAAGGTTAGTTGCTCCAAATTTAGTTACTCCAAACTGTAGTGTTGACACGAAATTTTTGAAATATCCTCTTTCTTTGTCACTACACTAAAATTTATTTTGATATGTGAATGTTTACAGAATGGACAGATTATAATGTCTTTGAGTGGCACAACTAAGGCAGATCTCTCTGTCTGTTGTGGTATCCTCATACTAACCAGATGCATTTGAAAGAAGATCCCATTGATGGCAGCTAGAACCGAGAGATGTGATTATAATCAAAATGTTATGATTATGTCAAACAGTCATGTAGATTCTTTTTACATTTCATTGTGCCATGCCATGTGACTTAGGCCCAGCCTGTGCAAACAGCTGACCTTTGGTCACCATAATTATTGGGCTGTACTACTTCAGACTTCCAGTGACGGTTGGTGGAATTGCCTTTGCTATCCTTCCTGTGTCATCATTCCTGTTTTCATTTTTAAAAATATTTAATTGCATCCAAGTGGATTAACACAGCTAAACAAATGACAACTCTCAGTCGAAGAAGAAGGAGAAGAGTTTGGATTTATACCCCGCCCTTCACTACCCAAAGGTGTCTCAGAGCGGCTTACAAACTCCTTTCCATTCCCCTCCCCACAAAAGACACCCTGTGAGGTAGGCTGCTGGCTTTACCTAGACCTCCAAACCGCAGCCCAAATAAGTCTTAAAGCACTTTCAAAAGATGCTCAGATTTGGACCACTAGTTTCTCCTGTTTTCATTTTTAAAAATATTTAATTGCATCCAAGTGGATTAACACAGCTAAACAAATGACAACTCTCAGTACTGCTGGCTTTACCTAGACCTCCAAACTGCAGCCCAAATAAGTCTTAGAGCACTTTCAAGAGATGCTCAGATTTGGACCACTAGTTTCGGAGGACTGGGATTTCCATAGCTGGGAAGAAATTTCCTCTGAGTGTTTCTGTGTGTTTTCTTACTGCAACACCCTAAAGCAGGGGTGTCAAACTCATTTGTTACGAGGGCTGGTGGATCTGACATAAATGTCACTTTGTCAGGCCGGGGCGTGTGTGCCATAAAATGTAATGCCAGGTACTGGAGGTATTTTACCACTGACCGTGACCCATACCCCTCCTCGGCAGAGCTCGGAGCCAGACCAACCCTCCTCGCCTCTTATGGGTGCCAACTCTGGGTTGTGAAATCGCAGGACATCTGGGAGAAGTCCCTGGGGAGGGCCTGTGTTTGGGGAAGGGAGGGGCCTCAGCAGGGGGTATAATACCCTAATATAGGCCCTTCCGGTCCACATTTGGACTGGTTTCCCCCCAGTTGCTCGCGGTCTGGATAAGAGCCCTGGACGGGCCAGTTCCGGCCCCTGAGCCATGTGTTTGACATGTCTCCCTAGAGCATGCATAGTATTGTTAAGAAATGCATTTAGCCAATCTCTTTCAAATATGTGGTCTGAATAGCTAGTGTGTGTACAGACGCACACCAGCATCAGTAAGTTGCTTAGTACAAACTAGCTAGGGGGGGGGGGGTCCAGGTCCCTCTGTGCAATTAGAACTCTTACAAATCCAAACCAGCAGCTTGAATTGGGCCCTGAGGGCAGTAGGAGAATGCTGGGCTTTGGCAGCTGTGCTCTGTGCCAGCTGAATCCATCTTCTTAGGTAGCTGTATAGAACTTCATACAAGATGACCTCAGGAATGAATTTTGACTCCAAAAAGGCACATTGATTTCCAGCAGATGGAACTGGTGAAAGAGTATCCAGACCTGGATAGCCCAGGCAAGCCCGATCTCATCAGGTCTCAGAAACTAAGCAGGGTCAACCCTGGTAAGCACTTGGAAGGGAGACCTTCCAAGGAATACCTTGGGAGGCGGGGGCAGGCTTTATTCAGCCACCTCTCTGAATATCCTCCAGGCCCCCCAGTAGGGTTCAGTCACCAGAGGTCGCCATGACTTCCAGGTGCACACACACATATGCACATATGAAAAATACCCCCTTCCCCAAATAAAGAGAACTGGTGAAAGAGATTCCTGGCCGTTGTCAGTGAAAACAGGAACATAACCAAGGCGAAGAGTCTGAATGATCAGGAGCTGGCATACCTGGGCATCGAAAGTCAAACTTCCTGTGCCCATTCCACAAGTTGCAAGGTCTTCTGATCGCTACTTCTTCGGTTGGCTATCTTGTAGTGAGTCCTCAGCTATGGGCGACACTAGGGAAGCGCCAAGACTGCTGCAGGATGTGGGTCAAGTGAAAAAAATGAGACACTGCTGAGTAGCATACCAGTGATATCTGATGCATGCTTTTTTCTGGGCACTCGTTGCCTCTGCAGCCATTCTGTGAATGTTCCTTTAGCCAAGTCAGTCCATAACCAACCACTGTATTCCAAAGGGTACAGGAACAAATGGTAGCAAGATCTGTAGAAAACATGGGCATTTTCCTCTGCTCTTCAATGAGTCTTTGGCAGCTTGACCTCAACCCGGTTTTCGTTGTTTCTTCATACCAGGTTTTGCAAGAGTGCCCAGATCAGCCTGAATCTATTAACGACGTGGAGCAATTTGATGAAATCGAAGCTGTTGGGAAATCACTTTTGGATAGATTAACGGTGCCTGTAGTTTATCCCGATGGGTATGTTGCCTGCTCTTACAGTACCATTATTCGAAAGTTGTTCATTTTGTAACACTAAGCTGAAGAAATCTAAATATTCAACACGAGAGCATTAAAACACTGTGCCTTGCATTCCTTTTGAAATTATTTCATTTGTAGCCCCCCTGCCTTTCTCCCCAGTGGGGGGACCAAAAGCAGTACATAATTTATCCTACAAGTAGACCAGGCCAGATACCGTGGCGTTATCAGCCAGTAGAATCCGCCAGTTATTGTCTGTGTTTTTCTCCCCTTGTTTCTTTTAGTACTGAACAGTACTTTGGGAGCCCGAGTGATATGGCTTCTACAGCCGAGCACATCAGAGAGAAGATAAAGCTAGTTTGTCTGAAGAAGCAGCAGCTGAGACAACCAGAAGTCTGTCCCACGGAGAGCTAATAGTCTGGATCTTTTTATCTTGCCAGTTCATAACATGCCCATTTGTAACCCCAGCATGTCACTGCATTTTACGCCTGGCATAATAACATTAAAACGCATTTCCTCCGCTATTATAAACTCTCCATCTTTTTTTTTTTTAAGTAAACTTTATTCTACATCTTAACAGTGTATTTCTACCAAGCCATAATTATGTAACATGCTATGAACCCATAGACTTCAAATATTATTTAAAACAACAACAACAACAACAGGAACTGAAAAAGTTGCACTGACCCCTTTTGCTCTGAAGCTTTACCCGACCCATCAGGTGCTTCTTTGCCTAAGCAGCTGATGCAGGCTTTGAATGGTGCTAAAAAGTACAAGTTCCACAGAAAACAGTAATTCTCTTCTCCAAATGATTGTAGTATTTTTAGGCTATAGGCAAGCTATCTGTTGTGTAGACAGTGGTGACCCTATACTTCTAATTTGTCTTATTTTTTTAAAATGGTCCTTTTTGATTGTGCCAATACGCATCCCCACCCAACGAATCTTGGAATATCAAATTCATTATAAATGGACGTTCCTCCCAGTTTGTATGGATAATGTATTGAGAACCGTTTTGTGCTTAATAAAATCCATCTTTTTAAAATCAGATCACATTTACGTACGCCTGTATTTTCCTAGTGTGCAGTGGAAGTTCACCACTAGAACTGGGGAGGGCATCATTTTCTCTGGCCTTCCGGTTTTAGATGGAAGTTTTCTTCCCCTCTTTCCTGTGATGAGGAATAGGGAGATACGTGGACATTTGAGATTCTGGGTGGGAGAGCCTCTTAATATTTGAGAGAACATGGAATAGGTGTGACATTGTCTCCTGCTGTCTGAAGTCAAAGAGATGTGATGCAGGAAGACCATATCTCAAGAGGGGATGGAAGGGAGCCGAGTTCAGATTCCTCAGCCTTCGTGGTACGAGTGGCAACTTCCCTCTGCAATCCAACAGCAAACCGTCTTTCCTATCAACTTTCATCTCTCACTGCAGAGAACAAAATTATAAGATTTGGAAGGAGGAAAACTCTAGCAGCAAATTAGTGAAGTTATCCGTAACTTTGGGGTTTTGAGTGAGGGGGGAGGCTTATTGAGGCAGGTCAGCCCCTCCCCAATACACACACTTTTGTTTTTCTTTGCTACTTTACAGGTATGTATACTGTTAGTGGCTCAGCAAACTCAAGTTAAATAGGTAATCTGTATGCGATGTCCAGACTTGATAAATGCTGCATATTGTAACAGAAGTTTATTCAATTAATAATATTAAAAATTATGTGCAGACTGTATTTACTCTTCCAATCTGCAAAAAGCCAAATAAAGACCATTTTATACTTAAGAATCATAATTTCATTCTCCTTTTTGACACTCTTTGTTTTATATGAGGCAATGGCCTACATTTTTTGTTGCCCTTTGTTCTTTTTCCTCATCCTTAGTTACATATGCTCAAAATGTTTACCACCTTGGCTCCTGGAAAGGTAGAAAAGCTTTTGGAGGCCCACTGAGTTAATCATTTTTGGGGCAGGGGACTCAGTAGGAAGACAGTAGACTATACTATAACTGCCACACACGCCCTTCCTTTTCTGCCAGGCACCGAAAAGAGCTACTAAGCTGGTACAGACCTGGGAATATTGATCAGTGGTTCCTTTGGGGCCCATACTGGGCACATAGGATGGGGAAACAGGGATTTCTGTGCTGAAGAGCTTCAAACTCTGAGTTTTATGGACAGGAAAAGGGACTTTTTCACATCTTTCAACCTTGCTGTTAATCACTGGGTGCAATATATGTAGTAGACTTTTGTCCCCTTTTTGCTTTGGTTTTTTTGCTTGGGACAAGAAACATACACCAATATGATGCTGCAGGACCTCTCCAGATTCAGTATTAGTAAACAAAATTCACTTGCAAGGAGCACCAAATTGTACATCCAGTATTATGCTAATCCACTTCCAGTATTATGGTGGTTTAGCATAATTTATTCTGCTTGAGGCATTTGAGAAGGAGGGCCAGGAGGTACTTGGAGCACTGCAGTCCGTGGAATGCTAAGAATCCCACTCAATCTCTCTTCTATTTCTGCAGTCCATTGCCAATGCAGAATGCAGAGTTATAGCCTGTATGCTTCCAGCCCTTATCAGTACAACCACCCGTGCTAGAAATTTGCTTTTTTAAATAGATGTGTGCATCTTATGCAATCACTGACTACTTGCAGCCCTGACTATTTTTCCTGTTTTTTTTTTAAGTTTTTATTTATTGAAGGGCAGAACACAATGTACTCTTCTTAATTTTATGTGTCTCCTGATGTTTTCATTTACAAAGCTGATATGTCAGTAACTTGTTTATCAGTTTGATTTCAATTACTGTAGTTAAACTAGGCTGCTTCCGTCTAATTGAAATTGTCAAATATGGAATGATTTCCAGTAACAGCCACTGCAGGCATAATATCCGTTCTTTGGCAAGAAAACCATAATTATGCTTAAAAGTATATTAATGTAATAAGCCACTACATTTCACTCACTTTTACAGTTCATTTCTGTAATTGAAAACTAGAGGTACAGTACATTGCAAAAGATTAATGCTTGCTCTTTTTTCTTAGTGATAAAAACAGAGGGGTTTTAAGTTAACCCTTTAAGTAGAATCAGTATTTCACAGAAAATAACAATATTGAACTGTTCTTTTTTTAGCACCGAGTAAGGCAAAAAAGAAAAGTGTCCTGGTGAATGAATTACAGTATACCTACCATCAGTGTTCCCTCTAAGCTGAGTTAGTGTGAGCTAGCTCACAGTTTTTTATCCTCCGGCTCACACATTTTTGTCTTAGCTCAGGAAGGATGGCTCCAGAGCAGACTAATTTATGCAGTAGCCAAATCACTCACTCACAGCTTTAATGCCAGTCGCTCACAAAGTAGACTTTTTGCTCACAGGAGGTGGTGGCAGCCACAAGCACAGATGACTTCAAGAGGGAATTAGATAAACATATGGAGCAGAGGTCCATCAGTGGCTATTAGCCACAAGGTATAGATAGGGAGTCCGGGGCAAGTGATGCTCTGTATTCTTGGTGCTTGGGGGGAGGGGGGGCAACAGTGGGAGGGCTTCTAGTGTCCTGGCCCCACTGCTGGACCTCCTGATGGCATCTGGTATTTCTGGCCACTGTGTGACAGAGTGTTGGACTGGATGGGCCATTGGCCTGATCCAACATTGGCTTCTCTTATGTTCTAAAACTATCTCAAGATTGATTCTGAAGTATTGCTTTGGACAGTATGTCTTAGGGGCTTTTCTCTAGTTCCTAAGGAAGTCTTTACTCCATCTAGAGAAGCAGTATGGCCTTCAGCTGGAGCTTAATTATCCAGGTGTCCACTGTAGCCCAGCTAGTAGAAAGCCATGGGAAATTCTCTCTTACGTGTGCATACACTCCTACAAAAGTCACATTTCTGAATACTTGAACAGACTTCTTTCTTGTTGATCCTCCGCATGGTGGTGGGGGAAAGTGGTGCCAAGTCACAGCACGGTGACCCCATAGGGTTTTCTGGGCAAGAGAGGAACAGAGGTGGTTTGCCATTGCCTGCTTCTGCGTAGTGATCCTGGACTCCTTTGGTTGGTCTCCCATCCAAATACTAACCAGGGCCGACCCTTCTTAGCTTCCAAGATCTGATGAGACCAGGCTAGCCTGAGCCACCAAGGTCAGGGTATCCTATGCATATTTACTGAGGAAAAAAGTCTCATTGAGTTCAATGGGATTTAGACCCTAGTAAGAGTGGTCAATGTGGATGCCTTAATCTTTCAGAAATAAGCACAATAACGTGTTTTCTCATTATGCCCTACAGCGTGGCTGATACAAGAAGTTTCCACTAAATCCCTTCAGATCACTGTGTGCTATTATAGTGCAGAGTCATTCACCTCATTCATTAACCATTGATATTGTTTTAAAATTCCCAGAAGCTGTAATCTGAAAAGTCATCCAGCAGAAGCTAAGGAACAAATTGTGATGGCAGCAGAGAATGTTGTAGCTGCTTTAGGATACAAGTGGGCAGCTGTGTTAAGCAGCAAAACAAAGTTTGAGTCCAGTGGCACCTTTAACACCAACAGAGTTTTATTCATGGTATACGTTTGCTTGCACACAAAAGCTTATACCTTGAATAAAGCTATGTTGGTCTTAAAGGTGGCACTGGACTCAAACTTTGTTTTGCTCTAGTGAGTTTGGTTATCTGGTCTGGGATATTGCAGGTTTGTCAACTAGGGTGTGTTTTGGCCTAGGCGTTATGGCTTTCAGGCATGCTATTTTGAGAAGACTATGCCCAATTTTGGTAGTGATTTCTCCCCTGAATATTTTCGTTATGGTCTGTTTCACCTTTACTGACACTTCTAAATTTGGTGTCAGCAGCTGGCTTCCCATGTGATGGGCCTGAAAAGCTTGATGTCAACTTTGTCGCCCAGCACTGTGGTGGCAGTCTTTGAGGCCTCATCCTATAGGATGCTTAATATATTACCACTTTTCACTCAGAAAATGTTTGACTAAAAACTCCATTAATATAATATCAGTCGTGAAGTTTCTCTATGCATTCTTTTCTTGCCAACAAAATGTATCCACGGTGGGGTTTCCCCCGGGGCCCGATTCCGCGGGGGCGGAAATCGGGCCTCCAAAGCGGGGGGAAATCCGCCCCCCAGGGGGATTTGGCAGCCCTAGATATTGACCACCAGACCTGTTTGTCGTGGCCACAATAGCAAAGCCAGGAGGCGTGATATGTAGCAATGCATGGTTCCAGCCAAAGATCTTAGCTGCTTATTTAAACCAGTAATGTACATACATGTATGGATGTGAAAGTTGGACGATGATGAAAGCTGACAGGAAGAAAGTAGATTCCTTTGATATGTGGCGTTGGAGGAGAGTTTTGCAGATGCCACGGACCGCCAAAAAGATGAGTAGGTGGGTTCTAGATTAAGTCACGCCTGGGTTCTCCCAAGAAGAAAGACTAAACTGACTAAAAAATACTTTGGCCACATCATGAGTCACTGGAAAGAGTCACTGGAAAAGTGGAAGGCAGCAGGAAAAGAGGAAGACCCCACCTGAGATGGACGGACTCAGCAAAAGTAGCCACGTCCTTCAGTTTCCAGGACCTGAGCAAGGCTGTTGACAAGAGGATGTTTCTGGAGGTTATTAATTCACAGGATCACCATAAGTTGGAAGCAACATGAGGGCACACAACACACACAATATAATAATAATTATACCTTTCGATTTATTGATCGCTCGTCCTGCAGAGCTGCTGGCTCTGAGCGATTTACAGTTACACAGGTTTTCACAAGGGACTAACAATGATTCATAGGGTAAGGGAGGACAACATATGATTCTTTAAATCGCACACTTTTGCAGCCGACGGGGATTTTGTTCAGCTGTAAGCTTCAGGCGTGTTCCAGACGGCATTCACTTTCGGCTTTGCTGGATGATGTCAGTTCTTCCAGGACTGCTTTGAGTCATGGTGCCGCACTGCCACCGCCTGGCCGGATTGGCCCATCACAGGCTTCTTAATGCCGAAGAGGTATTTTTTCCAAGCTTCTGAGCTTACGAGTTGGACCTTCCGTTCGCCGGCTAACACCTCCCCCACGGGGGTTTAGTGTGCCCACCCTCTCTAAGGAGTGGTACCCATTTTATCTACTCGCCGAAGCTTTCGAACCGCTGGGTAGACGGTGAGCTGGGAACAAGGCTCGTAGCTCACACCAGCGCAGGGCTAGAACTGACAGCAGCTTTGTTCAGTTCAGATGTTAACCAGAGGATAAATCCTCTGTGCCACCGCTCCCCTATAGGAAAGTATCCTTCAGTAACCAGACCCTGCAGTATATCACACAACAATATCCAAAGCATCCTCCACATACACAGGTGGCAAACAAGAAAATGTCAGTGTTTCTAAATTCAGGTTGCGTATCTGAGGAAATATTAGGACTCTGTGCAGAGTCTCAAGGTACATAGGCTGCAGTCCTAAGGACACCTTCCTGCGAGTAAGCCTGATTGAGTCAAATGGGACTTGCTTAGGCTTATTTGTCAGTGAAAGTATATGAAGTTCTCTTCAGGCAGGCAGCACATGTCATTCTGAAGTGACGGTCAGTCTTCTGAGTGAGTAAATATCAAATACCATGAGCTCAGTGGCTTTAGTGGCTTGAAGTGGAGCCTTGCAGTCTCTGGAAATGTGTGTAAAAATAAGTAATGTACCAAAATAAGAGCAAGAAGCTTTCGTCCCTTCCTTCCCTATTCCTGGATATGCAGTTCCTTGCTACTGAACTGCCAGACAGTCTGCTTTGGATGCAATCTCACAGGTAAGAAATCTCTTCTTGTCTCCTCTGACTTTTTCTCAAGCACTGATTTAGTAAAGCAACTCTGATTTTGTAAGATTCAAATCTATTTCTGTCAGCTAAAAGTTTATTCCATTTTGTTGCTGTTGTTTTTGCTTTACACAGTGCAAACATATGTGTGCTAATACATGTTAGCACACTGCCGAGAGAGAACATGGAAGAAACTATTAGCATGTTTTGTTTTGGTTTTTTTCCACATGAAATCAATCGGACAGTTAAAGTGCTTACATTTGCTTAGGTTATGCCCCAATGCTGTTAACAAATACTCCTATCTAAAAAGTAATGGGTTATCTAAAAAGAGATGAACAGGTTTTCTGCATTTCTGTGTCTGTCCTTTCTTCAGCAAACTTCATTCCATGTATGGATAATTGAGGGCTGACATTGGTGGAGGAAACACAGAGAATGAAAAAAGGTGTGTGTGAGTTTGTGGGCTGAAAACTGATTCTCCCGTTCCTCCCCAATCTCCAGGGCCCCTCCCACATATGCATATTAATATTAGCCTTTGTAGATAACGACACAAGGGAAGAGGTTGGGTACAGCAGTGACTGAAAAAAGCAGAGCAATTCTTATCCATTTCTCTTCATCGCCAAAAACTTCTTTTTTTAATGTGTTCATCATCCCTCAGGGAAATGCCAGAGAACTTCCGTCGGTGCTATTAGTCCATTGTGCTTTGGGATTTCCCAACTACTGCTGAGTCCCTGTGCCCACCCTTTCCAGTAAGCTTTTGGATATGGATATGACAAGGACTTGCAATAGTGAAGATCTCATGGAATATAATATGGAATAGACATTTGGGGAGGCATTGTTATTCATTGTCTTACAATCAGTGGATCGTGTCCCTGGGCAAAAGGATTTCTGTCTGACGAGCATTACTTTTGTACTTCCTGCCTCTCACTGCAGTCTAGAATGCCACGAACTGCATTTTGGGCTACCCTAGGAGGCAGGTAACAGGTAACAGCATTCCGTGCGCCTTGGTGTTTAGTCATGCTGGCCACATGACCATGGAAACGTCTTCGGACAGCGCTGGCTCTTTGGCTTTGAAACCGAGATGAGCACCGCAACCCTAGAGCCGGACTCGACTGGCTTTCGAGCAAGGGAACCTTTACCTTTTACTTTAGGAGGCAGGAGGCAAGAAAATCATGCTCCTCTGGCAGAAATCTTTCCTGCCAACAGAACCTGCTCCTGGAGCCAAGCCATTGACGCTTAATAGAGCAGAATTGTAGCTAACTGGCTAGCAACAACATTCTGAGGCCAAGAAGTTCTGCTGTATCAAATAGCCTGATTGTATGGCAGTGCCAACCAGTAAGAATGTATGTGATGGAACATATCAGTAATTTATCAGCCTAGTAGATTTTTATCGCAGGGTTCATGCATCCTATTTTATCCTCACAAAAATAACCTTGTGGGGTAGGTTCAGCTGAGTGATAATGACCGGCCCAAGGTCACTCCCCAAGATCTTCAGGCGGAGTAGGGATTTGAACATGGATCTGCTAGTTTGAGACTCTGACCACCATGCCGTTAGTTTAATGGTGGTTGAAAAGTACTGAGAAGCGTTGAGTGATTTCAGCAAAGTACTTTTATTCGGAGGGAAACAGGACAAAGTAAGCCGGCTCGCAGGCCGGTATATATGCTCAGAAAACCCACCACCAAAACACACCCCCTACGTGGTCTTGTTTCTGTTGTTTTTGTTCAAATTATACCTTTTATACTCTTATAAGTATATAAGTCATTGTTTACTTTAGTATGCACAAGAATGCTTTTTGGAAACCTCGAACAAGCCACAGGACTTTGTATCTGAACTTGGGCATTTGCAAATCTCCTGCCTATTGAATTTAGGTGTCTAAAGAGTAGTGAAGACAGGTCCACTGAGAAGCTGTGGATGTTGAAGCTTGAGTGTCTTTTGCGCCCTCGCGAAGTGGGTCGGCTAACATGATGATCAAACACAAGTACAACTTGGTGGGCAGAAAAGTTGAAGCGCGGAACATTCTATCTCCAGAAACTTTCTCAGAGCAACTTAAAAGTTTGAGCACAATTTATTATTAAAGGGCACATTAAGCCAGAATAATGCAATGGAAAAGAAATACTGCTGGAACCCGAGAAGCAAGAAATTATGTGTGTTTTTGGTGTCATTCTTTCTTCTTCCGTATTCCCAATTCTATACTACCACAGGAAAAAAAAATCATGTTCTTTTATTCCTTCTTTTTGGTAGATGCAGCCCATATACACAGACACTATCTTTGTTGAGTGCTCTCTCTCTCTCTCTCTCTCCCCGTGTAAGGGTTATAAATACTGGATAAGTGACAACATATTCCTAGTATCACACTGCTGACTTCCAAGGCATGCACGGATTGCTGTTGATCGCCATTCCCCTCTGTACAGAATGGAGCAGTATAAAAAAAAATTAATGCATTTGAAATCCATATTTGAAATTAATTTAATTATGACAGAGACAGAAAATGCTCTGCTGTTTTGCGTTGGAGTCAGGAATTTCCCCTGCCATATCTGCTCGCTTTAAAGATACACAGGACAAGCCTCCTTGAAGATGAATCAAAGCTAGAAAAAGGCGGAGTTTTCTAACATACAGTTTTGTATTCCTTTCCCACAAGAGGCTTTTCAAGTTTTTAAAACTTTATGTATTTCATGAGTTGAGTTGGAGCCTAAGAGCCACGAGTAGACCTGCACTGACAGAATGGATATTTCTCTCCTCTCTCTCTTGCCTGAGGACCCCCCCTCCCCAATAGGCTCAGCCTTCCTGAAGATAGTCGGGTGAAAGCTCCATCTGTCAGGGAATGGTCTAACTTTAAATTCCCTGTACTGGGGGGGGGGGGGGGATTGGGCTAGATAGCCTATAAGGCTTCTTCCAGATCTATGATTCTATGTGTGGAGGGAGAGCAGGAAGATTTTGTTCTCTTACCATGTGTTAAATACACACTGTTTCAAAGATCTGAAAAGGGCAAGACTATGAAAAGTGTTCCTTGTGAAGAACTGCTCAGGTACGGTACTTTTTAGCTTCTTCAGGCATTGATTTGGACAAACTGTATAGTCATATGCCACAGCTGGCAACTCCCTGCTTTTTCTTCTAGCCCTCACTTCCCGTGGGGGTTTTGTCATCTTCTGGGCATGGAACAGAGGTTACTGGGGGGGGGGGGGGGGATTGGGCTAGATAGCCTATAAGGCTTCTTCCAGATCTATGATTCTATGTGTGGAGGGAGAGCAGGAAGATTTTGTTCTCTTACCATGTGTTAAGTACACGCTGTTTCAAAGATCTGAAAAGGGCAAGACTATGAAAAGTGTTCCTTGTGAAGAACTGCTCAGGTACTTTTTAGCTTGTTCAGGCATTGATTTGAACAAACTGTATAGTCATATGCCACAGCTGGCAACTCCCTGCTTTTTCTTCTAGCCCTCACTTCCCATGGGGGAGAGCCTCCTTGCCTTATTTGTTTATTTACTTACTTCACTTATACCCCGTGTTTCTCCCAACAGGGACCCAAGGTAGCTTACATAACTCTCCTCTCTTCCATTTTCTCCTCACAAACAACACTGTGAGTTGGTTAGGCTGAGAGCGTAAGGGTGGCCCAAGGTCACCCAGCAAGCTTCCATGGCAAAGTGGGGATTCGAACCTGGTTCTCCCAGATCATAGTCCAGAGTTCCCTAACCGTTTTGAGCCTGTACAACAAATGTAGAGTCCAATGGCACTTTTAAGACCAACAAAGGTTTATTCAAGGTATGAGCTTCCGTGTGCATGCACACTTTATCATATACGTTAGAATAGCAGGCAAGGTTCAAACTAACAGCCAGAGAATGAACAGCAAATGAACATGCAACATGTGGATGATCAAGTTATGCAAAGTGACACTAAATAACAAGGTTATAGGGTCAACAGTTGTAAAGCAATAAATATGTCAAGCTAGCAGATAAATCTTTAAAGACGTCTTTTCTAATTGTGGGAAGTGACTGGGAATCTTCATTCTCTCCCCTCAGGCATGGTGGGCACTTAACACTACCTCCTCCTCCAAAACATGCTGTTGTGTCAGTAGACATCCTAATATCCCTCGCATACATTCAGTGTTCTAATATACTATTCTGAAGAATACATTAAAATACAGAGGATTTATAGTCCATCTTGTTGAGAAAACATATGTGAGGATGGAATGAGTTAGCGTATGTTGTACAGTAATGTTGTACTGCTTCAGACCAACACTGCTGACCAACTGGATCTGTTCTGAGCCTGTGAGCACCTTTGAAATTCTGACACAGGGTTTGTGAGCACATACAAAATGGCTTCCACAGGAGATGGAGCCAATCACAAAATGGCGGGGAGTTCAAGTTATGCACAGCTCTGATAGTAACCCCTCAACATTTCAGGCAGAAGCCCTGTTTCGTAGGATGTTTCTTTAATTTCCAGTGGTCAGTTAGAAGCCCCGCTGGACAAAAGCCCACCCAGCCCCTGCCACTTTCTCAAAACACTTGGTGGGCACCAGGAAAGGTGTTGGGGGGCATCATGGCACCCACAGAGAACACGCTGGGGACTGTCCTAATTCCGCACTTTAACTCTGCACCGCGTTCTCTCCCTCTTCTCTTAAAGTGACAGGTTCTTTCAAGAACATATTTTGATATCAGACAGTATTTTATGTCTGCCGAACAAACTTCCCCTTGCACACAGGTTGAATGAAAAGCACCAATTAATCATGGAATGCAAAAACATTCTACCTTGTCCTGTGGGGGTCCCAAAGAACAGTTTTACACAGCATAGCTAACAGACAGTACATGAAATAATTGCAATTTTGATAGCCTCATCAGTATTTGAGTTCAAGAGGCCACTGTGCTGCAAAGTATTGCTAATCAGAGTTTGGTGGATTCCAAATCCACAGTATCCTAAGAGCTTTGGAGATTGTAGGTTGCCAACTCTGGGTTGGGAAATTCGTGGAGATTGGGGGGTGGAGTGGGATACAATGCCATACAGTCTACCCTCTGAAGCCATAATTTTATCCGGGGGACTGATCTCTGTCATCTGGAGATTAATTGTAATTCCAGGAGATCCAAAAGTCCCACCTGGAGTTGGCAACTCTAGGAAGGCTGTATTAAATTAAGTGTACATATCTGGCCCATATGAAAGGACTGTGTACAACACGGGGAACCCCTCGGGCGTGGTCAACTTGGGAGCCAGCCAGAACTCCATTCCTGTGCGCTTCTGCCCAAAAATAGCCCTGCTCTTGCTATTGTCTACTGCTACAGACAGACTAACACAGCTACCCAGCTTGATCTATCCCATATACTTTGTGAGATTAGTTCTATTCTGAAGCGGCCTCAAGAATTTAATTGCCCTGGTCTGGAATGTTTGCTAGTCAAAAGGTGCTTGCTGTCATGGGCTTGCTTGTAGTTACTCTGCTAATTTAGTTCAGTGTATGTAAATATTACAAAAATAGTTTTTGGTTTTTAAAAAATGCATTACAGATTTATATTTAATACAGTTTTAAACCCCACAAAAAAGGATTTAATGTCCAATTCTCTTGTTAATTCTGCTTTGACTTAAGACAGTAAAATACCTCAATCAACTGAGTCCATTATTTAACTTTGTGCCTTTCCTGAAAACCATGAATAGCTGAAGGGATAATTAATTGTTCTTTATTGTTTGTTTAGTATAATTTCTGAATTTGTAATTATGGTAAAGAGTATACAAAAGGGGTTTTTTTGCCAGTCAAGTCACAGCAAACATAGAGCCAGTTTAGTGTTGTGGTTAGTAATAAATTAATTTGGTTAATAAATAATAACAATTTGGTTAATAAATAATAATAATAAATTAGGAGAATGGACTCTAATCTGGGAGAACCGGGTTTGGTTCCCCACTCCTCTGCATGCAGCTGCTGGCATGACCTTGGGCAAGTCACAGTACTCTCAGAGCCTTTCTATCAGAAGGGTCACCAAGGCGCCTCACAAATTAAAACATACATAATAAAATCACATATTAAAACCATTTAAACCCCCCCAGACAAACAGCCACACATCATTAAAATATTTTTTTTTAAAAAAAAAGAGCTAAAATACATATAAAAACATAAAACCCGCATCTAAAACATTGGTCAGGAACATCACCATTGTCTGTGTAGCAATCCTAGATTTCATTGGTGGTTTCCCACAAGGGTTGCCATCGCCAGGTAGGACCTGGACATCTGGAATTACAACCGATCTCCAGACAACACATCGGCTCCTTAGATAAAATGGCTGCTTTCAAGGGTGGCATCTACAGCATCACATGCTGGCTGAGGTCTCTCCCCTAACCAAACTATACCCTCCACAGGCTCCACCCCCAAATCCCCAGGAGTTTCCCAACCTGAAGCTGACGACCCTGTCTCCCATCCAAGTACTAATCAGGGCAAGCTTGGGCTTTAGAGTTCTGGGAGTATGTAGTTAATGAACAGTTAATATTTGGAGAGCTCATGTCCCCTGGTGGAGTCTGGGAGGAAGACCCAGGAACTGAACTTTTAAGACAGCTGTGTAATGTTGCAGTTAGGGCCTCTAGAACCAAGTTGTATAATACGTCAACCAAACATGTTGAGTCTTTCAGAAGAGGCTAGGATCACTTTGTTGGGGAACCTGCAGGATTTTTCTAAATTTCGATGACTTCAGTAATAAGAACTTATCTACAGGGATGACACCACCACCACCAAGTAGTTACTGTACTCCTAAACTATTCCTTGCTCTCTGTCAGACAATATAGGATTGATTAATATTTTATGAATCCCGAAGGCTGCATTCTTCCTCATCGCTGCTCCAGCCATGCCAGGGAGGGTTGCCAGATCTAGTTTGGGAAGCTCCTGGACATTTGGGGATGGAACTGGGGGAAGACAAGGACCTCAGTGAGGTACAATGCCATAGAGTCCACCCTTCAAAGCATCCACTTCCTCCAGGGGAACTGATCTCTGTAGTCTGGATATGAGGTGTAATTCCAGGGGATCTCCGAGTCCCACCTGGAGGATGGTATCCCTAAATTGCCAGGGCAGCACCTTTGTTGTCTCTACCTACCAGACCAGAAGCAGAGTCAAGTCTTATTGGGTGTAGTAAATAAGAAGCTGGAGACCAACTGGTGATGAAGGTGCATAGAAAGTTTATATAGATATAATGGTGAATATATACACAGAGATATACAGGCTATCATACAGTATACCATGCCTTAGCTTGAGCAACTAAGTCCCCACCCAGTTTATCAAGCTGATAGCTAATATACCAAACCCAGCCAATCCCTAACAAGGTGAATTAATTACCTACTCTAACAATGCCTGATAGAGAACACCTGCTAGTATAACACCTGGCTATAATCACTTAATCACTTAGCATGACAGCTAGGACTGTCAAACAGATCAAACTGATCTAGTAACTGCTTGCTACCTTTATTACCTAGACATATATCTCAATAAGTCTAACCGTATGCAGTTAAAATGCCCCCCCCAGTGATCTCCGCCTGCAGGTATGAACTGGCATTCTAGCTTAGAAGAGCTGTTTTATTTCTGTTTGAATGGCACAAAACTGAATGTATCCTGCCTTACTAGCCTGGCTGGTCTAGTGCCCCAAGCAGGCCATTTGGCTTGCGTAGGTGTCAACCCTTCCCTACGTTCAGTGGGGCAAGGTAGCTAGTTGTGAACTGCTCAGATTAACTCTTACGTCAACATTTCTAATAATGGGTCTGTGTAGATTTTGGATGTTTGTATTACTGAGAATTCAACAAGCAGCATTTTCCTTGTGAATCTGGAAATAACATTTGCTTGCATTAAGTTAGGTGAGTTGACTCCTTGCATGCTGCGAAACAAATCCAGTGAGCCATCAGACACAGGCAGTGAGCTTGAATGCACATGACTGGGTATTTCATTTTCTTTCTGTAAAAGCCACAGGTATTTATTACAGTCCTCTGAACAGAAGTCTTGGGATGAAAGTACCTCTGAGGTATCCACTGACTCGAGGGTTTAGTGTTACAGTCTCTGATTTGGAATGTGCCGCAACGAGCACAAGAATCCGTTCAAGGCTTACGAGTGTGAACAGCTTGAAGGAGTGCACCTGCCCCTCACAAAATCCTCCATCTTGAAGCATCACAATGTAATGTGATTCTTCCCGCCTTGATCACTGGCTAACTTCACAGTAATTTCTGGCAACTCCTCCAGAAGAAAATCCAGACTGGAGGAATCCCAAATAAGACTAGCTGGAATACTTCACCACCTCGAGTGGTTTCAGTGTGGATTAAGGAAAATCAAAATAGTTCTGACCTGACTCAGAAGCCAATATGTAGTCTGAAGTGCAGAGATAAGGAAACAAATATTTCAAGGGTAGGAAACACCCAGTATGGAGACCACATGGTATGGTAGTAGAAGGCAGAGTAAGTACAGAATGTATGGAATCCACTTCTGAGGAAAGAAATGTTTCAAAATTATACACACCCTCTGGTAGTCGAATCTGAATCACCACAAAGGAACCGGCGGCTGAGCAACAGATTGAGATGGCGGCAGCAGGAAATAATACACGTGGTGAGATATAGGAAGCAAGGAATGGTGAGTAGGGGTAAAGCCATAAAATGGGTCAAGTACTAGGTCTGTACTCATGACATGTTGATATACAAGGGCACTGACTCCTGACCTGTGTATATCTGCTGCTCTTGGTCTATGCAGGCATGCACTGTACCCCTATCCAGGCAAACATAAACATAAGTGTGCTGGAATGGCGCTCTTGGTAAAAAATGGAGCATCACATGCTTGCTTTCTGTCTGCCTCTACACTTGTTACCTTATACACTGAGATGTTGTGTGTAAAGGACTAATGAGCTCATCCAGAAAAGAGCATCTTTGAAGCTTTTATTCGCTGGCTTGTGATGTTACATTTCTGTGAAAAACAGCAGTAGCTACGTTTTGTTCCCTCAGGCTTCAATGCTGTAGATTTGATTTCACTAAAAGAATAGAAGACATTAAAACGTCTGATAGCAAGGGAAAAAAATCTTGATCTAACTCTTGGACCTATTTTTTTTTTTTAAATGTAGAATATGATATCTGCTCTATTTTATTCAGAATAATTAAGGTACTGCAGTGAACTGGTTTCAATAGAATTTGTACGGTTTATTGATGCCAATTGTTAAGAAATGCATGGAGTGGTAAAATTTAATGTGTGGTTAATGATCCTTGCTAGAGCACTCAAAAGATGTCTAGTGAGAGTTTTTTTCCAAATCTACCAAGAGATGTAGGGAATGTTGGGACTTTTCAGACACATACTTATTTTTAAAAGCATTTGGCCTTAGTGGCCTATTTGAATATTTGCTATTAGTTCCTTTGAGATATATTTATATGTATGTTATGGAGTGTGATAGTACAGAACAGGGGTGTCAAACATGCAGCCCATGAGCCAGATCAGGCCCTCAGAGGGCTCCAAACCAGCCCACGAGGACCTGACTGTTTCCTGCTTCCTTTTCCAGTTCTGCTGCTGCTTGCTTTACCAGACTCTCTCAATTGCACAGGAGAGATCAATAGGCAAGTCTCTCCTGTGCAACTGAGAGAGTCTGGTAAAGAACTGGCTGAGGCTCCTCCCCCTCCTCTTCCCAGGGAGTGGGAGGGAACTGGCCAGGCTGCCTCAATCATATACAGGAGACAAAGGGAAGCCTTTCTTTCCTTCAGCTGGCTGAGGCTCCTTGCTGAAGGGGTGCTTTGCTGGGCTGCCTCAATCACACAGTAGAAATACCGAGCACCTTTAAGACCAACAAAGGCTGTGGTCACACGTAACAGAAGCCACACAAGTGAGACGGAAAACAGCCGGAGTTTCCGGGCGCGATCTCACCAGCACATCTGGGAAGCGTAGCACTCCCGTGGCTCAACCGAGGCTTCCAGCTGAAACTGCGTGGCAAAAAACTAGTACCTTGGAGGTACTAGTTTCCGGAAACTGCGGGGCAAGGGCGGGCGTCTGATCGCGTTTCCGGTGGCATCCGGCGCCGGCGCATGTCCCCTTGCAAATAAGGTTTTTTTTGTCCAAGTCTCTGTGGATGCGCATGCGCACCCAACGGAGCATGCGCATTTGTCATGTACACAAAAATAAAAAACAGTTTGCCGCGGTGCGCGCTTCTTCGTTGCGCGCCAGCTTGTCCTGTGATCGGCACCTCTCCCTTGCCATGGAACCTCCACGGTACCTCCACAGAACCTCCACAGGAGGTCTGATCGCGTAACTGCGCAGTAGTTTGCCCCAGGGCAAACAGCCACGCTTCTCCTCTGCAGTTTCCTGCCTGTGTGACCGGGGCCAAAGTTTTGTTCAAGGTATGAGCTTTTGTGTGCCTTGCTACAGTGTGTGTGTACTTTGTTAAGCTCCTTGGGCTCGTTATGCCAGGGCTGTCCTGGGTGCAACTGGGTTCCCTCCCCCTTTTCACTGGATTCATGCCATCATGATCCAGTCTTTCTCAGTCTTTTAGAGGAGGAATAACAACAAGCCAGTGAGGTGGATTAGGCTGAGAATTCAGACCAAGTTCACCCAGCACATTTTCTTTGTAGGAAGTTGTAGTTATTTCTCTGAGGAAGACGTTTTGTAGACAAACACATAACCCCCAGTCTGTGTCAGGATGCCTTCTCATGTTCTTGACCAGCACATGAAACAACTTATGTACAAAAGCTCACAATGCCCAGCTACTTCATGTTTTCCCCTGGGTCCTAGGCTCAGAACATGGAGCATGAGATTTCTGTAATGAATATCAATAAATCAAAAGTAGCTTTGCAGCTTGCAGATACACACCTGAACAGCACAGACATTATGATGCAATAATTCAAAACAAGAGGTGTCAGTTATCAGAGACTGTTAAATAGACAAAATATTGCAGGTTGCAAGAGTGCTAGTGTTTTCAGCAGGTTTTATTTAAAGTTAATAAAAATCTTTAATTGTGTTTGTCTGTGTCCTTTATGGGGCCCATAGAGTTGGACCACGTGGTCCAATCTTTTTGAAATCTTTTTGAAATGTGGAGGATCTTTTTGAGGAGAGCAGTAGGTAGACCTGTTTTCTGGAGGACAGGTCTACCAATATAGTAGACTGGGATGGGTAGACCTATTCTCCGGAGACCAGGTCTACTTTAGGGATGTGCATTCAGTTCGTCTAAACTGAATGCACCCCCGAAAATGGCCCATTCGGACCATGTTTGGGCGGGCTGATTCAGATTCGGCGGCAATTCAGCATGGCCAAATTCCATCTGGAAGCTGTTCGTGCCAGCCACCACCACCTCCTGTGGCACCCTCCCCTCCAGCCCCCAGAATGGACCCTATGTTTTTGCCATTGACTTCAATGGTCCATAGGCTATAATGGGGCCGAAATTGGCATTTGGCTGGCCAAAGACTGGGGAATGGGCTCCTACTGCCGAAATTGACATGCAGGAGTCTTTCTGCCAGCCGAAATTGATTCTGCCCGATTTGGAGCTCCACAGTGTTGTGAGCAAATATTCTACCCCATGAGCAAAAAAAGCTAGTAGCATTAAACTTGTGAGCAAGTCTACATTTGACTATTGCGTAAGAACATCTCCTTGCAATGAACTTCCAATAAACTGTATTGAGAAACAGTGAGTCATTACTATGATGATTAACTTCAGTTATAAAATGCCTTTGAGTCTCAAGGTGGATTATCAAATATGAAAATCAAATCAATCAGGCAGCAACGGCTTCCAATAACGCAGTAGGACTAGGTTTAAAGAACTAGAAAACAATGCAAACAATAAACTGTCTACGGCAACAAAAAAACTGAGGCATTGTTAGATTCCAGCACCTTAAAGATCAACAAGAGTTTCAGGTATAAGGTTTCAAAGGCCAAAGCTCCCTTTGTCAGACACAAGTAGAGTAGGGTCAAATCTGCATTTGCATTTTTAAATCAGTTTCGTGCTGCTGTGACGCTGTCTTTCTCCATGCTTGTTTGAACGTTGTTTGGAGATTCTTTTAAAGCAGTGGGGAGGCGCAATGACAGTGGAGCCGCCACGAGAAGGTGATAAACATATTTGGACGTGCAAAAGTATGCTAGCACTGTTGAGGTGTGAAAAAAAAACCAAATGTAGACAGCTTTTTTGAAGATGGAGTCAGAAGGCTGGGACACTGGTGGGAAAGACAAATGCAGATTCGACCAAGAAATAGAAATCTCTGAGTCCTTTTATCCCAGTCAGAAGGTGGGAGGGATGTTGTAAAGAATGCTTGTAAAGGATGCAAAGGTTCAATGCATATTGTAATCAGCTTGATTAGAGCAGAGGCGAAATGCTGGGGGGGGGGCAGAATATTAGCTGGGGCCAGTGAGACCCAGGGGCTTCGCCTCTGCCAGCAGCATACCTTGCATGTCTCCCAGGCTGCGTGGCTGCTGCCACTGGGCCCACTGCAACTCCCAGGTTGCACCGCTGTGGGTGGCATGCCCTATGCAGTTCCCTGGAAGCATGGCTGCCACCAGGACCAGTGGGGGCTCCCCAGCTGCACCATCGGGCCCAGCAAGGTTCCCAGGTTGCACTGCTGCTGGACAAGTGCAGCTCCCAAGCACTGCTGCTGCTGGGCCCAGCATAGTTCCTGGGCCTGCTGGACTTAATCCAGAGGGAGTCTACCTTCTGAAGGAAGAAGCCTGGATATACCAGGACTGCTGTGACTGTGATGGGTGGCCGATTTGAAGAACTCCTAAAGTTGGGGCTGTTGTATGTTAGTTGACTGAAACTTTTGTCAGGGTTGAAAGTGCACGTAAGCTCTGAAGGGATTTGGGATAACTTGTATTTAAATCCCCCCTGTGACAATAATTCTTTGAAAAAGAAAAGATTTGCCTCAGCAGAAAGCAGAGTTAAAACTTTTCTAAAGAAGTAAGTACACAAATTCATTTTTTCCTCTTGTAATCCTGTCTCCTGCGCCTCAGTCTACTAATTTGTCATTCCTCACGATAACAAACTCACATTAATATAAACATTGAAATAAAGACTGGGCCATGTTAGCTTAAAACCCATCCAGTGGGATTTCTGTCAGGAATAACCTCAAACACAAAGAGATTGGGTGTTTAGGAATGTTTTAAAGAATGCAGTAGACATTTTCTCTCTGCAATTAATTTCACATGTGAAAATTAATGTCTATAAAATAAACATCCCGTTAAAAGAAGCAGACATTGTCTCTCTTAAGGCCTAAATACAGGATTCTAAAAATCACGTGACCTTCTGTTCATTATGAAATAGGCTGCTTTTGTTTAGTGTGTCTAACATCTCTAGGAGTACTAATGTGCACTTCATATGAACAAGACACAAATCTATACATTAAACAATCTATTCTTTGCTTCAAGTAAAAAAGCATCACCATCAATGAGAGAATGATTTGTATTACTTTAGTCGATCATATCCAATGAAACAAAATCCCTCTAAGAGGTGAGTGATTTGCTATACTGCTTTTTTTAGATAGCGAATGATGCTACACAATAGTATTTCTTTTTTCGTTTCTGCTGACAGATTGGTTTGGTCGAAGCGAAATGGAGATAACATTTAATTATAGCTCAGTTCCAAGGACTGAAGCAGCAATATAACTGCAAATAGGCCTTGTAAATTAACCCTCAATCCTTAGCTGAGACTCTTCTGTTGATATGTTATCCCTTCTGCCCTCTGAACCTTGACAAGATTGATCTAGAAGAGGCATTTAGTGTGTTTTGTCAGGTGTGCTATGCATAATGATGTAATGTGGAGGGGGGGGGAAGCATTATTGTTTCCTCCTGTGCCCCAATATACCCTTCCTGTATAGGCTCCGTCCTCATGATTGTGAACTGTGGAAATGCACAAATCCTAATGACTAGAGTTGCCAACCTCCAGGTGGTAGCTGGAGATCTCCCAGAATTACAACTGATCTTCAGGCAACAGAAATTGGTTCACCGGGAGAAAATTGCCACTTTGAAAGTTGAACTCTGTTGCATTATACCCAGGGCTTTTTTTGGCAGAAAAAGCCCAGCAGGAACTCATTAGCATAATAGGCCACAGCCAACAGCAGAAATTTATTTGCTTATTAGGACACACCCCTGACAGCACAGCTCATTAGCATATTAAGCTACACACCCCATGTTCGCAGAAGTGTGGTCATCCAGACACACTCACATTTTGCTTCTAACTCTGTTTACCTTGTTTGTTGTCAAAACCCAGGGCTTTTTTATAGCAGGAACTCCTTTGCATGTTAGGCCACACACCCCTAATGTAGCCAGTCCTAATGAGTTTCTGCTGTTGGGTGTAGCCTATTATGCTAATGAGTTCCTGCTGGGTGTGGCCAACTCGAGAGCCAGCCGGAACTCCGTTCCTGTGCGTTCCTGCCCCAAAATAGCCCTGATTATACCCCATTGATGTCCCTCCCTTCCCCAAACCCTGTCCTCAGGCTCCACCCCCAAAATTTCCAGGTATTTCTCAACCTGGAGTTGGCAACCCTACTAAATATGTGGAATTTAGGTCTGAAGAGGGAGCCAGAGGGCTCCTGACCCATCATGAGCATTAACTGTACATCACATGTTATAGCCCTTTCAACATCAAGAAGAAGAAGAGGAAGAGGAGATTGGATTTATATCCCGCCCTTCACTACCCAAAGGTGTCTCAGAGCGGCTTACAAACTCCTTTCCCTTCCCCTCCCCACAACAGACACCCTGTGAGGTAGGCGGGGCTGAGAGAGCTCTTGACAGAAACTGCTCTTTTTCAAGAACAGCTGTGCCAGAACTATGGCTTGCCCAAGGTCACCCTGCAGCTGCAAGTGGAGGAGTGGGGAATCAAGCCCGGTTCTCCCAGATTAGAGTCCACACACTTAACTAAATCTAGGTTTAGTTAACAATGTGAGGCTCAGTTTGCCAATACAAGGGGAGATATATATTTGCATTTAGAATGAAGGTAGCGGGGGAGGGACAGACACAAAGTTATCATAGACCGGGTAGGCCCATGTGCAGCACAAAGCAAGGTTTATTGTGTAGTAGAAAGCACAGTGTGAGAAGGCCCTTGAACAGTGTTCAAAAGCTGAGGGATTCTTTGCTACCTCAAGTGGTAAGACAAATGTTTCTTCCTCAAGCAACATATAAGAGCATCCATATTCTACTCAGCCAGTAATCCATATAGACCAGGATCCTGTTTCACACAACAGATGATAACCCTATCCTGTTTTTCACCTCCCATTGTTGTTAGCAGTAGCTGATTCTTTCACACCCAGTTGTGTTCCATGGGCTCATGGAGCCATGTTGCTATTGCTAAGCAGCGCCTGGATGGGAGTCAGACATCGTGGAACCCATCCCCCCATGCATGCCACTTTGACTGAAGAAAAGTAGGGTATATATCTACTACGTTAAATTTACAAATGAAATAGTTGTGATACTTCATCGTTTCTTCCTTCTGCTGCAATTAAATCTCCTTTCGTCATTTAGACATTGCTTAAATAGTTCAGTTCATTGATAGTTCATGAGGTACTCTTTGTGTTGTTCTTTCATGAGGTAACAGCTGCATCAGTAATTGGAAAATGCAACTGTTAAAGTCATTAAAGTCCACAGCAAGACTCAGCACTGACAGACCCCTTTTAGGTCTTTTTTTTAAAATAAAAAAGTCCAAATAGCTGTAAAATGTCTCATGTTCCCTTCAGTAATTTTGCTATCACATTTTCCAGAAGTCTGAGCAATTCCTACAGAGACTGCATCTTTCAATTCAGATGGGCTTAATTCTGTCACATTTTCAGCAATTCAGTCTGCCGTTGTTATATACTATTTATCATAAAAGTTTATTTTTTAAAATAAAACTTCTGTGTTTCCTTTTATATCTCAGTTCAAAATATTTCACCAGGCGCCATGGTGATAGAAGCAACTATTTTAAACAACTCTTTCATTGTATTATAAGAGTTTTTCAAAACAGCAAAAAAAAAAAAAAGCCTTTGCATTTCCACCTAGAAAACTTTCTACATAAGTATTAAATTGTAAGATACTAATCTTTAATTATTTTAGCCTCAGGTTAGCTAAAATCATGGAACGTGGAATTTTAATGCACTAAATGGGCTGCTACCAAGTAATTCTGGAAGTTATATTACTTGAATAATCTCCAGTCAAGGGGGAAGTATTTCAGATTCTGCCATTCTCCTTCATAGTGAAGAATCTTAGAATAATAAACTGAAGTGGAGGAAAAGTTGCCTTTGGCTAGTTTTATATTCCCGCTTTCAATAGTGTATACCATATGTGGCAATACTTTAATAGATCTTGATTGTAAGCCTGAACATAATCATACCAAGTAAATGGAATGGTCAAAGGAAGAATGAAAGATCAATATTAAAGCCATTTTGATAGTCTAGAATATCAACTAAAAGGTGGGTTTCTTTTTATCAACATCTTTGTTAATATTTCTGGTGTTTTGTAATAATCCATAACTGTAGGAAATCCTCTCTGTATACCTATCATAAAAAACACATTTGTACAGGTTGAAAAGCTTCCTGAAAATATGCATTACAGTGACTTCAGATGAAAAGCCACACATTTAACAGACTTCAAAAACAGGACTATCTACTTTTACCTTAATCCTTTGGGGGGAGCTGGAGGAAGCTATTAAAGAGAAAGGGGGGGGGAGTCTTTTTAAAATTAATCCCCAGCTCTGTAGATAAAAAGACAACTATATTTTCTTTACTTCTGTAGCTCACCCTTCCTCACAAGCAGCTGGTGAATTCCAATCAGCCCAGAGGTAACTTATTACTATGATCTTTTCAAAGAGAACTTCTCCATTGTTTCTGTGCCCCAGACTCTATGTAACCTCACCTTTAAACTGTCACATTGCAAAATTCTATCAAATTAAATCTGCAAGAGATTCTTGCATTACCATTTTTAAGACAAAAGCTTAGCACCATGCTCTGATTCAAACACATCTCTTTTAATTTTATTTTTCGTGAACACCTGGCCTGGAAAAAGAGGTCTATCATTTGAAAGTTCACATGATACATTCAGGACACTGGGCTGAATCCCATGGACTGGTTCACACAGTAGTAGCAACTTCCTCTAGCACAGGGGTCCCCAACCTTTTTGGGTCTGCAGGCAACTTTAGAATTCCTACATAGCGTGGCGGGTGCAGCCACAAAATGGCTGCCAAGTGAAGATCTTTGTGCTGTGGTCGTAGCTGCTTCCAAAGCAATATTTTTAAAAAATCTGCCAGTCAGAAGCCTTTCTGGACTAGGGTTGCCAAATCTCTCTTACCTCCTCGGCGGGGGATCGCTGGCCATCTCCAGGTGCGCACACACCGCATCTACATCACCCGGATGTGACGTCACACACTGGGGCGGGGCCACAGCCATTTGAGGGGAAGAGAGGAAAACATAGAGTTTTCCCCTCAAATGGCTGTGGCCCTGCCCCAGCATGTGACATCACATCCGGGTGACGTGCACGCGGGGGTGGGGTTTCCCCCGGGCCCCGATTCCACGGGGGTGGAAATCGGGGCTCGAAAGCGGGGGGAAATCTGCCCCCCGGGGGCATTTGGCAGCCCTATTCTGGACAAACACCCCACCTGGCCTTGCCCACTTTCTAAAAACTCTTGGCAGGTGCCAGAAAAGGGAGCCACGTTGGGGACCCCTGCTCTACCAGGCACCTTGCACTGATACAAGATTCAGGAGAAGGATCCTTGAAGGAGCCATCATTAGTAGAAAAGATCCATGGGCTTTAAATTGTCATTTAATTTTAGGGATACCATTCCCCAGTTGGGGGCGGGGTTTCCACCGCTTTCACAGGCTCCTGCTCACCACCGTCCAGCTGGCCAGTGGGAGGAAATTCCTCCCACCCCTGACACCGTGTGCAATACATTGACATCACCTGGAAGTGATGTCAGCGCGTCAGTGATGTTGGGAGGGCGATATTCTGCTTTTGGGGCAAAACTCTATGGTTTTAGGCCATTTTTACCATAGAGTTTTGCCCAAAAAGCAGAGCGTCACCCCGATGTCACTGACGTGCTAAGACCCCCGCCCACTCCCAGAATGCCCCCCCCAATTCCTCTGCTGGAGAAACAGAGACCTGGCAACCCTATTTTTACTTCTTGTCGTTGTTCAGTCACACAGTCAAGTCCGACTCTTCGCAACCCCACGGACCACATCACACCAGGCCCTCCTATCTTCCGTTGTGCTTCAGAGTATGCTTCATTTCATGTTCGCTGCATCGATAACACTGTCTAACCATCTCATCCTTTGCCGTCCCCGTCTTCTTTGACCTTCAATCTTTCCCAGCATCAGGGTCTTCTCCAGTGAGTGCTCCCTTCTCATTTGGTGGCCAGAGTATTTGAGCTTCAGCTTCAGTATCTGGCCTTCCAGGGAACAGTCAGAGTTGATTTCTTTTAGGATGGGCTGATTTGATCTCCCTGCATTTTTACTTACCCTGTGAATTTTGTTACACAACTTCAAAGTGTGTAGCATTTGGTTACTATGATAATCATATGCATCTTCTGATATACCATCTATACCTTGGTGTGATTGTGTTCACTCTTTTTTGTCCTCTAGATACAAAACCCTTTTGTGGAGCCACTATCCTGTACTCCACTATCCTGACTCTAAATGTATTGAGGGCCTTCTAGCCAAGTTCCAGTGACTTTGGTGACAACTGAGTATATACTGAACTCTCCCATTGAAATCAGTGGTATGTCAATGTACTCAACTTAAATATGAGCATACCCAGAGAGGAAGGTAGATGTTAAGATCCTATGGAAACAGAGCAAACAGAAAGGCCTTTATCAGTATCCCAGGTATAAGACACAGGGCACAATGTTCCCTGAGTGTAATAAGACGACTCTTTCTCTTAACCCTCCCCTACTAAATTGAACAAATGTGTACATAGCTGAAACATCAATCAAACTGTTCTAAGAACTTATCATTATACGGAACTTTCTGTGGAAATCCCAGCCAGTCAGCTTTTAACATATGAAAATTTAATGCTTTAATGCATATTCACAAATACAGTTGCAGTATGGAAAATCCATTTTATGTTATTACTGATTACTTTTTAGTACCTTCAGAATCAGCATTCTTTTTATTTATTTTTATTTTCTACAAAGTATCTTACTGTGGGGACCTTCCTTTGGTGCGAATATAATGTTTCACTTCTTTATCAGCTCTTTGAATCAAGCAGTTACTGCCTTGTATTTTACTCATGGGCTGGATATTTCTTTCACAGAACCATTAAATAGATATTTTCCAAGGCTTCTCCTCCTGAATTTTTTTTTCACTGGATGGTTAAAGTGTACTCAAGAAATGTGACATAGGGATTCTCCCATTCTCTTCACATCTGCTTTTAAAAGATAGGTTCACTGCTTCGTTGGTGTGTGTTACTTTTGCACAGTGCTTTTTTTTGTTAAAAAAAGGTGCCAATATTAATATATAAGGTCATGTTGATTTCCACCAATTTCCTCCCCCAGTAACCCCAGACTTGGGAGAGTCTACCAAAAAGATGCCAATAGTACCAGTGAGTACCACCACCACCACGAGAGAGAAAAAGAACCAACCCCCACACACTTTTGCAGGGTGGTAACCCATTTTGGTAACCCTTTCCCTTCATCTCTGAATTTGCTACCTTACAAGTTGCTGCATAGGGAGATTAATATAAAAATCCCCTTCTGTCACTGTCTTTGTGTTTCATCTGGCATTTCCTCAATGATCCTTCTTTTGTAATATGTATTTTAGTTTTGGTTTATTTGTTTTAATAGGTTTTTATAATGTTTTAACTATTAGCCACCTTGATGCCCCTAACTGGGCAGAAAGGCAGCACAGAAATTTGTTTATGCATAATCTTATAAACCTCGATCATGTCACCCCTCAGTCGTCTTTTCTCCAAGCTAAAGAGCCCTAAGCGCTTTAACCTTTCCTCATAGGGAAAGTGTTCCAACCCTTTTATCTTTTGAGTTGCCCTTTTCTGCACTTTTTCCAAAGCTATAATATCCTTTTTAAGGTGTGGTGACCAGAATTGCACACAGTATTCCAAATGAGGTCTCACCATTGATTTATATAGGGGCATTATGATATTGGCTGATCTGTTTTCAATACCCTTCCTAATAATCCCCAGCATAGCATTGGCCTTCTTTATTGCAGTCACACACTGTCTCGACATTTTCAGTAAGTTATCTACTACAACTGCAAGATCTCTCTCTTGATCAGTCTCTGCCAGTTCAGACCCCATCAATGTGTATTTATATTTAGGATTTTTTGCTCCATTGTGCATCACCTGGCACTTGGCCACATTGAACCCCATCTGCCATGTTGACGCCCACTCGCCCATCCTTGACAGATCCCTTTGGAGTGCCTCACAATCCTCACTGGTTTTCACCACCCTTCACAGTAATCACACTAATCTGTGGAAACTCCTTTGATCTTCTGTGTGTGTTTGTCTGCAAGTGGACTCTCCCATTATGTTCTTTTTTTCAAACCAAGGAAAAAATGCTCAGTATTATTGCTCTTGTCTGTCGTGCTGTTTTAAAATAGCAGACTGATCGCCTGTTATTTTGATTTTGTTACTGTGGTGGTTCTTAGTTGATTCATCATGAGCAACACTGAAAGGTCCACAAAACTCTGTGACATGGTTAAAAACCTTGAAAACCCTTCTCCACAATAAAATACCAGTCTTGAAAGCTCCCCTTTTGGGGGCTGTAATAAGTTTTTGAGCTCTTGAGATGCTAGATCAGAATATTTGCATAAGGCAATTAATATGCAAACTAGTTAGGGTTACCAGCCTGGAGATCTCCTGCTACTACAATTGATCTCCAGGCTACCACGATCAGTTCCCCTGGAAAAATTGGTTGCTTTGGAAGGTGGACTGTATTGCATTATACCCTGTTGAGGTTCCGCCCTTCCTTGAGCCCCACTGCCTCCAGGCTCCACCCCCAAGATCTCCAGGTATTTCCCAACCCAGAGCTGCTAGCCATGGTGACTGAAGGGAACCTTTACATTCAGAGGCAGTAAACTTTGGAATACTAGTACCAGGAGCAGGGCTTTTTTCTGGGGGGACATGCTGGAACGTTGTTCCGGAACCTCTTTGACAAAATTCTTCTAAAAATGTTTAAAAGCTCATGAGTTTTCAGTATACAGATTGAAAACTTCATTCTCTTGGTCCCCCCCCCCCCGTTGGCATTGTTTTGCATGATTTTCATCGGCTTCCATTTTGACTGTATGATTTTTCTTCCACATCTGATCCCTGTAATACTGTTGGTATGCACAAACATATAAAGATGCTTTTGCAGTGATCCCTTCATTTCATTTATCTTCAGGGCTCTAGTCGGGGGGGAGCTCTCAGGTATGGAGCTCCGGAAGAGAACCTCTAGGGGGTGGGGCGGTCACGTGGTGAAGCCCCGCCCCTTCTTTACCCCGCCCTCTGCTTCGATCCTCATTCCGTTTGGGAATGAGGATGAAGCAGGAGGGTAAGTAGCCGGGCCTTCTGACACACTTCCGGTGATGTCAGGGGGTGTGGCCTTCTGTCACTTCCGGTGATGTCAGGGGGCGTGGCATATGCAAATAAGTTATGCTAATGAGTTATGCTAATGAGCTCCGGCAGCTCTTTTTCTACAACAAGATCCCTGATAGGTATATTAAAGAAGAACAAACTGTTACAGAACATAGAAGAGAAACAGCCTTAACTGTCTAACTGAACTGCTGTGAGAGGAACAACAAGCAACAGAAAGCTCTGCAGGAGCAGGAAGTCTCCAGAAGAGCCAATCAGGAGACAGGGATGACATAATTAAAAAATGTGGGCAGTACCTAATCTAGCTATGCTACCTACCAGTCCTTCAGCTGTCCCTCTGTAGGGTGATCTTCAGGTCTTCTTCACAAGCCTGCACTATAGACCTTGCATATTCCAACACTGGACGAGGTGGACCACTGGTCTGATCCAGCGGGGCTCTTCTTATGTTCTTAGTATCCCAGACCTTCCTGTAATAATGTCATAAGCACATAAGCATCAAGGTCAAAGGAATGACCCTTTTTAGAGCAAGTATACCTCTCACAAGCACACAGAGCCATTGTATATGAATGTGAAATATAAATGGCTGGCCCTCTCTTTTATCTTTACATTGTAATCCTACAAGGGTGTGTGTTATTAGTGCTAAACATTTGTATGTATGTGCAGACAATATAGGGAATCATGACACCATCCTATATGGAAGAAATACAAGCAAGATGTATAGTAGAACAAACAGCCTCAGTTGTGCTAATGAAATTTGAATTCAATCTGAAATGGAGGTATAAAGTTGTTCATGAATCGCTCAGTCCCCACAAAGCCACAAATGCTAATGGTTGAGTGCACCTCACAATACTGGTTCTCATGTGTTCAAATACATAATAAACACACATAACAGTTATGGTATCTCAGTATGTTTTGTTGCAGGATGTGAGAAGATGTTCGTAATACAGAAAAAAAGCCTTCAGTCCTGAGGGGCTGGTTCACACATGCAGGGGGTTGTCAGCCTCCGGGGGTGGGGTGGGGTGGAGATCTCTTGCTTTTACAACTAATCTCCAGCTGACAGCTCCCCTGGAGAAAATGGCTGCTTTGAACAGTGGACTCTATGGCATTGTACCATGCTGAGGCCCCTCCCCTGCTCAAACCCCGCCCTCTCCTGGATCCACCCCCAAAGTTTCCAACCCATACCTGGCAACCCTACACATGCATGTTCATTACTTAGTAAATGCAAATTATCTAAAGTATATTACAGATCAAATGTTAATTTTACCTCAAAAGCCCTCTGTACCATTGCAATGAATTTACAGATTGTGCTGTTGCTATGGCTAGTTTGCACAGGTGTGATTGTCACAATTACTATGGACTGCTTGAAGCTTAATGTGTTTACTTGCTCCACTGAATGATGTTGCACTTGAGGCGATCTGAAAAAATATGGAAGTTCTACCTGTGGTGCTAGATCTGTAAGAGCCCATTCCCTTGATGTTGTAGTTATCAAATTATGACTGTGCTTGCTCGATTGTGTATTAGACCGGAGAATTTTGGCTGTTTCTTATACCTTTTCTGTTGTATATTTGAATGTGTCTAAGTTAACACATGTATTAGATAATAATAGGTAAAAATGAAAATATTTTTATTCCAATCCTGATAAAAGGAAAGATTTTTTTATGTTCCAGTCCCAGCTCATTTCACATTAGCTTTGTCAGAGGATCTAATAGTATTGTCTATTATACCTTTTTCTAGTTGGATGAGGGAGGTACAAGAGATTATAATATTAGATACCCTGATGAAGCTAATGTGGAGCATATAGGGGCCAGGGCTGGAATGTAAGTAATCTTTCCTTATTTTTTGGAATTGGAATGTAAAAAAAGTTATCTATTGTTACCCAATAAATATTCTTTTTCTCACACCACTGGCTTTCCCTCTGTATTTGTATGGTTATTGGTATGGACCTTGTTGCCTTTTTTATGTCTTTTCAGCACCAGCTTTCTCAGATTATTGGATGTTTTTTTTTTTCTTGACTAGTAGAAAAGAGCAAGACTCCAGTAGCACCTTAAAGACTAACAAAATTTGTGACAGGGTATGAACTTTCGTGAGTCACCGCTCACTTCTTCAGATATGTCTGAAGAAGTGTGAGGTGTTGACTCAAGATGCCTCATGCCCTGCCACAGATTTTGTTAGTCTTTAAGGTGCTACTTTTCTACTGTTACAAATAGACTAACACGGCTACCCATCTTAATCTATCGTCTTGAATTAAACTTGCTAGTTTTTCATTGGTCTTCCTGCTTTGAATAAACGTATATGAGTCATATGAGTCCTTTTTTCTCTTCTTTTTGCTTCTGTGAATTACATTTTATAAGGGTGTTAACTGTTTTATCTGCTGCTGGTCTCTCATTTTGTTTGCATTTGTGATTGGTTTTAATTGTAATTGTTGAGGTGTTTTTTTAATCTCCCTTATAAATAAAAGCCGAATGGTGGTGGCACTTCTCTAGAACATTCCACACGCTCCAAAATCAGTTCGTTCTCTGACCTGTCATTCAGATGGTCTCCCTATCCATTGGCTGCTTTGCCTGAGTCCTGCCTCCAACATTCTAAACATTTTGCTGTTCCTCTCCCCCCCATAGCCAATCAGAACACAGAGGTTATTTGCATATGCATCCTCATTGGCCTTTGCCTCGGAACACAGAGGTCGTTTGCATATGCGGCTTGATTGGCTTTTGCCTCTAACATTCTAAACAGTGTCCAATCTCCAGGTGAGGGATGGAGATCACTCAGAATTACAACTGCTTTCAGTTCCCCTGGAGAAAATGGTGGGCTCTGTATCCTTATATACTGCTGAGGTGGCCCCCATATGACAGCCAGTGTGACATAGCAGTCAGGGCTTCAGAGCAAGGGAGAGGCTGCAGGTGTGTGGGGGGTGAAAAGCTGAAGAGTGAGGGGAAAATAAAGGTAGGTTGATGATTGGCTGGGAAGGAGATAGGGTTGCCAACTCCAGGTGGGAAATTCCTGGAGATGTGAGAGATGGAGACTGGAGAGGGTGAGGTTTCAGGAGGCGTGGGACCTCGGACAGGTACAAAGCCATAGGCTCCACCCTCCAAACCAACCCTTCCCTTCTGGGGAACCATCGTTGCCAATCTCCATGTGAGGGCTGGAGATCACTCAAAATTACAACTGTTCTTTAGGTAGCAGAGATCAGTTCCTCTGGAGAAAATGGTGGATTCAGTGTCATTATACCCTGGTGAGGTCGCCACAGCAAATTGACACTGAGTGTCCAAGGCTGGGGCACCCGCCCAGAGCCTCTTTCTAGAGGCCGTTGTATTTATTTCCACAACGGGCCTTTTTCCTAGTTGTATATCAAATAAATAATACTTTAAGAATATTTGTTGCCATTAATTATTATAGGGCACTTTACTGGCTTATATTTTAACCACTTGAAATTGTTGGAGAATGTTTTTAAATGAAGAGGAGGTAAATTACGGTGTCAAATAAATAAAAAAACATATATGTGAACAAACACCAATTGTATAGGAACCAAGTGTATAGAGAAATGAAGTGTGAGGTACACAGGTGCAAATCAGAGAGCTGCAGTATTATGATTACGGAGCTGTTCTGTAATAAAATCAGAAAAGATTCTCCTTTTTGATTTTAATACTATTAAAATCACATTCATGTTCTGTGACATATTCACAGATTACAGTTCCTATTTCATTACATGTTGGTGGCAAAATTCCCATTCAGTTTATTCAGAGCCAGAGTTTCAAATATTGGCTCTGAAAGGCAGAACAATCTATCTTCCTTTTCTGGGTTTGCCTCTTAAATTAGCCCAAACGTGTCACATATTTTAAAGAAACAATGTGTTGCCAGATGCCAGTGATTGCTCAGAGTGTGTGGTTCTCTGTGACGTTTGTAGTGTCATCTGCGGAGAGACTTGTGGCCTAAACCCCAGTGTCATTTTCTCAGCTGTTCTGTCGCTGAGAATCAAACAGCTGCGGCCTAATACCTCAGGCTGCTCCTGGCACACTCTGTGTTTCTAGCAATAGATTTAATTTACTGACCCTGTGGCATGGTTTAAAGCTGTCTGTGATTTCCCTTGCACTGAATAAAGGCTCTTCCTTGGACAGTACTTCATGAGAAAGGACAGCGCTCCTCTGATGCATTATTATATAGAATCCCCATAGAAACTGAGGTGATTTTAGACAACTCAGAAGCAATGCTCCCTCTAAGCCGTGAAGTCTTGTGAGCAAAAATTCTACTTTGTGAGGTACTGGCATTAGTGAGCGAGCGAGTGATTTGGCTACTGCATAAATTAGTTTGCTCTGGAGCCATCCTTTCTGAGCTAAGACAAAAATGTGTGAGCTGGAAGCTAAAAAAACCTGTGAGCTAGCTCACACTAACTCAGCTTAGAGGGAACAGTGCTCAGAAGTTACTTGCAAAGATGTGAAGGGCTTGAGATTCAACAAAGCGTAACATTCCTCACAATTAAACGCAGAGGGTGCCATTTGGGGTTCGGTGATCAGTAGGCACCTGGATGGGGAGATATACAGGAACATTCCAGGAATTGTTTTATTTGGATTAAATTGTAAAGAAAAAAGATGATTTTCAGGAACCTGTGTTTATTGTTTAATGCTTCATAACAATCAGTGATACAGCTGTTCCTCAGAGGAATAATCACAGGTGGTTTGAAACATAAGCAGGGAAGAGGCTGCCTCTCTGTCTTCCTTTCATTAATAAATTAACTCCAAAAAATGATAATAAGCATTTAGGATGTTTGCATTCCTTTCAACACAGCTACATCTAGAAAATTATTTTTCCTCTTCCCATATTTCTGTCACAGCACATCTTCATCACTCCTGGTTTTTGATTTAATTTGATTTATTAGATTTATATTTTGCCATTCCCCCGTGAGTGTGCTCAGGGCGGGTCACAGCATTTCAATCAACAACATAATAACAATAAGACATTAGCGTTTAAATAGAACAAACAAATTAAACAAAATTAACATTAAAAGCCCTGACCTGGATAGCCCAGGCAAGCCCAATCTCATCAGGTCTCGGAAGCTAAGCAGGGTCGACTCTGGCAAGTACTTGGATGGGAAAGCTCCTTGGAATACCAGAGGCAGGAGGTGGGGGCTGGCCTTATTCAGCCACCTCTCTGAGTATCCTCCAGGCCCCCAGTAGGGGTCAGTCGCCAGAGGTCGCCATGACTTCCAGGTGCACACACACATGCATGCGTGCGCACACGCATGCACATACTTTTGAAGTTAACATTAAAAGATAAAATTTAAAATCGAGTTTCAGTTCAGTCAGATAGATGGCAACTAGTCAAGGCAGATTCATAGTGTCTCCTGTGATGATCCAGTACTCAATTGGCAGCCAGTGTAATTGGCGCGAGACTGGCTGAATACTCGCTTGCACAGATGTTGCCGTCAGCAATTGTGCTGCCACATTTTGCACTAGCTGCATTTTCTGGGTCAGGTTCAAGGGCAGCATAGAGCGAGTTATAGTAATCCTGCCTGGAAGAGACCATTGCGTGGATCACTGTAGCTAAATCCTGGGAGGTGAGATAGGGAACCAGCTGCCTGGCCAGCAGAAGATGGTAGAAGGCTGACCTGGCAACCAAGTGAGGCATCCAGGATCGCCCCTACGCTCCTCACCCTCTGTGCTGGTGTCAGTGGTGCCACGCCAAGACTTGGGAGCCAAATTCCCGATCCAAGACCCCCACAGCTCAGGTACAGGACGTCTGTCTTCACTGGATTTAATTCCAGCCAGCTCTGCTGTAGCTATCCAGCCGCAGCCTCCAATGCCCCTTCCAAAACATCGGGGGCGGAGTTCATCCGTCCATCAACAGGTCGAGCTGGGTGTCATCAGCATAGCCCCCAGACCAGCTAGGCTGAGGGGGCACATTGTAGATGTTAAACAACATCAGTGAGAGGATCGCGCCCTGGGGCACACTGCTTTCCAGTGAATATCGTGGCGAGATCCTCTCCCCAAGTGCCACCCTCTGTTTTTGTTATTGTGGTGGTGGAAAGTGCTGTCAAGCTCCTTTATGGTGACCCCACAGGGTTTTTAAGGCAAGAGATGTTCAGAGGTGGTTTGCTGTTGCCTACCTCTGTGTAGCAACCATGGACTTCCTTGGTGGTCTCCCATCCAAGTACTAACCAGGGCTGATCCTGCTTAGCTTCCAAGGTCTGATAAGATCAGGCTAACCTGGTCCATCCAGGTCAGGGCTTTTGTTATTGTGCTTTGTAATATTTGTGATATGGTGAACCTTGTTTAAGGAATGTTATTTTAGTATAAGGCTTGGACACAGAGTAACAGCGGAAGGAGGCGGGGTGCCAGAAAATTATGTGCTGCATTGTGGCTCAAAAATCCCAGGATGTGAAGATCCCTAGAAGGTGCCAGTGTCCACGCCTATGGAAACAACCAATGAGAAATGGCTTTGAAATGTGAGGCAGGGTTTGGATGGAGAGTGTGGGAAATTTGGGCAGTTTATGGGCAGTAGATTCAGGAGGGACAAGAGGAAATACTACTTTACACAGAGAGTGATTAAAATGTGGAATTTGCTGCCAGAGGATGTAGTGAAGGTCAAAGGAATACACAGCTTTAAAAGGGGACTAGATAGATTCATGGAGGAAAAGTCTATCAGTGGCTCCTAGCCATGGTGACTGAGGGGAACCTCCACATTCAGAGGCACCAAGCCTCTGAATGCCAGAGCCAGGAGGCAACATCAGGGGAAGGCCTTGGCCTCTATGCCCTATTGTTGGCCATCCAGAGGAACTGCCTGGCCACTGTGTGAGACAGGATGCTGACCTAGATGGACTATTGGTCTGATCCAGCAGGCCTCTTCTTATGTTCTTATTAGAGAAACAGTCTCCCCCCACCCACCCACCCCGAGCGCAAGTTTGATTTTGGGATCTCTGCCAGCAGGGTGGGATGAGCCCTGAATTGTTGGGGTTAGAAGAAGAGATTGGATTTATACCCCACCCTTCGCTACCCGAAGGAGTCTCAGAGCAGCTTAAAAATCTCCTTTCCTTTCCCCTCCCCACAACAGACACCCTGTGGGGTAGGTGGGGCTGAGAGAGCTCCTGGCAATAGACTCGGGCTGCTTCCCTGTGGAAGTTTAGCTCTGCTTTGCCTCTCAGCCTGCAGCATTCCCCTCCCCACAAAGCTTCCACAACAGCACTGTCCACTTTCCAGGTGTTCTTCTTCCTCACTGCAGTCCCCCCCTCCCCCGCAAACCAAATCTTACCAGAAAGATCATACTCGAAGTGGGTTCAGTCACTCACTGTGTGGACATGAAGGGATGGCGTTTTGAACCTCCACGTCCACAGCAGCACCATGACCTCTCAGTATCACCTCATGCCCAGCATCCTCCTCCTCCTGCCAGTAGTGGACTTTTTGCCAGCTTTTTTTTAAAAAACAAATTGGGAGGTACTATATTGCTGTACTATAATACTACTAGGGTTTTTTTTTTTTTTACATTGGGGGGGAATCCACCCTCCAGTGGCATTGTGTGTGTTGGGGTGATACAGGACTGGCAGTCAGAAGGGGATCCCAAGTAAAGGAAGAACTTCTTCACCCAAAGGGTGATTAACACATGGAATTCACTTGCACAGGAGGTGGCGGCTACAAGCATGGATAGCTTCAACCAAGAAAACAGTGAACAAGAGGGAATTGGATAAGCATATGGAGCAGAGGTTCATCAGTGGCTATAGCCACTGGGTATAGATATGAACTCTCAGTCTGGGCTGCACTGTATTCTTGGTGCTTGGGAGGGTCAACAATGGGAGGGCTTCTAGTATCCTGGCCCCACTGCTGTATCTCCTGCTGGACCTGGTATTTTTTGGCCACTGTGTGACAGAGTGTTGAACTGGATGGGCCATTAGCCTGATCCAACATTGGCTTCTCTTATGTTCTTATGTTCTAAAGCCTGGAGAATCTCCCATGTGGACACTCCATTATAGCAGCTGTATATTATCAACACTACACTTACGATGCAAGGAACTGGTGTTGATGGCTCATCAGGTCTTCTCAAGACTGGCACTTCTCTAATGGTTTGGTCCGTCACTGAGTCAAAACAGTGTTTAGCTAATATTTTTTTAAAAAAACCTTGAAGGAATTAACCTTTTTTTTAAAAAAAATAATATCAGAATGACAATTTCAAGACGTTTTAGGAGGCTAATGTTTATAGGGGCAAAGGGGAATGTTAGTTTACAGCTACTCAGCTAAGGGGCAGGGGGTGTCAGACACATCCCCCCCCCACTCAAGAATGATAAACTCAATGGCGTCTATTTTTAACTGTCTGTTCTTTCCTTTTGGCAGAGCAATCAGTGTTAGCTGAGCTCTTTGACGGACTGAAGCCAAGCAGCCCTGTTTGCTGGCTTCTGCAATGACCGGCAGACATACGCAGCTGCAGAAAAGCAGCCTTTTCACATGAAGCTGGGTCCTACGGCAACCATGACAAGCAAGAGCGGGTCCAACGGTCCACCTTCTACAACAACAGTTAGTTCTGTCTTTGTTCAGGCTGGAGACTGCAGAATTGTCTTAGGTATACTCAAGGTAGGCTCAGTGGATCTTAGTAGTGGTGTTTTCAGCACTGCAGCATCGACTTCCTTGGGTGTTGGGTCATTTTTATTCATATTTCTGCACATGTTGGTTGGTGCAGCAGATGAATGGAAAACTTTGGGGAAGGGACTATTTTGTTGTCCTGATTCGAGTAAGAAGATTTCTAATTGATTTGTGTGGAATAGAATGCCTGGAAACCATTAAGCGTCAACAGCAAATATCAAGCCACACCACAACAAACAAAATACTCTTATTCTTTGGACAGTATAAATTTAAATTAAAGCAATGGCATAGCAATACATGTTGGCGCATGTTTACTTGTATGGCTCAAACTTCACTTTATTGTAATTTAGTTAAGAATATTTAACAGTGTTTTTCTTGTACTGTACATAAATATACACAGTGCATTGGTAGACAGATTTAAGTACATCATTGTACTGGATTCTTCTTGGCACAAGTAGTAAATCATTAATGCATGAACAAATAATTAATGTTCCTGGGATGCAGACCTCTGTTTTAGAAAGAGAAAAGTTTTTACTATCTTAACTGGAATGCTTTAGTTTTACTTTGAAATACGATTTCATTTTCAACATAAGTAACTCTCAAATAGAAAGTACTTCTTCTCAAACCAGATCCACTAAAACTTAACACAGCATCATATTATTTCTGGATGGAATAGAATTTTGTACTTTTATTAGGCACAAATGTCTTAAATAAAGCATTTGCACATAAACACATTAGTGCTTTTTATTTTGCATTTGCATTTTAGTGTGGGAAATGGGTGCAGCTCCAGCTGTCTGAATCCGTACCAAATTTGTTAGAAATTGGAGGCAACCAGGAAGAAACCAAAAAATTG
Source organism: Gekko japonicus (assembly GCF_001447785.1). NCBI lineage: Eukaryota > Metazoa > Chordata > Lepidosauria > Squamata > Gekkonidae > Gekko > Gekko japonicus. Next base: position 1,014,304 of record NW_015172004.1, on the reverse strand, counting down.
TTACAGGATCATGAACTTCTCTTGTCTAAACTCAAGGTAAGCCATGCAATACTAATAACTAGAATACCACTGGCCGTGTTACACTTTGGACATGGAAACTAGAATTGATGGTTGGACCACTGCCCTTAGGCCTAGAGTTGTTTGGTGAAGCTTTCACACTGGGACTTGGATTTTGAGGATCACTCTTGGGGCATCAAGTAGAAATCTCAGGGCCATCAGCTCTAAATAGATTTTTAAAGATACTTATATATGGAGCCCTGCTTGTGGTAAATCGGAGGCGATTCTGACAGTAAGATATGGCAGTCTCATTTTACCATGTTATTTCTCTGATGTTTGTTGGGGTAAATAATCTATTTTTTTCAAAGCCATCTGGTTGGCGTTCCACACGTTCACAGATACCATATGGTACAATAACTAGGGCTGTGTGGAGGTACTACCGTCAGGGCTATTTTTGTGGAAAAAGTCCAGCAGGAACTCATTAGCATAATAGACCACACCCAACAGCAATAACTCATTAGCATATTAGGCCACACCCCTGACAACACAGCTCATTAGCCCCATGTTACCAGAAGTGTAAGTCATCCACCCAGACCCACCTTTTGCTTCTTATTCTGTTTACCCTGTTTGTTGTCAAAACCCAGGGCTTTTTTTGTAGCAGGAACTCCTTTGCATGTTAGGCCACACACCCCTAATGTAGCCAATCCTAATGTGTTTCTGCTGTTGGGTGTGGCCTGTTATGCTAATGAGTTCCTGCTGGGTGTGGCCAACTTGGGAGCCAGCCGGAACTCCGTTCCTGTGCGTTCCTGCCCAAAAATAGCCCTGCCGTTAATACTGGTATGCAACGTTTCATCACCAGGTTATGCCTAGAGTTGCCAGTCCCCCAGTAGGGGTGGGGTATATCCCACCTCTGCCTCTTGCTTCCTGCTGCCACTCCAAGCAATGGTGAGAGAATCATTTTTAAAGTAACTGTTGGGATTATGTCATTTCTGAGGAAAACCTGGAAATGACATCACGTCTCTCAAAGAATTGCTGGAAACTCTATGGTAAACCTGCCCCCATGTCCATGCCCCCCCCCAGTCTCCCTCCCCCAGACCTGGTAACCCTAGTTGTACCCCATAAATATCAGGGTTTGGGATATTGAAGCCCTGACAATTAGTTGCCAGTTTATAACTGGTCCATCTCTCTGTCCCGTTAATATCAGTTCGACCTTCAGCAAATACCAGCTGTCTGTATTGTGTACCTCCATGTCATGAACATACAGCTGCCCCTTTCCACACATAAAACCTCTGTTCAAGGGACCAGAGATTTTTCTCCTGGCCAGTTGGCAACCCTATCATAATCTTACTTCGTTATCTTTGTGTATTTGTCAGTTAATTTCCTCAAAATAGTCCCTATGGCTTTGGGAAGCCTTCTCAAACTTTGTTAAACTGCAAGGATATATGAGAAACAGCTTGTGATATATGGGTAAAACCTAACTCGAGATAATTCTGTTAATTCTAATTATCACTTTATTAATTATGTATTATTTGCTTAGGAGTTTAAGGAGAAGATAAAAAATAGTTTTTCAAGCAACCACCGGTAATGACGGGGAAAAATCTTTCTGTTTTCAATACTTATAATGTAAGCAGACATTGCCAGTGATACTGTGTATAATATGATGTAATAATTTATATAGTATTCCAAAATGTATGATTCGTGTTGCAATCATGTTACACGGAAAATAATAAAATATCAATTAAAAAAAAACTTTGTTAAACTCATCTTCACAAAACGAAGCAGCAAACGATCAGAGCATCACCAAATGCCACCCACAAAACCAAAGCGGCCATTTCAAAATCCTGTGTGTTCCTGGATCCTTGCTGTGGCCCAGGATTTAATGTTGGCAGACATCAGGGGGGAAACCCACTGGTTATAGTAGCAAGCAGCAAAAAGCTTAATTTTGCAAATGACAGTAGCTTCCACCAGGCATGGCTGTGCCTAGGATTTTCAAGGGCTTTCCCATGGCTAATGTTATATGCTTGATGGCTGTGTAAATTGGTCTTAAGAGAAAATGAATATGAACCAGCTGTTAGAGCTCACTCTGAAGCATGTTGCAACCTGCTTTAAGGGCCCTCTTGGCATCTATATGTTACAATCATTTTCTTTCTTTCTTTCCCCCCACCACGTTCTGCGGTAGTTGTTTATACAAAATAAATAGTTGCAGCAGCCTGCAGACTTTGCTGGAAGCAGAAACGTTTTGCTTGGTGTATTGAAAAGTTTGTAAGAATAATTTCATACCTAGCGGATATCTATCAGTCTTTTACAAATGGACTGTTAACAGCTTTTTTTAAGCACATGCAGGTAAAAGTACTGGTAGGAAGCAGAAAGCAATTTGATGGAATTCTAAAGAAATATATGTATCTGTGCACATATATGTATATATATGAGGAGTCTGGTTTCAATACAACACATGGAACTCATAGAATTATGTTCTGAAGTGACCTTGTAAAGCACATTCTCTTTTTTTGGGGGGGTTGTATTTTTCTTATGTGCATCGTGTATGTGTGCATGTGTGCATGTGAGTGTATGTACATGTGTGTGTGTGCAACTGGAAGTCATTCCTCAGTTCCACAGTACTGGGGACCACTCCCTCCTCAATGGTTCCAGTACCCTCTGCCTCCACCTATCAACTGGCCTATGGAGTGGGAGCAGCAATTGCCACCCGCCCCCACAGAACCAAGCTCCCAGTGCAGTGCCCACCTTCAACACCGTTTGCTACGGACCAAGCCCTTCAGAGTTGGATGAAAATAAGCCTCCATCTCTGGGCGGCTCCAATACCACTTGAAACCATCACCTGATGAGTGTACCTCCTGTTTCTTCATTGGAGGACCTCTACCTATTCTCCAAACAGTTGATCCATATGGCTCAGTCCTTCCACATCAACGTTGTTTGTTCAGAAACAACTACCTCTGATCCCAGTCTAAAGGTACTTTATCCACCCGATGCGGGCATGGTTGCCTTTCCAGTCCTCCAGGGCTTACTTGACATAGTCAGGTCCTTTGGGGCTAAGCCAGCTTCAGTCTTGCCCACAACCAAGAAGATCGACTATATGTACAAGTGGCTGTGACTTTCTGTTCACCCACCCCACTGCCAATTCTATTGTGACAGAGGTCATGCCAGCCAAGCAGTGCTCTGGTCCTCACTCCATGCCCGTTGACAGGGAAGGCCACAAGCTTGATGTCTTAGGCTGTAAGATCTACACATCATCCACCTTGACCCTGTCCATGGCAAATTTTGTCATTCCCCTGTTTCATGTTCCACCTTTTTGTCATTCCCCTGTTTCATGTTCCACCGTTTTGTCATTCCCCTGTTTCTTTTTTTTACCATATCCCCTCCTGAGTTGCAACAGGAGGTGCTCCATCTCCTCTGTAAAGAGGCCATTGAGCCTGTTGCCTTGGTTGATACCAATGCTGGTTTTTAACTCTTGTTTTTTCTTGGTTGGCAAGAAGGATGGTGGTAAGCACCCAATCCTAGACTTACCTCAACAATCCTCAACAAGTTCCTAGTGGTCCCTAAGTTTCCCATGACCACATTGTTGGAGGTTCTTGGCTTACTCCATCCTCACGACTGGTTTGCTATTATCGGTCTTAAAGATGCTTATTTTCACATTGCCATACACCCCAGGTCTAGGAAGTTCCTCTGCTTCCAGTGTGATGAGAATCATTACCAGTATAGCACCCTCCCCTTTGGCCTTGCCCCTGCTCCCAGCGTGTTTACCCAGTGCATGTCTGTGGTAGTCGCTCACCTGCAATTGAAGGGTTGCAATGTGCACTTCTACCTTAATGACTGGCTCTTCACTGCACCCTCCTCTGAATTGCTAGCCACTCACATATTGTTAGCTATCTCAACCCTAACCTCCTTAGGCCTTCACATTAACTGGGATAAATCTGTCCTACATCCCACATAGCACATTTTCTTCATTGGGACCCAAGTTGACTCCTACAGGGGCACGGCCTTCCACACTCATATTCTAGGAGCATCCCTTTGAGTGATGGTACTCAGGTTTTCCTCCAGTAGGTTCCAGTCAGTTAAATCTATCCAGAACTCCTAGGGTTAATGGACTCCACTACTGCTGTGGTCTGTTTTGCTTGATTTTTTAATGAGACCCCTGCAGAACTGGTTCCTCACGTCCTCTGACTTGCAGTCAGACTCCTCCTGGAGGAAGTTATAACACCAGGCATGTTATTCATTCCTTAAATTGGTGGTCTTTTGGGGAGAATCTACCAAGTGGCTCCCTATTTGAGGCACCCTCACATGACATTCACGTTTTTACTAACATGTCCCTTTCAGGCTAGGGAGCACACTGTGGCTTCCACTGGACTAGTGGCCATTGGTCCCCTCATGAATGGGGGATGCATATTAACCTGTTATTTTTTAAAAAAGTTTTTTAATTAATCATTTCAACAAATACAATAATAGTAGAACAAAAATAAACAACCAACTTTCACTACATAACCCTGAGTTTTGTCAATGTCTCTGTAACATTATCTCTTTTATTACAACAGAGATGTTCCGCCAGGCTTCTGGTGGAGGACAGCAATGGTTTCCTTCATAGCGGACACCCTCCTCTTTACTGTGTCCCGCTGCTGGGGCCATGCCCAGGTGGACCTGTTTGCCTCCTCTTCAAATGCCAAGTGCCCTCAATTCTGTTCCTTGGCTGGGGTGGATACCTACTATGCTTTTCAGCTGAAGTGGCAGGGAACCCTGTTTTATGCCTTCCCTCCAATCCCTTTTCTAGGGTTCTTTCAAAAATTCAGGCAGACAAGTCCCACTGTGTTCTAATTGCACCCTTCTGGACCAAGAGGGTTTGGTTTCTGACCCTGTGGTCCCTGTCCAAAGGCCACAGCATACCCTACCTGTACTGGAAGACCTCCTTCGCATAGGGCCCCTCCTTCGCCATGATGTCCAATCTCTGCACCTGTCAGCTTGCCTAATAGACAACCACTAGTGTGGTCTGACAGGATAGCACAGGTAGACTTCCCAAGTCCCCCCCCGGGGGGCGGGGAAACCCCCGCCCCAGAGGCCCGTTGCCCCTGCCGCTGGATCGGGCCCCGGGGGGAACTCCTCCCTGACGTGCACGTCACCCGGAAGTGGTTTTCCCTCGTATGGATGTGGCCCCGTCCCAGCGTGCCTGGCATCGTCACGTCACTTCCAGGTGACGTGCGTGCGGTGCGCACACCAGACACCGGCCGGGAGCCCCCCGCTCCCGGCGAAGATCAACTTGGCAACCCTAAGCACAGGTGCTAATGTCTTCCAGATGTCCATCAACAAGGTGGTCTTAAGGGGACAACTGGTCAAGGTCTTCCCTCTTGGCTTGTACCCACAGTATTTCTCCTGAGTCCTGCCTGTTAAACTATGTTTTTGAATGCCTACTACATCTGAAAGGTAGTGGCCTGGCGGTTAACTCAGTTAAGGTTCATGTGTGTGCCATTTTAGCTTTTCATGGCTGCGTCACCGGCTCCTGTTTTCTCAGCCCAGATTTCCAAGAAATTCTAAATGGGCCTGTTTAACCTACACTCCCCAACACCTCCACCTGTTCCCCAGTGGAGCCTCTCACTGGTGCTCTCAGCCTTAATGTTCAAGCCTTTTGAGCCTCTTGCTACATGTGATCTGCCATCCCTCTCCTATCAGGTGACCTTTCTCTTGGCTATCACCTCTGCTCATAGACTGGGAGAACTCAGGGCCCTACGTTGTTCTCCTCTCACCAAGTTTCACGCAGACAAGGTCGTACTCCATCCAAGTCTCAACTTTCTCCCAATTCTACCTGTTGTGTCTTCACCGTATCTAAATACATGTTAAACTTGAAACTTCAGCCAGGATTCTAATCTGTAACAATACCATTGGCTGAAGCATTGTTGTAACCAATCAAATGTAAGAGAACTGTGCTGGAGGGAACTGTATTGATTGGATGTTAACTATGAATGATGATGTGATTTTAACTATGACAGGGCGTGGCTACCCCAGCCCGGGAGAGTTTAAAAGGAGCTATGCTCCACTGTTTGTTGTTGTTGTGTCATCTGATGCTGTGTGATCTTTTGGACATTCTCGTTCTCAGTAAAGCTGAATCACTTGTTACTTACTTCATTGTTGAGTTGCATACTTAACACTACCTTTCATGTTTCCCAGGACATTATCCTGCCCAAGTTTTCTCCCTCCCCCATGTCAGACAAGGAATGGACTTTACACACTTTAGATGTTTATAGTTCATTGCTTTTTTATTGAGACTGTACCATATACCTGCGGAAGGATGACAACCCGTTGGTCTGCTTTGCTGGCTCCCCACAAAGTTTGGGCGGCCTGGTCCCAAACCATCTCATGCTGGGAACTAGGGTTGTCAGGTCTCGGTTGGAAAATACCTGGAGACTTTGAGGGTGGATCTAGGAGATGGTGGGGTTTGGGGAGGGGAGGGGCCTCAGCATGGTACAATGCCACAGAGTCCACCCTTCAAAGCAGCCATTTTCTCCAGGGGAGCTGATCTCTGTCAACTGGAGATCAGTCGTAAAAGCGAGAGATCCCCTGGCCCCACCTGGAGGCTGGCAACCCTACTCCACCTCTGAGGTCGACTGCCCACTTCAGCTATAAGCTCACTCAGCCAGATCTCAGTTGTCTTCTGCAGCGATCCTGGCCAATGTCCTCTTGGACAGCATCTGCAAGGCAGCTACCTGGTCTTCCCCATCAATGTTCATCAAGCACTATGTGGTTGATGTTGACTCCAGATGGGATGCAGCTGTGGGGAAAGCAGCCCTTCAGTCTTTGTTTTGCTGAGGATTCCCAAGCCCACCTCCTTCCAGTAAACGAGCTTGCTATTCTCCCATGTGCACAGAAGCCACGGAGATGAAAACAGGGTTGCACTTACCTGTAAACTGTTGTTCATCTAATGGTCTCCTGTGCAGGTACACATCCCTCCCTCTTTTCCCTGCTGTGGGATCCTGTGCTCCCAGGGTCCTTTCCAATGGTGGCAACAAGAGGACTGAGGGGAGAGGAGCATTCTCCCTACTGTGTCATGTGCTGGCTGGGCGGGAAGAAGCCGGCCCAAGATGGAGGGTGGGAGTGCCCTGAATCTTCTAGAGAGCTTTAAGTAAAAGATCTTCATGGCAGGTTTGCACAAGTGTGGTCCCATGTGTGCGTGCAGAGAAGACCACTCGATCAACAACAGTTACAGGTAAGCGCAACCCTGTTTTATGAAGAATGCGGTGATGCTGGAAAACATCCAGTGTGACGTTCCGAACAGAGATCTTACTGGGGGCACAGTTACGTGACACGTTTGTAAAAGTATGACAGAACAGCAATCTGGTCCCAATTGAAAAAAAACCTCATGGACAATACGTAGGGACAAAATCACTGAGCTGCAAGAAGACAGAAATTTCCTATCAAGATTTATCTTTGTAGGAGGACTTTAGCCATTTACTGATCTCAAAGTGGCACTTGGGGAAAAGTGAGTTCTCACCTTTCGCAAGATCTGTCTTCACTCTAGATGGGAACATGGTTTCTGTCTCTTTACACACGACAACAGTTGAGAGTTGTAGACCCCACAAACATACACACAGTGCAATTTTTTTTAAAAAAAACACTTTAAAAGTCCACATGCATTCAGTCCACCTGGCAAGCCTGATCTCATCAGAGCTCAGAAGCTAAGAAGGGTCAACTCAGGCAAGTACTCGGATGGGAAACCTCCATGGAGTACCGGAGGCGGGAGGTGGAGGCGGGTTTTACTCAACCTCCTCTCTGAGCCTCCTCCAGGGCCCCAGTAGGGATCAGTCACCAGAGGCTGCCATGACTTCCAGGTGTGCACACACTCACTCACACACGCACATACACACACATGCACATATAAAAAAAATAAAAATACCAAAAATAAATAAATAACAAGTCCACATGTACATGGAAAATGTACAAGTGCATTGCAGCACTGTGAAGTACAAGTGCAAATCATTTATCACTATGCAGTTCCAAATTTCCCTTAAAAAAAAAGCCCTGCTTTCCCATATCGATACAAAAATCCCTGCACATGGAAGCCTAGAATTTTGTGGAATGGATCAAGTCTATTGATGCTTGGCAATTACATCATCCCTCCTGCCTGCTGGCCTGTGTGGGAAGCAACCACACCAAAGTTGTTCCCAAGGCATCCAGGTAACAATGAATCACGCTTTAGCCTGTTTCAAGCAACAAATTGGCCCGACTCCCAATTACCCGCATGAGAACTGACTATCTGGGACACTTCTTGCTTTAATTTGCATGCCCCATGGACTCTTAATGTGCAATTCCTACCTAATCTCCCTGGCCTAAACCCTAGAATGACTATGAAGCACAGCCTTTCTCTGAGAACTTAATTGACTAATTATGCAATAAATTGTGAAAGCACAGGGCAAAGGAGAGTCAGTTGCTGTTCTCTTAGAGCAAACTCTCATCTCTGTCCTATGACAGACTTAGGCAGCACAGGTCTGACCCCCCCCCCCCCGTAACAATACAATTTGCTTTTTGGCGAGTTTTGCCCATTCCCTTTTCCTGCGATAGGCCTCCAATTCTTCCCCTTTCCCAAGATTCCTTAACCCTGGGGGTTCCCTGACCCTGAAGAGTGAATGGGGGGGGTGTAACAGGAGGAGGAGGCGGAGTAGAGGGTGGGTGTGTAAATCTCACTCTATTGACAGAAATCCATTTGGTCAGCAGAGATTTTCTGTAGGATCCAAGTTTGCCATTATTTTGGTATCTTTATGTCAAAATATTCCCCCCTGATGCTAAGCAATCATGAAACTGATGATCGTAACATGGACAGTACTTAAGATAGCCTGGGTGGAACTGAGGACAATATGAACGTCAGTATTAAGGTTAGTTACAATGACTTCCCCAAGGAAAAGAAATGTAGATTGTGGTACCATCTATCTGTTGATGATGCCCATCTCTGTCATTTTCAGCAAGGAGACCATGGATGGCTTGAATTAGGCACCCAAGGACAGGGATGACACTTAATGAGGATGAACAGACAAAAAGATGACAACAAGATGGAGATGCTGATGCTGGGTGCTCCTTGTGTCTGGATGGGGCTGCACTAGGGTTGCCAAGTCTGGGTTGGGAAATACCTGGAGATATTGGGGGGGTGGAGCCTGGGGAAGGCGGGGCTTAGGGAGGGGAGGGACCTCATTGATATATGATGTCATAGAGTCCACCCTCCAGAGCAGCCATTTTCTCTAGCGGAACTGATCTTTGTCATCTGGGGATCAGTTGTAACAGCGGGAGACCTCCAGGCAACATCTGGAGACTGGCAAGCCAAGGCTGCCCTTCTTCTAAGAGAGGGAAATAGTTTGATAGTCTTTCATTCGGAGGTCTCATCCTGGTGGCCATGGGTAAGAGAATGTTTTGCAACTTAGGCTGGTGTACCAGTTGCAGTTCTAGAGAAAACCTGGCTACTGTGAGGCACGCCTTGGTAAACTTCAGGCCGGACTAGGGTAATGTGCTTTACATGGAGCTGCCTTTGAAGACTGACTGAAAATTATAATTACTCCAGAACTCAGCAGGGTGATTGCTACTGGAAGTGAGCTTGTTACCGGGTGGGGACAAAGTACTTTGGGACTGTGAAAGCATTCCAGTGGCTTCAGATATATTTGCAGGTACAATTCCAAGTGTTTGTTTTGACCTTTAAAGCCCTGAATGCCCAGGCTCTGATTACTTGGAGGGGCATTCCCTCCACTGTGAACCTTAGTGAATTCAGTGATGTTCTAGCCCCGAATCTCGTATTTTATCGAAGCTGGTAGGGGGAAGGAACGGATACTTTTCGGCAGGGCTCTCTTTTTCTGGAAAAAGAAGTGCTGGAACTCTCAAGAGGGAAATGTTTTCAATTTGTATACTGAAAACTCATGAACTTTTAGACATTTTTAAAAGAATTTCATTGAAGAGGTTCCAGAACCCTGTTCCAACACATTCCCCCAGAAAAAAGGCCCTGCTTTTCGGTAGTGGCACGCATGTTCTAGAATACAATCCTTAGGAAAGTTTGCAGAGATAGGTGTTGAATCTTTAATTTTAAAAAAAATCACAAAGACGTTTGTATTCTTGCAATACCTTGGGGGACTAGTGGGTAGCATTTCAAACTGTTCTGCTGACCGCCAGTTAGGTTGTTTTTCCTCAGTTGTCCTTATACTGGGTTTATTTCAGATTGTGTTTTGTTTTTAATCGGTCGATGAATCACACTGTTGTACTAATTTCATTAGGTTGCAAACCACACATT
>NW_015172004.1:998678-1003980 GCF_001447785.1 Gekko japonicus | reverse complement strand
CACAACAGGCTAAATATACAATTACTTAATTAATTAGAAATTACAAATAAAACCAACAGATTACAGTAAAATCAACAGTTGATGTCAACGGCTTAAGAAGCGGTTCACTCCCTCCCCTGGGCAGATCAAGAACTGATCATGGAGGTAGGGCTGCCAAGTCCCCTGGGGGGCAGGGAAACCCCCGCCTGAGAGGTCCATTCCCCGCCGCTGGCGGATCGAGCCCCGGGGGGAACCCCGGCCCAACGTGCGCGTTACCAGGAAGTGACGTTAGGATGCCGAGCATGCTGGGGGCAGGGCCACAACCATCAGAAGGAAAACTATGGTTTTCCCTCCGAGGGTCGTGGCCCCACCCCCAGCATGCCCGGAGTCCTAACGTCACTTCCAGGTGACGTGAATGCGGGGCGCGCTCCAGTCACCACCCGGGAGTCCCCCGCTGTGGCGACTGCAATGACTTGGGAACCCTACATGGAGGAGGCCATGATGAGAGCCACAATGTGGACCATTGCTGTCCTCAACCATAGGCCTGGTGGAACATCTCAATTTTACAGACCCAGCGGAACTGAACTAGGTCCCACAGGGCATGGATATCACCAGGTAAAGAGTCCCACCAGGCCGGAGCCAAGGCCAAAAAGGCCCTGGCTTTAGTTGAGGACAGCCAGACATCTTTTGGGCCAGGGACCACCAGTGTTTTTTTATCTTCTGAGCTCAAGGCTCTTCAGGGGACATACCAGGAGAGGCGGTCCTGCAGATGTGCTGGTCCCAGACTGTTAAAGGCCTTAAAGGTCAAAACCAGAACCTTGAAGCGGATCTGGTACTCAACCTGAAGCCAGTGCAGCTGGCAAAGGACAGGCTGTATGTGTGCTGTTATAGGGGCACCTCTAAGTACCTGCGCCGCTGTGTTCTGGACAAGCTGTAGTTTTGTTCCAAATAATCCGTTCTAATCCCCTTGGGTCACTGGGGTAGTACAGGTTTAGAGCTTAAGATAAAGATATTTGGAAGCACACTGAAGCATCTCTTGATGGGAGGTGGTTTCCTAACCCAACTTCTCATGGCTAATTGGGTGTGGAGCTGGGGAGATTTCTTTGTGTTATGTATTAGGTCTGGAACATTCCAGGACTATCTACCAGAGACTGGCTGAGCTTGGAGCTCGAGAACAATAGCCCACTAGGACTCTGGAGGTGACCAAGGAGAAACTAATGTTACATAAATAGCCTATCGTTGGGAGTTGGGGGCGTTTGGGTGTGGGTTTCGCATGTTATTTAACCAGGGCTATTGCCCTGGAGTTTTAGTCTTGTTTCTGAAATCACTTAATAAAGTAGAGCTGTTCACTGCAATGTGTCTTGAACCCAGTATTTAACACTTCCTAATGGCTGGGCCTTCGCCATTTTGAATGCTACCACTGTCCAGAATAGGAGGGAATGGTAGTCAAGAGTCAGTTCTTCTTGGCATACCATTGGGCATGCAGGCTAGGAAACGTGAGGCTCAGCAGAAATGGAGCCAGGGTAGGATTGCCTGTGACAGTAGATAGGGTAACCCTCACCAAGGTATGGGTGGTTTAATATGTATGCAGATAAGGTGCTTACTAATAAACCCAGTTTGATCTAGCTTTTGGCATGTGGCATCTTCATGTTTGGGGTGGGTAGGCATTAGCAGTGTTATAATAATCCTATCACCTGTAACAATTATAAGATGCCCACATTGATACAAACATCTGATCTCTTTAATGTGAGTGTTATGGCAACTATCTCTGAATTATTCTGGCAAAAGCTGTTGTTATATTTCCTGCTTTATGATTAATAGGGAACTTCCCTTCAGAGGGGTTACGAGATTCATGTGAATGCATCCGCACATTCTTGATTGCTTGCCAAAGCACTGTTCTTTGTCACAATAAAGGTCACAGTGAGCTGTAATAGAGAACCTGGAAACATATATATCAGACCTACTATTTGGAGCACTTTCTTTTTAAAAAGACAGCATCAATAACTTGAACCACGTTCTCTTAGATACATTTTTGATTGCTTTTAATTACTTTGTTTATCCCATTTGCAGAACCCTGCATTGCAAAATGGTAATCTATATGCTAATATTCAAGAGTACAAAGGCATTTTTTAAAAAAGAAAAATGTTACATTGTTCTTTGGCATTTCTAATCCATGACTTTTAAAGAAAAGGAACATTGGGGACATATTTACTTCTCAGTGTGTGAGATATTTGTTGTAATTGTCTGATAATCTTGTTGCACAAAGTTATTTCCATTTAATTATAGATGTGTTTTTATGGTGACAGTAGGTCTAAAGTCCTGTGCTTTCCCCATTGTAAAATAATTTCCTTAGGGTTTCAAGGTGCTTTTACAGCTAGAAAAGTAACCTTTAAAGTGGCATTGTGAGCCTGCTAGTATCTCTAGTTTCATAAGCATCTTGTTTATAAAGGCAATCTTCGTTCCTTTAACTCAGGGGAATGCTAATAGAATCGTCCTTCTGTTTCCAACTCACCTGTTAGCCCCATCACTCTCTCCCAAGAGGTACCGTCACTTATGCTTAAACCATACAATTTGGGGGCCTGAGGACCTTTTATATGGCTCCCCATCATCCCTAGTGGATTCTGAGTTGCTTGTTTTGCTAAGCTTCGTCCCATTAATATATGCTGACAGTTCCCTCCAAAACAAATATGTTGTTACTAAAATAACAAGGGTCAGAACATCCCTGAAGTGACTCACCTACAGTCTCAGCTCAGTCTTGCATGCAGAATAGACACGTGGCCAAACCTGTGTGTCACATCAGCATTAGAGACACATCGTGTCTGTGCTTTCAGCATGCAAAAAGCATACACAAGAAGGCCATCAAAACGTACAGTTCCAAAGTTCTATGGGAGGAAAATAATTTAGTGCAGGAATGGTCTGAGAGCACAGCACGATCTGCGAAGCACGTGTGCCAAAGTATAATACGAACAATGCAAGTAAGTGTAATGAATCTTATGAACGTGGACCCCACTTAGGGTTGCCAAATCTTTTAAACTCACCGGCGGGGGAGGCTCCGTCCCGTCTGGGAGCAGGCTGGGCGCTTGTGCGCGCGCCGTCACAACATCACCGGAAGTGACGTCAGATGTTGTTGACGTTGGGGGCGTGGCTGAGCTCGTCGGGGGGAAACATATGGTTTCCCCCCTAATGAGCTCAGCCACGCCCCCAACGTCAGCACCGTGGCTGTGTCACCTCTGGTGACGCAGCTTTGGGGGCGGGGTTCCCCCTGGGGCCCCGATTCTGCCAGGGCAGAAATTGGGGCTCCGAAGCGGGGGACTCCCTGCCCCCCGGGCACATTTGGCAACCCTAACCCCATTCCACCCTGTCCTTTATTTAGAGCAGATGTTATTATCAGCATGAAAGTCTACAGTCAAGATTAGATTCAGGGAAACAAATAGGGACATATGGAATGACCAAACGCTTCAAGCAGTCCACCTGTAAAGAGCTTGGTCTCCTCTCCTTCACCTTAGAATGCTAATTATATATCTTTCATTCACCATACATGTACATCTATTATATGGGTATTGTACATTTATTTTATTATTTATTTATTTATTGGTATTTTTACCCTGCCCTCCCCACAAAACGGGCTCAGGGCGGCTTACAAGGGGCAAGGCCCATATAAAACAGAATAAAAGCAATTAAAACATGAATAACAATTAATCACAAACAACAGTAATACTCAATTGAAAGCAGGATGGTCCCCGAATATATACAATGATGGTAAAAACAGTTCACTGGGGATGATGGTGTCCTATAGCTGATCCCAAGCAAATAAGTCCGATAATATCAATCATGCAAAATTTTGGCAGATCTTCCTGGGCCATCCTTAACCCCGATGTTGTCCACATCACTGGTGGTGGTGGTAGTGGAGGCCCCTATGTGAAAGACTGGCGGAAGAGCTCCGTCTTGCAGGCCTTGTGGAACTGCATAAAGTCCCACAGGGCCCTTATCTCCTCTGGGAGCTTGTTTCACCAGGTAGGGGCCGCCACCGAAAAGGACCTGGCCCTAGTCTCAGCGAGCCTTGCCTCCTGGGGGCCTGGAAACACCAGGCGATGTTGCACCCCAGACCGATGTGCTCTTGGGGGTATATGTGGGGAAAGGCGTTCCCTCAGGTAAGTCGGACCCTGGCCATATAGGGCTTTAAAGGTAAGTACCAGCACTTTGAAACGGATTCAGTATGCTATTGGCAGCCAGTGCAGCGCTTTCAGCCCAGGCTGGATGTGCTCCCACTTGGGGAGACCCATCAACAGCCTTGCCGCCGCATTCTGCACTAGCTGCAGCTTCCAGATCTGCGCCAAAGGCAGCCCCATGTAGACAGTGTTACAGTAGTCGAACCTCGAGGTGACCATTGCGTGGATCACTGTAGCCAGGTCATCACAGCCGAGGAAGGGAACCAACTGCTGAATCAGCCTAAGATGATAAAATGCCGATCTGGCAGTGGCTGCCACCTGGGCCTCCATAGTTAAGGAGGAATCCAGGAGCTCTCCCAAACTCCTAACCTCCGACGCTGGCACCAGCGGCGCCCCAACGAAGGTTGGGAGAGGGAGCCCCAACCCCAGTCCGCTCCGACTCAGGCACAGGACCTCCGTCTTCGCTGGGTTTCGTTTCAGCCGGCTCAGCCTGAGCCACCCAGCCACGGCCTGTACGCTTATTACATAAGTGTGCAAAACCGCACTGATTAAGTCTTTTGACAATTCAGTTTGCAACACGAAATTTTTGTTTTCTTTAATAACTGTTATTTGGGAGTATTCGCATGTTCATGTACCACGCTAAAAACACTTGCTTGGATCCTGTGAATCACACACACCAGTGGGTCCTCCTTGCCTTCCGTTTCCCTCAGCAGCTCCCTCAGCAACCCAGTGCCAGGAATCATGGCACCCTCACGGACAAAATACCACAAGGTAGGAGGTGTTGCTGCAAGCTGGGGAAAATCAGGCAATTTATTTAATTAATTGATTTAAAGTCCTTATACTGCCTCTTCCCATATACGCCTCAGAGATTTTTCTTCTCATCAACAGGACACAATCTCTCTCTTCCTCTTCTCCCTTAGTAGAGGATACATGGAGGAACAAGCTGTCTAATTTCGTTTATATAATTTCCTCATCTCACCTCTGACCCATGTATACACTAGGGCCAATTTCCCACAAGCGCTGCTCCACACTCGCTCTTCCCTTTTGCCCCAATGGTACGTGTCAATTTCACACAAGCTGCTGCGCGGCTGCATTTTGCCCTGGAGCTTTGCGCGATTTCCCTCGTGTCTACTCAATCCTCAAAAAACAGGTTT
>NW_015172004.1:993266-998257 GCF_001447785.1 Gekko japonicus | reverse complement strand
GGGTTTTGACAAACAAGGTAAACAGAATAACAAGCAAAAGGTGGATGTGGCTGGATAACCACACTTCTGGTAACATGGGGGTGCAGCCTAATGCGCTAATGAGCTGTGCTGTCAGGGGTGTGGCCTAATATGCTAATGAATGTCTGCTGTTGGGTGTGGCCTATTATGCTAATGAGTTCCTGCTGGGCTTTTTCTACAAAAAGAGCCCTGATTTTGCATGTTTTAATGTGTTTTAAATTTTATTGTATTTATTGAAATGTTGTGACCCACCCTGAGCCCATTTATGGGATGGGCAGGATATAAATGCAAAAAAACAACAACAACACATTTTCTTCTCATCAACAGGACACAATCTCCCTCTTTCTCTTCTCCCTAGTAGAGGATACATGGAGGAACAGGCTGTCTAGTTACATTTATATAATTTCCTCATCTCACCTCAGACCCATGTATACACTAGGTCCAATTTCCCACAAGCGCTGCTCCACACTTGCTCTTCCTTTTTGCCCCGATGGTACATGTCAATTTCACACAAGCTGCTGCACGGCCGCATTTTGCTCCGGAGCTTTGCACGATTTTCCTCGCGTCTACTCAATCCTCAAAAAAACAGGATTGAGTAGAGGGGAAATCACATGAAGCTGCAGGGCAAAATGCAGCCGCACAGCAGCTTGTGTGAAATTAACACGTACCATCGGGCCAAAAGGAAGAGCAAGCGTGGAGCAGCGCTTGTGGGAAATCGGTCTAGCTTTCCTGAGTGCACAGGGCCAAGCTAGATGTTATGGCAGCCACAGCCACCCTGCCACATCGTACTTAAGCTTCTTTAGCTGTGATTTGGCAGGATCTCTGAACTGAACCACTGTACAGGGTGCTTTCACACACACTAAATAATGCCATTTCAATCCACTTCAGCGACTGTTTGCAGGTAGATTTTGCCATTTCACAGGTGGTGATTTTGCATCTAGCATTCGGTCCACATTTTCTCAAAACTGAGGAAAAGGTACAGCTCAAAACCACATTCAAATACCCCAGGGGCAATGCCGTACTGACTGCAAAGTCACCCCTGAACGGCCATAAATCTATGCAGAAGGTACCATAAAATCCAATGATCAAAGGAAGTGAAAGCAGCATGCAGTGTAGAGGGGAATTTCAATTCCAAGGTGGGTTTGG
This sequence comes from Gekko japonicus, assembly GCF_001447785.1. Lineage (NCBI taxonomy): Eukaryota > Metazoa > Chordata > Lepidosauria > Squamata > Gekkonidae > Gekko > Gekko japonicus. The sequence continues at coordinate 997,093 of NW_015172004.1, read as the reverse complement.
TAAAACAACGGAGGGAAAAGCTAATGCAGAATTGCCCACAGTAAAATCCAGTTGCAAAGTGGATTGAAAATGCGTTATTTTGTGTGTGTGAAAGCATCCTCAGCTTCTAAGGCTTACATTGCATGAACCAGGTCAGGGTTCCCTCACCGACTCACAGTCAAGTTGTTCAACAGGGGTCTCACCATAAAAGCAATTGGGGCAGATTTTGCTTGAAGCAGCGGCATGGTTATTGATACCAGCCTCCAGGTGGGACCTGGGGATCCCCCAGAATTTAACCTTTGCTCCAGGAAACTACTTGATTTCTCTTGAAAGTTCTCTGTGCCCATATACCCCACTGAGGTCCCTGCCCTGCCCACACTCCATCCCCAAATCTCTAGGAGTTTCCCAGCCCGGATCTGGCAACGTTATCCCCCATCCCCTATTGGTGGCCAGGGGGACCTGGCAAACCTAGGCATGGCGCAAAAAGGGGCTTTGCTCCTCCTTCCTAAACTGTTTTTGCCAACAAAACTGATGCGGGGGAGGCCTGTTAGCCCCACTGCCAGGGACCACGTGTCCTTTATCACATGATCCCCGACCTGATTCACATGAAGTGTCTTATTAAATGAGAACCTAAATGTTCTGTGGAGAGACTTCTCTTCCAGTTTTTCAACCCATATTATTGTTTGCATTAAAATACCACCCCACACCCAAGAACAGCCTTAGTTGAACAATGTGTGGACCTTTTTATGGTATCTTTCAGCCATAAAGATAATGTTCTTTATTAAACCCAAAGAGTGGTTAACACCTGGAATTCACAGCCACAGGAGGTGGCGGTGGCTTCAAGCATGGACGGCTTCAAGGGGGAATTAGATAAGCATATGGAGCAGAGGTCCATCGGTGGCTATTAGCCACAAGGTATAGATAGGGACTCCGGGGCAAGTGATGCTCTGTATTTTTGGTGCTTAGGGGGGTCAATAGTGTGAGGTCTCCTAGTGTCCTGGCCCACTGCTGGACCTCCTGATGGCACTTGGTATTTTTGGCTACTGCGTGGCAGAGTGTTGGACTGGATGGGCCATTGGCCTGATCCAACATTGGCTTCTCTTATGTTCTTAAACACTGTACTTGTAAATATGTATATAAGCATTTGTACCAAGCAGACATCAGATGGAGGGATGCTTTTTAACCTTTGCTCCAAGACACTACTTTATTTCTCTTGAAAGTTCTCTGTGCCCATAGACTAAGGAAGACAAGATGTAATCTGGTCCAATTTTAGATTTGACACAAGGTCATCTATACAATCTACCAAAACAGCTAGAAAGCTAGTAAGTATCTAAGACTTTTGTGGTACCATAAAGTCTAATATATTTATTGTGGCTAAACTTTCATAGGCTAATTCATCATTGGCCCTTTCTGCACCAATATTTTGCCTCGGTTTCTGAGCACATCCTATTCTTCCATTCTGCATTCCCTCCCGCTTTCACTTCCAGTTTGTGTCAGGGCTTTTTCTTGTTTCTGCATTTGTTTTACAGGAATCTGCATTCAGACTATTTCCAGCACATTGTTGCCCCACAGTTACCAAAACTCCTTTTGCTGTGATTCTTTGTTATCATCTGCTTTTGAATTGCTAGTCCTTTCTAAAGTAGAATTGTTTCTGCAGGTATTTAAGTGCTGCCCACTGCCCTCCCCCATTTCCACCTCTCTCTCTCTCTCTAGGTTGACGCTCCCTCCCCATTCTGTTTTCTTTCCCTCCTTCTCCAAAGACAAAAGAGAATGTGTCCTCCCATTCAGACAAAACTTTAAAAAGCCAGAGAGAGCATAAGAAGGAACTGGTAAATATAAAGGACTAGGGGATTCCCTGCTCCCAAATGTGTCAGTCTGGCATGTGTGGGCCCGGATTTTCCCCTCCCTTCCCTCTCTTTTTGCAGAATCACAGAGGGAGGGAGGGGTTGGGTCTACAGTTAAAAGTTTTGAAAGATGTTTGTCTTTCTCTTCATTTTAGACAAAGTAGCCAGCTAGCTCAAAAAAAATGCAGGTTTTGCTTGTAGTTGCAGAATGCATACAAAATACACAAATAAATAAACCAGAGGGGAAAAAACCAGTGCAGAGGGGGAATGTGTGCGACTGCGAAGTCAACCCTTAAGGTTTGGCTCCTCGGATTCTCTGGAACAAGCTGTCAGTGCAAAAAGGGCCATTAACCGTATAGTGTGTGTGGTTTGTTTTTGTGTGTGTGAGTATGAGTAGGTCAGGAATCCCCAATCTTGTTGAGTCTGTTGGCATTTGGAATTTTGAAGATGAGCAGTGGGTGTCACCACAAAATGGTCCCCATGAGGGCATTTAAAAATGGCTGCCGTGGGATTCTGGGGCCAGTCACAAAACGTTGGGAGACTGGGGGTCCAGCATCCTCCATTGATGGAAGTGGATGTTTTTGAATGGGTTTTTCTTGCAGATACAAAACATTCCTCTAAAGTATTTCTCTGGCAGTGCAATTGAAGAAAGCCAGGACTAATTCTTTGCTTTGGGGAAGAGTTTCTTTGTTTGAACATTTTCTTTGTTTGTCATTATCTTGTAAGAATTTCCCAGGCTGTGACATGCTAATGGAGGAGTTTTCCTGTGGAGGTTTTTTTGCATATAGATTAGCTGTTGAAATTCTAATTTTAGCTGTAGTGCTGTTGTAAGATGTAGAGCATTTTGTGTTTTTCAGGACTGAAAACCATACCCTATTTATTTTTGAACTCTCTTCTTTCCTGTTGATATTGTGTTTATGTGTAATCTGTGTAATCTGACATGGTAATTGGATGTGTTGGTCCAGCATTTCAGTGTCTTGGAATAAGATACTGTGTTCTGTTTGAGTTAGGCTATGTTCAGCCACTGCTGATCTACAACAACTAATGAACTGCCTTATATAAATCAGGCTATTGGTCTGAGAGCCAGTTTGGTGTAGTGGTTCAGTGTGTGGACTCTAATCTGGGAGAACCAGGTTTGATTCCCCACTCCTCCACTTGCAGCTGCTGGATGACCTTGGGCAAGCCATACTTCTGTCAGAGCTGTTCTCTGAAGGACAGTTCTGGAAAGCGCTCTCTCAAACTGTGGTCACACACACTAAATAATCCACTTTCAGTGCACTTTCCAACTGGATTTTGCTCGTTCACACAGTAAAAATCCAGTTGGAAAGCGCACTGAAAGTGGACTGAAAGTGGATTTTTTAGCATGTGTGACTGCAGCCTCAGCCTTGCCTACCTCACAGGGTGTCTGTTGTGGGGAGGGGAAGGGAAAGGAGTTAGTAAACCGTTCTGAGACTCTGAGTGAAGGGCGGGGTATAAATCCAATCTCCTCCTTATTAGGCCACGCCCCCCAATGTAGCTAATCCTCCAAGAGCTTACAGAGCTTTTCTTACAGGGGCTATTGTAAGCTCTTGGAGGATTGACTACATTAGGGGTGTGTCGCTTAATATGCAAATGAGTACCTGCTACAAAAAGAGCCCTGGGGGGAGGGGAAGGGGAAGGAGTTTGTAAACCGTTCTGAGACTCCGAGTGAAGGGTGGGGTATAAATCCAATCTCCTCCTCCTCCTCCTCCTCTTCTTCTTGTGTCAATATTGTCTGCTCGGACTGGCAGCAGCTCTCCAGGGTCTCAGCAGCTCCCCAGATTCCTTTTAACAGATCCCAGGGATTGAAATGGGGACTTTCTGCATATAAAGCAGATGCTGTATTATGAGCCACAGTTTTTCCAAAATGAGAGACAAGAGGAGGAGAGGGTCCCCCTTGACCACCAAAATCAATTCAAAGAACTTCACGTAATATGCCCCCAAGGGCTATGCAAAGTGTAGAATTCCATGGTAAACAATCAGGAA
>NW_015172004.1:989654-993247 GCF_001447785.1 Gekko japonicus | reverse complement strand
TCAGTTTATGTGGAAATGTGTCAGTGCGGAACTAGTGCATTGAAGGTAGACAGTTCGGAAAGAACTAATCTAAGCCAATTTTAATAAAAACAAATGCAGTGGTCTCAGTCCAGCAGAATTAGATGTGCTTAAATGCTGAAACATTCTTCCCAGTTCATAGCTGGGACTAAGTGTATTTTTATTCATGGAACAGAGAGAGTGAACAGATGGTTAGAAGACAGTTTAGACTGCCCACAGAAACTAGGTTTTCTGAATCCCGGACAAGCTTTTTACCTGTGCTTTATAAAAATTTAGCTTCAGTTTCGATTTGTTGAAATAAATTGGCTGGAAAAATACCTCAGCTCTTTGCTGTGCTGTACTCTTAATGCCTTATTATCCAAGAGACTGGTCTTCCCCAAACAACATATTTTGCTTTAACATTTCTTTCTTTTTCTATTGCAAAATGACCTGCTACCTCAGTAAGCGAAGTTAGAAAATGATCTCTTAGGATACCTTCCAAGTGACCTTGTGATAGAGCTTATGTTATCACTGTACAATGTGACCTCTGGTGCCCTTCTGTACTGTAAAGATATTTTAAGCAACTGCAGTTCAGTCGCTATCAGTGGTCAACTGGCACATGTGTGCTAGGCCAGGGCAATGTTTTCCAATGCTGGATGTGTGGCAAAATGCATTGTGGGAAGGTGTTATGGGGAGGGGTAGCACAAGGGAAAGCGCAATTAATCCTTCTGATACAGCTTAGAATGACAACAATAGAGATAGAAAGCAACACTAAATCAGAGGTGTCAAACTCATTTGTTATGAGGGCCGGATCTGACATAAATGTCACTTTCTTGGGCCAGGCCATGCATGCCATAAAACGTAACATGAGCTACCGAAGATATTTATTTATTTGATTGATATACCACCCTCCCCATGATCAGGTTCAGGGCAGTTTACAGCAAGACCGTTAGACAATCATTTAATAACAGATTAAAACAGTATAAAATCAGATGTCGAATGGCAATAGCAGGTTTGATTGGATTAGGTGTGATAATGCAGAGGGGTAGTTGGCGTGGAGACACCAGCGTTGGTAATGAGACAGGAAACCAAGAACTAAATTCCATCCAGTAGGACTCAGTCCAGGAGGATGCAAAGAATAAATGGACATATGTCTGACATTAGAAACCACAACTTTCAGTTGCTGACCTAATAGTAGCAGTGGTCTAGAAAGAAAGACTGCTGAATGCAATTGATAATGAAAGTCAAGGCAATGCATTCTCCTGGACTGAACTGAGAGCTAATTTTCCTGTCTCATTACCAATGTGTGCTAATCATTTGGCACCTGAAATCACTGCACTCTCCAAGATATAAGGACCAATCCAAGTGTTTTTGAAAGAGAATAAATCCAGATAGGAACAGAGAAATCCAGTCTTTTTTTTAGAAAAACAGTTTTTCAGAATAAACCAAAATAATTTCCTCAATGTATATTGTGCTTGTCAGAAGAATCCTGTGGTGTCCTCGCTTATTGGGGAGACAGTTTTACCTTTAAAACGCACTCTGTGTATGTGAATTTAGTAGTTTTCTGCTGCCACCAGGAATTAAAAATTCCAAATCTCACTATTTTGGTAGAATGACCTAGGGACTGGGCACTTCCGAGGACCCTGAGGAAGGACTATTCTGATTGCTGGGATAAGTTTAAATGAAAAATGATTTATTTAATAAAGAACAAAATAGGTTTCTGGGTTTTTTGAACTGTTGCTGAAGAAAGGAACTTGTAAATATAACTGGCAAAGCTTGGCGTCACAAACAGTCTCTCAAACTCCAAACTCCACTTTGTCATGCTTAGACACTCAGTATAATCACTCTCTTTCATATATATATATAGCCACACAGGCTAAACTCTTTGTCTTATTCACACAGAATAGATTCAAACTCCCATAGTCACACAGACTATACTCTCTCTTCAAACTTCACACACAGAATCTCCTCCCACTCTCTCAGTCATGAGCCAATCACATCACACTTGTCTCCCTCGATCACTCTCCTTACATTACTGCAGTCAAACTAAACATTTAAAGAAACACACACACCAAAACAAGAAATCATCACAAATCCACTAACCCACCTACCGACTCCCTCCCTCCCTCCCTCCCTAGAAGTATGCTTGCACGCAAAAGCTTATATCTGGAATAAAATGCTGTTGCCGTTGAACTGCAATGGGACTCCCACTTGGTTTTTTCTTTCCTCCCCTCCCTCCCCAAAAGAGGAGGAGCAGCCCCAGAGAAGGAAGCAGAAGCTTCAGGTATTTCTGAGTCCAGAGGTGGCAACCCTAGGTTACAGAGATCAGTTCCTCTTGAGAAAATGGCTGCTTTGGAGAGTAGACTCTCTATGGCATTTTACCCCACTGAAGTCCATCCCCAGGCTCCAGCCCCCAAATATCCAGGTATTTCCCAACTCAGAGCTGGCAACCCTACCTCCCACTGTGGCAGATACATATTTTTTAGTCAGGCGATGCTGTGGTTTTAACAATTGAAGCCGTTGTCTGACTACTAACTTGTCAGTTTGGTGTAGTGGTTAGGAGTGTGGAGACTAATCTGGGAGAACCAGGTTTGATTCCCCACTCCTCCACATGCAACTGCTGGTGTGACCTTGGGTCAGTCACAAGTTCTTTCAGAACTGTTATCTCATGAGCATTCTCGAAAGAGCTCTCTCAGCCCCACCTACCTCACAAGGTGTCTGTTGTGGGGAGGGAAAGGAAAAGGAGATTGTAAGCCACTCTGAGACTCCTTCGGGTAGTGAAGGATGGGGTATAAATCCAATCTCCTCCTCCTCCTCCTTATGTATGTGGTTGCTGTTTTTTGTGAATTGGACAACACATGGTTTTCCATCCACACAGAGTATCTTGAATGTATGGGGAAATCCATTCATTGCCCAATTCAAACAAAACCATGACTGTGCAGATTGGGTTCATCATCTCACCATGGGGACTGTGTACTCCCAGTGTGCACGTTTTGCGGGCTCTCAGTTCATGTGGGTGCTGATTTGAAACTCTGCCCAGAGTCTACATAGGTACAACTATGCATATGTTTTCCACATGAACAAGAACCTAGAAAATTGAGTGCTTCTTATTACTTATCCCCTAGAAAATCTGATATGAACATACAACCACATGTTTGTTGCCCTGGCCCTTTCTTACACACCCAGGGAAATGCTGATCACCACTTTTGGGTCAGGAAGCAATTTTTCTCCAGGCCAGTTTGGCCAGGGATCCTGGAGGTTTTCTGTCATCTTCTAGGCATGGAACAGGGGTCAGTGGGGGGAAGGTATTTCTGAATGTCCTGCATTGTGGAGGTCCCTTCCAACTGGAGGTCCCTTCCAGCTCTATGATTCTGTGATTCTACATCTTTAAAGTCAATGTGTGGAGGCTGCCATAAGGGTAGAATACATGATCCTGCTCTTCCCTATGTGTTATAATAGCATATGAATAAGACTCAGATCTGCCCAGTGTTATGTGTTGACACAGCTCCCTCAGCCCATGGTGGCAGGGCCGGCCCCGGCTTATTTTGCCCCCTAGGCGAGGATCCCTTCTGGCGCCCCCCCCCCCCCCGCCGCCC
>NW_015172004.1:971163-989249 GCF_001447785.1 Gekko japonicus | reverse complement strand
GTGCCAGTTTGGCGCCCCTAAGGGCCGGCGTGCTCTAGGCGAGCACCTAATTTGCCTAGTGAGTGAGCCGGCCCTGCATGGTGGTATAGCTAAAGGTGAGCACATACTGAGCGAAAACTGTGATTTACCACAGCATGAGATTATCATGGGAGTGGACCCTAACTGTAACTCATTGCAGTTCATGAATAGAGAGGGTGAGCAGATTGTAGAATACAAACTAGATTGCCCAGATTCCCAGACCTATTTTACATCTGCCTTGTGCAATTTTGCCTTTGATCAGGATGCATGAAACTAGTTCAGAAGGGAAGAGCACTGTCACTTGGTGACGAGGTCTTGGATCTTTACCAGCCAGTCTTGTGGTGAACAAATTGTCAGGGATTCAGGCACATAGTAGGCAAATGAATTCCTAACACCTCCGTCTGTTGTTACTGAGATTGAGATATATTGCAGCTACCTCAGTATTTAAGGATATCTCTTCCACTGTTCAGCCTGCCCTGCGCTAGAACATTTTTCATGTTTAGCCTAAAACAACTGATATGCATAAAATTCTTACTGCCGTTTATATGTAATTGAGCTAAACTGAGATAATTTTATGCTAGGAAAGATATTATGCAAATAGTTTAGAAGCTCTAATGGTATCTTTAGCACAGATATTACCTGTGAAAGCTGTAGGTATTATTGCATAATATTGGCATTAAAAAAAAATCCCTACCACTATTTTGTAATCTGGAATTTGTTTGTGCTCAAGTAGAAACAAATTAAAACAACCTAAATTACACTGAGATATTTAGACAATAGACTGTTTGCTATTCCTTTCCTCTGAACTGTATTTTATCTGTGATATGGTAAACTGCACTCTGAACATTTCTACCAAAAAAAGGGACAGAAAAGTTTGAAATGCCAACTGATTATCTAAAGCCGACATGGAAGGGGTTATTGCGTTTCAAATTACACTACATTTAAGGGGAAATTTAGTATGATTGTAAAGGGTGGTTGTTTTAACATAAAAAATATTCTTAACGGAGTTTTACTTTTACCAGTCTAGCAATTCTTTCCTACGCTCTGCTGTGCAGAGTTTGAACATCTGGCCCCTCTGTAATCAGTGTTCTTTCTGTCCAGTTACAACACATGCAGGAGAATGAAGTTGAAATAAAGAATGAAGTTGAAATAAAGACCTGAGGTGGTAGAATGAATTACTCCACTTCAGACTGTAAGCGGGAGATTTGGAACACTCCTCCCTGTTAAAAACTCCCTACGAATAGGAAACAAGCACAGGAGGCAAAGAGAGGGGTAGACTCCTTCTCTCTGTTGTGTCGGTTCTCTGTTTGTATGAGGTTATTTATATGACCAAGCACCTAAAACTAGAATAATCCATGCTTGGAAGTAGCACAGACTATCCTATCACACTGGGCGATTCTGCACTGGCTTTTCCTTCCATTGCTTTACCAAACCCACGTTGGAACAGAAATTCCCCTCTGCATTGCATGCTGCTTGTGTTTCAAATTACACTAAATTTAAGGGGAAATTTAGTATGATTGTAAAGGGTGGTTGTTTTAACATAAAAATATTCTAACAGAGTTTAATTTGCACTGGTCTAGTTCGAACATATGGTCCCCTCTGGAATCAATGGGTGCGGTCAGACGGCGTGCTGGGAGTGGTTTAAATTGCTCCGGCCCTGATGCGTATTTTTTAAACCTGGAGAATCACGATCACACTCACCTCCTCGCTCCGGATCGCTGCGCAGCCACCTCACTCCCCACCGTCCACACCCGGGAGCGTGCGTTGGTGTTGTTTAGCGGTCGGGTTAGAATGGATAAAAGGAAGTACTTCTTCACCCAAAGAGTGATTAACACTTGGAATTCACTGCCACAGGAAGTGGTGGGTGCTACAAGCATGGATGGCTTCAAAAGGGAATTAGATAAGCATATGGAGCAGAGGTCCATCAGTGGCTATTAGCCACAAGGTATAGCTAGGGGCTCTGGGGCAAGTGATGCTCTGTCTTCTTGGTGCTTGGGGGGGGTCAACAGTGGGAGGGCTTCTAATGTCCTGGCCCCACTGCTGGACCTCCTGATGGCACTGGTATTTCTGGCCACTGTGTGACACAGAGTGTTGGACTGGATGGGCCTTTGGCCTGATCCAACATTGGCGTCTCTTATGTTCTTATGTTCTTATGCGGCTGGAACTGGAGAATCAGGAAAACACCACTTGGGGACCTGGTATCAAAATACTCCGGGTTAAAGCGGTTTTGAGCTAGAAACTGACAGCTGGGGACTTGAGGCAGATGTTGACTGTGTGATAGCGCAGATAAAATCTGTTTCTGAGGCGGGCTGAAAGCAGACTAAACGGCCCATCTGAACACACCCACTGTGTTTTCTGTTGAGAAAATGTGGAGCGAATGCAGGGGTGTGCTTTCACACACACAAAATAACGCACTTTCAATCCATTTTCAATGCACTTTGCAACTGGATTTTACTGTGGGCGATTCTGCGTTGGCTTTTCCCTCCGTTGTTTTACCAAAACCACCTTGGAACAGCAATCCCCCTCTGCACCGCATGCTACTTTCACTTTCTTTGATCGTTGGATGTTATGGTACCCTCCACACTCCATGCCACTTTCACTTTCTTTGATTGTCGGGTTTTATGGTATCCTCTACACTCCATGTCACTTTCACTTTCTTTAATCATCGGGTTTTATGGTACCTTCTGCATAGATTTATGGCCATTCAGGGGTGACTTTGGAGTCAGTATGGCGTTGCCCTGGGGTATCTGAATGTGGTTCTGAGCTGCACCTTTTCCTCAGTGTTGAGAAAATGTGGAGCGAATGCCAGATGCAGAATTGCCCCTTGTTTCCACTGTATTCTCCTGCACATGTGGATCCAGCCTAAGATTAACCCGGCAATTTGCCAGGTCCCATTAGTATGCGCTAAGAGAATTGTGAACGTGTTTCAAGAAATAAATTAGTGAAATAATTAAGAGTTCTTGTAACTCCCATCAGCCAAGGAGGCTGCCCTCCACGTAGGTACATGCTTTACTTCTCTGACTTTCCCACTTTCCCAACCACACACCACTGTGGGAAGGTAATCCTTCCTTGTCTCTTCACTGACTGTGAATGGGTTTGTAAATCATTTCTCATGCAGATATACAGCAGGATTTTCCACCTCCAGGGGAGTCTGTCTTCAGAAGTTACTGCTGTACATTAATCTCCTTCCAGTCAGGATGCAGACTCTGAACAGTGACACAGAAACATAGAAGATGGGTTCTTCACATGCCCAGAGTAAAAAAAAATCAGGTAGGCCCCTGCCACACGGCAGGGGAAGCCCTCCACGTAGGTACATGCTTTACTTCTCTGACTTTCCCACTTTCCCAACCACACACCACTGTGGGAAGGTAATCCTTCCTTGTCTCTTCACTGACTGTGAATGGGTTTGTAAATCATTTCTCATGCAGATATACAGCAGGATTTTCCACCTCCGGGGGGAGTCTGTCTTCAGAAGTTACTGCTGTACATTAATCTCCTTCCAGTCAGGATGCAGACCCTGAACAGTGAAAAAGAAACATAGAAGATGGGTTCTTCACACGCCCAGAGTAAAAAAAGGTTAAGGTATATGTGTAAGGGTTTTGGTCAGGGGTCATTTCGTAGAAAAAGAGCTAGGGGGACTCATTAGCATAACTCATTAGCATATGCCACACCCCCTGACATCACCGGAAGTGTGTCCTCCCCACGAAGCAAGACGCTTCCCAGATGTTGTGGTGTGATCGCGCCGGTTTGATCCGGCCCCGAACTGTCCCGCTCCCGGCTCAAATCGCCTAGTGTGAACGGGACCCTATATGTGTAAGGGTTTTGGTGCTAACGAACTGTCAGTACAAGAAGTTTGCAGACATTGGTCTTCTCCACCTTCTCCAGGAGCCCCCTTTGACCTGCCCCCCCAAAAAAAAACTGATGTGGAGAGTTGGGGTATGTGTCACTAGGGGGCAGCAGTAATGAAGTGGAACTAGTTAAAATTGACCCTCTCTTTCTTGCTCTAGGAGAGAACAGGCTGCTGGGGGAAGTGGTAGGCAGGAAAGGTCCACCTCTTCATACTTAGAATCATGGATGTGAGGCTGATCTGGCTGCGACATCTGTCACCCCATTGATCACCAGGGTTGATTCGACTGATCTGGCTGGCTAGGAGGGTGTCCCCTACCTCTCTCACCACTCCATGTGCCCCCCTCCCGAAGCTGCGCGCTCCGTGGAAGAGGACGACCATCCCAGATAGAAGGAGTGTACCATTCTTCGGTCAAGGGTATACGATAGCTGTGCTCCCCTGCTAGAACCTCCAAACAAGCTCAAGGTCCATTTGTAGGAACTTAGAATAATAGAATCATAGAGTTGGAAGGGACCTCCAGTGTCCAACCCCCTGCACAATGCAGGCTATTCACAAATACCTCCCCCTCCACACCCCCAGTGACTGCTGTTCCACACCCAGAAAAGGACAAAAAAGCCTCCAGGATCTCCAGCCAAACTGGGTTGGAGAAAAATTGCTTCCTGACCCGAAAGTGACGATCAGCATTTCCCTGGGTGTGTAAGAAAGGGCCACGAGAACTGAGCACTGAGGCAACCCTTCCTGCCCTCCCTCTCATGATCAGCCTAAATTCACATAATCTGTGGTCGAATCTGCATTTACATTTCTAAATCAGTTTCGTGCTGCTGTGACACCGTCTTTCTCTATGCTTGTTTGAACATTGTTTGGAGAAGATTAATTTAAAGCAGTCTGGAGGCGCAATGACAGTGGAGCATATGCAGACATATGCAGACATGCAAAAGTATGCTAGCACTGTTGAGGTGTGAAAACGAAACCAAATGTAGACAGCTTTTTTGAAGACCAAGTCAGAAGGCTGGGACACCGATGGGAAAGACAAATGCAGATTCAACCAATATTGTTGTCAGATGGCCATCTAGCCTCTCTTTGAAAATCTCCAAAGAAGGAGAGCCCACCACCTCCTGAGGAAGCTTGTGTCAAGGTTTCTCTCTCTCACCCCAGTCCAGGGATGGGAGAGAAACCAAGCATTCAGCAACAATTAAACAAACTCCAGGAGAATGTCTGTACACTCTCCAGGCTTTTCCAGTAGTCTGCCACCAGGATCTCTCTTTAAACAGTCCCCCACCAAAGCTCAGGAGCAGAGATCCCAAACTCCTTCTTGCTTTATGGGACTTACCCACTTTACCAGCTCTGTACCAGGGCTGCAAACAATTAATTAACACAGTGGTAGCCTCCTTAGGTGAATGGCTTAGAAACAAGATTCATTCTTAGAAATCAGGTTGCAACAGAGGAAACAAGTCCAGATAATATTGATTATATATTATCATTTTTCAGTGCACAAGCATGCATATAACATGAGACTAGCAAATGATAAGAAACCAGATATCTATAGCTTGTTCAGCTCTAACTATACAATAGAGGTCGTTCATAGTTACAAGGCTAGTGTGCAAATAGTCCAAGGTCTCACCAGGGAATCTTGAAGAGGAACCCCATGGTGCTGTGGGCAGCTAGTCCTGCTTGGCTGCCTAAAAGTCTCACTCCATGTTACCAGCAAACAGTCAATCCAAAGAACTCTTTGTTTCCAGAGAGGAACTCTCTGTTTCCAGTGAGGAACTCACTGCTTCCCACGAGGAACTCTGTTCTTTTCCATATGGATCATTGCTGTTATACCCCTCCTCTGTCACCACCAGGTATGGCCATTTACCCAATAGTGAGAGAGTGGGAAGGCGTTCCAATCTCTGGTTACCATGCGTTGGCAGGCAAGGTATGTTTTGATTGGCTAGGAGTTGGGCATCCCGCTCCAGCCTCTTCCAGTGACCATGTTTTCTTTTCCATATGGATCATTGCTGTTATACCCCTCCTCTGACACCACCAGGTATGGCCATTTACCCAATAGTGAGAGAGTGGGAAGGCGATCCAATCTCTGGTTACCATGCGTTGGCAGGCAAGGTATGTTTTGATTGGCTAGGAGTTGGGCATCCCGCTCCAGCCTCTTCCAGTGACCATGTGTCATGTCAGGGAATGCTTTTGATGTGCTAATGTACTGGGCATAGCCCGTCTCATGCTTGGGAAGGCGCCAGCAAGACGCTCTATCCTGGCAGAGGTGTCAAAGTGTCTTGCATATGGAAATGTGGCTTGGCCATCTGGCAAGCCATCTGCACAGGTGACAGGAACCACATGGTAGTGTTACCAGCTAGGGCCATCTGGCCCAAGCAGGAAGGATTTTAGAAAAATACTTTTTTCTATACAGCCTGTTCCACTGAGGAACCATTCTTAGGAAGTTCTTCCTAATGTTTAGCCCAAAACTCTTTTGATTTAATTTCAACCTGTTGGTTCTGGTCCGACCTTCTGGAGCAACAGCAAACAACTCTGCGCCATCCTCTAGTCTATATGGTAGCCCTTCAAGTACTTGAAGATGGTTATCATATCACCTCTCAGTCGTCTCCTCTCCAGGCTAAACATACCCAACTCCTTCAACCTTTCCTCATAGGACTTCTTGTCCAGGAAGTTCTTAGGATCCAAGGTTAAATGTTCCCCTAATTAATTCAGAAAAGAAACATAACTCAGCCATCAGAAGTCAAGAAAACACTGATATAACCTGCCACATAGGGCTGTTACAGTGATAAAATAAGTCCACGTGCACTGTTTGGTTCATTGGCAGAAAGACTAATGTGGCAGACACATAAATTATAGTTCAAGAGGTTTTATGAAATGCTAGATAATGCAGGGCTTTGTTGCCTCTTGTCTAAGGGAAAATACGCAAGGACTTCCCATTGCCCATCTCTACATCCCTTGTACATGGACTTCTCATTGCACAGTCCAGGCATCCTACTTCATACAGAAGACAGCAAGGGAGGAGGAGGAGGTTGGATTTATATCCCACCTTTCACTACCCAAAGGAGTCTCAGTGGCTTACAATCTCCTTTCCCTTCCCCTCCCCACAACAGACACCCTATGAGGTGGGTGGGGCTGAGAGAGCTCTTTCAAGAGCTGCTCTTGAGAGAACAGCTCTGAAAGAACTTGCAGCTGACCCAAGGTCACACCAGCAGGTGCATGTGGAGAAGTGGGGAATCAAACCCAGTTCTCCCAGACTAGAGTCTGCACTCCCAACTACTACACCAAACTGGTCTCAGAGCAAAAGATGCTCCTTTGTATAGATTTAAAAAAATAACATTATGTCCAGTGTCTGATCATCTGATCGAGTGAATAAAAGCTCCAATACTGCTTAGGTATGCTAAGAACCACCAAAGGGCCCCCAGACAGATTTCCTCTGGGGCTTCCTTACACCACCGAAACCCAGCCTGAACTTCATATGAAAGCAAATAATCTAGCTCTATGGTTCCCCAGGGGTGGGGCAGCTGCCGGGGCCCAGAGCTTCTGGAAGGGCCCAGTGCCACTGACCACCCACCTCCTCTGCTGCCCACTTGCCCTTTCCCCCACCTTCTTGCAAGAACTCAGCCATCCGTCCTCCCAGTAAGGTTGCCAAGTCCCATCTTCACCCCTAGCGGGGGACTTTGGGGGGCGTTCCTGCAGGGGGCAGAGCATCCCCGACATGATGACATCACGTTGGGAACATCCCCCTGCTTGCCTGATCTTCCAGCAGCGCCAACTCCCTGCACTTAAAGGAGCCCCTTTAAGTGCACAGGGCCAGCATTTCCCACACCTGATCTCCGTGCCTTACTTAAAGGGCCCCTTTAAGGGCACAGAGCCAGCATCTCCCCCCCCCCCGCAGCCCGCAGCCACCCCTCTCCCTCCTCTCTCTCAAGAGAGAAGGGAGAGGGGTGGCTACGGGTGTTGGGGCTTGGGGGCAGGGCTTCCCCCGGTGGCCAGCTGGCAAGCGGCGGGTAGAAGCCCCCCAAAAGCGGGGGACCTCTGCTAAACCGGGGTTTGTTTGTTTTTTTGGCAACCCTACCTCCCAGCCATAGGCACTGCAAAGAATCACAAGGGAACAGGCAAGTAGGTGGCACAGGCATCTGTAAGTGTAGGTGGCAAGAGGACATTTGAGGGGGAAGAATGCAAAGGCACAGCATCAGAGGGTGGGAAGGAGGGCATGAGAGGAAAGCCTAGAGGCAGACTGAGGAGAGGAGAGGGCCCTGGACACTTTCTGCCCACCTCCCCATAAAATCTGGAAGTGGCCCTGCCAGGATCTCAGGAATGTTGTCCCCCTAGTCTTCCTCCCCTTCTCAGCAGCCTTGATTGTCCTTGTTTCCTCCTCTGGGGCCAACTTGACTACCGAAACTCTGATTTTACAAGCACAGCTCTGTTGCTGTTGTTCCGGAGAGCAAACTGTGAAAACAGAGAACAACAAATAACAACCCGTAGAAGTATTTACAGCACCTCTTCCATTTGTACTTGTCTGAAATATGTCTTGAGTCTGCCCTTGAGCATATTTTCATGGTAACAGATAGTTCAATCTCTTAATGTTATGCTTCCAGTGGGCTGGCCTCTAAAATCCTCTGGTGAGCAGGCGAGCTATAGTTCCCAGAACCTTTCTTTTTTGGGAAATCAATACCTAGGTCTGTTTAGAAAGCACATAAATGTCAGCTTCTTTGTTCTGTGTGTGAAAATGTAATGAATGGTAAGAGGAACAGCTGGCATCGGAAACAAATTGGCTGACTCAAAATATATTTATTGAATTCATTGGCTGTTCTGCCTAACACGAGAAGTGCCTAATGGCCAAACGTGCCCATTTACCTATTGGCAAATAGCTTCCAATTAAAAAATAAATTGCTCATTGAGATTCAGCATGCCAGAAGCCTAGAAACAAATTTATTAGCATAATTAGCAACATCAGAAAGAAATAACACGTTGGGAGCTTAATCACTGATTTTAACAGCATTATATTAAAAAGATTCTCAATGTGCCATTAATAGTGCAAACTTCTTTTTCAGCGTGCTTAATCTGAATGTTTAATTGTAAAACAAGAGATGCCTAAAACTGAATAACCATGGGCTACTCAGAAATGTGGGTAGAGTGTGATGCAGTTCTCCAGTCAGAGTAGACTATGACTGCTCATTTGGGATTGAGGTTCCCAGGTGGTTATTTTTCAGAGTTGCAAAGAGGGTAGCTGTGTTAGGTCCATTCTGCATCTGGCATTCGCTCCACATTTCATCAGCACTTGACCTGGTTCCCCCTTGCCTCAGAATATCTGTTTTCATTGCATTGCTTTGGATCCTGGTATCTGCATTGGCTAGTGTAGCAGTTTGCCATCTATTTTGTTTTCAACACTCACTCTTGCATTGGTATGCAGATTTTCCTGTGTCAGTACGTGCCTCAGCAGTTATTAGCTGCCTGAGCCAAGTAATTCATATATACAGAGGGGGAAATAGGGGCAGGGGAACTGATGGAGATCAGTGAAGCCATGTCAGGTTGTCTGCTTATTGTTTCCTTTGAATTGCAAGCAGAGGAAGGAAAAGGTGATGCTCAAAACCACATTCAGATACCTCGGGGCAATGCCATACTGACTGCGAAGTCACCCCTGAATGGCCCTAAATCTATGCAGAAGGTACCATAAAATCCAATGAACAAAGTGAAAGTGGCATGCAGTGTGGAGGGAGATTAACCTCTCGACATGGCTGTGGAAAAACTGCACGGAAACAGATGGGTGCAGAATCAGCCTTAGCCATAGCAAACTTTTCTAAAATTCCAGTGACATCTTAAAGCAGGTTTCCTCCACCTTTTGAACCTATGGGCACCTTTGAAATTCTTACACAGTGCGGTGGGCACAGCCATATTGACTGACACAAAATGGCTGCCTCAGGATGTGGGGCCACCTTAAAACAGTTGCCACAGCTTACCTTCAGTCAGAGCTTTTTTTGGAGAAAAAGCCCAGCAGGAACTCATTAGCATAATAGGCCACACCCAGCAGCAGAAACTCATTAGCATATTAGGCCACACCCCCATGCCTTCCCTTGGTTTGCCTGGGTGCCCCGTGGCTGCAGGGAGCCTGGGCAAGCTGGCCCTTGGACAGGCTGGAGAAGGCACAGGGAGGCATTTAAATGCCTTCCCAATCCTTCCAGCCCCCCCTGGCCCACCCGCCTTTGCCAGGCTTTCCCTCTGTAGCCACGGATGCAGAGGTTTTGGCTGTAGTGGGCATGGCCGACTCTGAAGCCAGCCGGAACTCCATTCCTGTGCGTTCCTGCTCAAAAATAGCCCTGCTTTCAGTCATGGAGTGGAGGAGGAGATTGGATTTATACACTGACCTTCACTCGGAGTCTCAGAGCAGTTTACAAACTCCTTTCCCTTCCCCACCCCACAACAGACACCCTGTGAGGTGGGTGGGGCTGAGAGAGCTCTGAGAGAACTGCCCTGTCAAGGACAGCTCTGACATAACTTACAGCTGCAAGTGGAGGAGTGGGGAATCAACCCCAGTTCTCCCAGATTAGAGTCCGCGCACTTAACCACTACACCAAACTGGCTCTTCTTGTGCAGTGATGGTAGCTTCTGCTGAAGCAACATTTTTTTTAAAAAAAAACCCTGCACCACCAATCAAATCTCCAATGGCCAATGAGAAGCCTTGGTGGGCAAAAGCCCCACCTGCCCTCATCCTCTTTCGAAAAACACTTGGCAGAAAAAGTGTTGGAGGACCAACATTTTTTTTTAAAAAAAATCCCTGCACCACCAATCGAATCTCCAATGGCCAATGAGAAGCCTTGGTGGACAAAAGCCCCACCTACCCTCATCCTCTTTCGAAAAACACTTGGCATAAAAAGTGTTGGAGGACACCGGGGTGGGTGTGGGTGGGACAACGTTTATTTCCATATGAGCTTTTGTGAATCATCCCTAAAATATTATCTCTTCAGATCCACCTGCCAGCCTCGTCCCTGATATGCAGGGCTTTTCCCGGTGTTTTCAATCTGTATACTGAAAACTCATGAACTTTTAAACATTTTTAAAAGAACTTTGTCGAAGAGGTTTCGGAACTCTGTTCCGGCGCATTCCCCCAGAAAAAATGCCCTCTGCTGATATGTATATAAAACTTTCAAAGCTTACCTTTATACATTATCTCTACAATGTTCTGTTGACACCCTGGAAACCAATGTGGCTTCTTTGACTCTCTGGAAGGTCCTGGCCCACTGTTTATGAATCACTGGTTAGGTAACACCAGGGGTCATTTCGTAGAAAAAGAGCTAGGGGAACTCATTAGCATAACTCATTAGCATATGCCACAAGTGGGGCGGCCGGAAGCAGGGGGCGGGGCTTCGTCATGTGCCCTGCCCCCCTGTACCTCACCCGGGGAAACTGCGATCCCCCGCGATCCCCCCCGAAATGACCTCTGGGTAACACAGAGTTAATATGGGATGATAATGGCTGCTTTTTACCCAAAAGAAAAATTAAAGCAAAATTATGGATGGTATGAGAATCCACCAAAACATTAGCCACTGTAGCTAAATGGAACCTTCATATTCAGAGGTCATCAGCCTTGAACATTTTTTTCTTCATTTTTTAGAAACATTTTATCGAACTTTTCTGTTTTCAACATAAGTAAATCAAACGATGTTTTGACCAACAATATCAATGATAACCAGAAATTATAATAAAAGGAATACAAACAATATTTCAGGTCCGTGGTAGAAACTTAAAGAAACTTTAAGTCTGTTGTTGTTCAGTCGCACAGTCGAGTCCGACTCTTCGTGACCCCATGGACCACATCACACCAGGCTCTTCTGTCTTCTGTTGTGCTCCAGAGTTTGCTTAATTTCATATTTGTTGCATACTGAAGCTGAAGCTGAAGCTGAAATACTTTGGCCACCAAATGAGAAGGGAGCACTCAGTGGAGAAGACCCTGATGCTGGGAAAGACTGAAGGTCAAAGAAGAAGGGGATGGCAAAGGATGAGGTGGTTAGACAGTGTTAGCGATGCGACAAACATGAAATTAAGCAAACTCCAGAACACGACGGAAGACAGGAGGGCCTGGCGTGATGTGGTCCATGGGGTCACGAAGAGTCGGACTCAACTGTGCAACTGAATGAACATCATTAATAATGTACAATGACATCCAAAGCTGACAAATATTGACCCTGACCAGACACATTTCATCCCAATTGGCCTTCCTCAGGGGTCAAATTAATAACATTACCACATGTCTCTTGACATAATATAATATTCATTTATCATAAACTGACCAAGATGACGTTATTTTGATAATTATTGTCTATGACCAAAGACAAGGATATTGATCAAAGCCTCAATCTTGAGGATTCATGGCCATGGTCAGGTGCACTTATTCCTATAGCAATGATTCCATTGTGTACCTTTCTCACTTTGTCCAATGTTGGCTTCTGGCTTCACTGAACTTTTCTGACCAATGCAAGGAAATCCCCCTATCTGCTTTTTGTTAGTTCAGTTCTACAGGAATAAAGGCACACAAATGCCATAGCTCAGAAAGAAGCAAAAAGAAGAAAAAAGGCAATGTTAATATAATAAATTGGTTCAAAATGAAAGACTAGGATTAAGGACAATAATAAAGATACAATCAAAATGGAATTGACAAATTACTGTTAATAGGGCCATCCATCCTTCTGGCAATGTCAGAGAGGAACATTATATTTATGAATAATAGGAAGAATGAAGTTAGGATATTCCAGAGGAACACAGTAAAGTGAACACAATACTGCAATTATCAGGAGTGGAAACATCCAGTACCCAGTAACCACTGGCCAATAGAAATTATGTGTGCCTGTCAGCTGGCACCTGGGATGTTGAAAAGGAGAAGGGTATAGAATTCTCCCACTCCTGTGTGCTGCTGTTTGAAAGACCAAAAAGCAGCAGTTCTCCTCTTTTAGTGGCTTACTTAGGATTCTCTCCCATCCCCACCATTCTCTTATCTGGTTATAGGAAAATCTTCCGTGGACCTAAACTTTGTCAAGAAGAAAAAAATGTTTACACCAGTAACAGTAACATATAAATGTGAACATTTATATAGTACGTTTACTATCCAAAGTGTTTCAGTGACCTTAGAATCATACAGTTGGAAGGGAACTCCAAAGTCATCTAGTCCAACCCCCTGCACAATGCAGGAGATTCACAAATACCTCCCCCCCACACTCCCAGTGACCACTGTTCCATGCCCAGAAGATGACAAAAAACCTCCAGGATCCCCAGTGAAATTGGCCCAGATAAAAATTGCTTCCTGACCCCAAAGTGGTGATCAGCATTTCCATGGGTGTGTAAGAAAGGGCCACAAGAACTAAGTACTGATACAACCCTTCCTGCCCTCCCTCTCATGATCAGACTAAATCTTACAACAAATTTGCATTTGGCACAGGCCAACTTTTAATGGATGATGCATTACATTATTGTTGTAAGCTTCATTGGGAAGCTACGGGCAGAAGAATTGGGTAGGAATGGAAGAAATAGATGAAATCCTAAACCTATTTAATTGGATATATTCAGGAGTGTAGCTTGAGAATCACAACATTAAGAATGAAAACAATTTTAAAAATATCTGGAACAGAGAAAACACAGTAAATGGAAAACAACCTACTGTCCCTGGGAAAGCATAATGCAAACCAGTGTTGCTTTGCAAGAGGTATTTGATTTTTAAATTGGTAGTAGCATCTCATTAGCCATCATTAACGTTCATTTGATGCAGCTGGATTAAATTGTATTTAATCACATAACCTTACATTAAGAAACAATAGAAGTGTGCTATGAGTCAGTAGATTTCAATATTGCTGATAACAGCAGTTATATTTGATTGATCAAGTCCCCTGGCTTGAACATAAATCTTTAAACAGACGACTTTTTTTTATCAGGGTCTAAATTAACTTGCTTTGTTTGCTCATGTGTATTTTTGCACTGTCGTCTGAGAACTGTGGTATGGGTGCTAGGAGAGGCAGCACATTACAAAGGCTGGGTTCTTCAGACTGCTAGGACACATAATTTATGTGTCTTTCCATTTAATATTGGCAGTTGCCTGAAGGAGCATGCAAGATTTTTAGTGACTGGGTTCTTTGCGTTTTTTAAAAAATGTGCTGGTTTATTTGCCGTTCAGAAAGAAACATTGGGCGATTTCTCACTAGAGCTGCCTCGCAGCACAGCACCGTTTGCCTCGACACAAACATGTCAATTTCACACCCGAAGCTCCGGGGCTGCATTTTGACTCGTGGCTTCGCCCGATTTCCTCCGCAGTTTCGTGATCCTGGTTTTTGAGGATCATGAAACTGCGGAGGAAATCCGGCGAAGCCCCGAGTCAAATGCAGCCCTGCGGCTTCAGGTGTGAAATTGACCAATAGTATAGGGGCAAACGGCGACGCAACATCGAGGCAGCTCTAGTGCGAAATCAGCCTCAGAATCTGTTTTGGAGCTTTCTGCCTTGAAATGGGCAAAACTTGGCTGCGGTGCTATTTGCCTTTTTGTTCCCTGGACAATATTCTTTTCAGAAGAAAATTCTATTTCCCACCTTCTTCCCTGAATTTATGAAACCGTAAATCCCCCCACCTTTATGTATCTCTTCAAGCACAGGATACTCCCCAAAGCCTAGACACACACAATACTGCTGACTTTAGGGCTAGATCACCTGAGGCGTTTGTTGGTCAACTGACCAATTGACCCCGATGAATGGTACTCCTGCTACCCACTGGATTTCATCACCAGAACCTTTAAGAAGTGTGTCTGTGCACGAAAGCTCATACCTTGAATAAACCTATGTTGGTCTTAAAGGTTCCACTGGACTCAAAATTTGTTCTACTGTTTCAGACCAACACGGCTGCCCACCTGGATCTTTATTCCCTCAGCCGTCCAAACCCCCCCCCCCAGAAATGAGTACTACCTACCTGAAGCTCCACAGCAAGGGCGGCCATGGGATCGCCGGCATGCCCGTCTTCGACAGCATTCGAGGCTCCCAGCCAAACTGCGCATGTGCACACATGCGCAGCCGGCTGCCTCGCTCTCTGTTCTGTGGCTTCCCCCCCCGGCATCTGATTGTGCCAGAGAGCAACTGCGCGGCGGCTTGAGGGATCTGTCTGATCCCACCTCCGCATGTCTATTTTGCTGCTGCTCAGAAAAACCATGCTTTGGCCGTGCTCCCCCCCATGTGACTGGGGCCTAACTTGTTTCTAGAGCTCTAGGCATGGCTCTGCGGTCCTCCAGGATGCTAGCAGGGAGACTGAGAAGTACTGAGACCCTCCTACTGTTCTGCTTGCTCTGAGGCCTAATGGGACAGTCTCTTAAAAGAGGCAGTACACAACAGTTGTCAGACTGGAAGTCTCTTGTTTTCCTGAGCCTCCTCTTCCAATTGTTTTTGCAAGCTTCACATCTCGATCATGATCAGGGCTGCTGCTGCTGATTTTGACAGACAAACTTAGTGTGTTTGGAGTTGCTGATCCAAATGTAAGTCAATCATCAAGTTTGTTCAGTTCATGCTGAATTGGTTTGCATTGGGTTTTCATAAAACTGTGCATGCACAAAGACGCTGCTCGTTCAGACTATGCTTGCCAGAGCCCCCAGTTTGGCAGGGGGTGCCTGATTTGTTTTTGTTTTGTTTTTTTACAATATTTGATTAAATTTTCATACACACATTCAACACACAATCATACATACATACACAGGGGTAAATCTTTCAAGTAATTATAATACTTGTGCCTAATAGCTAAATCATGGCCCCGTTCACACGGAGCATTTGCCACGCTAAAAAGATGGATGATAGGCGGATTTTCTGGGCATGATCACACCGCAACATCTGGGAAGCGTAGTGCTCCTGTGGCTAACCCGTGGCTTCCCGCCAATGATGCGCGTTAAAAAACTAGTACCTCCAAGGTGCTAGTAAATGTTTGTCATGGGCTGCCTCCAGACGCCCGTAGTGTGATCGCACCGGCACGTGGCATTCCCCTCCAGTCCCTCGTTTACCTGCCGGTGTCGAGGGAAGGACCCGTGGTGTGCCGCCGGCGCTTCTGATCGCGTAATCGCGGATCAAACTGCGCCGGGGCAATTAGCCACGCCTCCCCCCTGAGATATCCAGCCCATGTGACCGGGGCCCATATTGGTCAAATGTTGATCTCAAAAAATTGTAGTCTTTTGTTGCCAGTATAACAAAGTCTCTTCTCTGTATCCTCACATGTATTGTTTGACTATAACTTTAAGTCATTATAATTTTCCAACCAAGTGTAGAACCTTGTCCATGTATTCTCAAAAGTTTTTTTCTGGGTGGTCTTTCAATACTAAAGTCAGGCCCCGGTCACCGGTCACACGGAGCATTAGGCACGCTAGAGAGACGGAAGATAGGTGGATTTTCCGGGCGCGATCTCACTGCCACATCTGGGAAGCGTAGAGCTCCCGTGGCTCACCCGAGGCTTCACTCCAAAGATGCGCTGTAAAAAACCTCCGAGGTACTAGTTTCCAGAAACTGCGGGGAAAGGGCGGGTGCGTGATCGCGTTTCTGGTGGAATCCCATAGCATCCAGTGCCCGCCCATGTCCCCTTGCAAAAAGGGGTTTTTTTGTCAAGTCTCCACGGGTGCGCACAAGCACCCAACAGCGCATGGGAACACTTGGGTTAAAAAAAACAACACAACCCCCGCGGCTCCGCTTCTTTGCCGCGCCGCAGGAGTGAGGTATGATCGGCACCTCCCCCCAACCACGGGACGTCGGCGGGACGCCGGGCAGGATGTTTGATCCAGCTGCCGTGCAGTAGTTTGCTCTGGGGCAAACAACCACGCCTCCCCCCCGCGATATCTGGCCCGTGTGACCGGAGCCTCAATTTATCAATATCTGTTGTTTCCAGCATTTTGCCTGATTTGGAGGGGCTCTTTACCACCCGCCAACCAGTTGGCGAGTGGGGGGAAGCCCCGCCCCCGAGAACGACTACCCGGCCTCCTCCCCACCTCTTCCCAACAAGCTGCTGGAGAGAGGTGGTAGCTGGAGATCTCCTGGGATTACAACTGATCTCCAGGCGACAAACATCATTTCACCTGGAGAAAATGGCTGCTTTGGAAGGTGGACTCTGTAGCATTATATCCCATTGAAGTCCCTCCCTTCCCCAAACCCCATCCTCCTCTGGCTTCACCCCAAAAACCTGACTTCAGTGGACTTAGAAGGGTGTAACTTTGTTTAGGATTGCACTGGTTTGTAATGAGCCTAAGAACATTGCCCTGGGACGAACCCCACTGAATAAAATGGAACTTATTTCCAGTCAGCTTGCTCAGAATTGCTCTCTTAGACAGTAATCTTCCGTTCTTGAATGTCTACACATACCCTAATGCTACAAGCATGCACCTGGTTTCTGATACCTTCCAGTGCAATAAATGCTATTGTGTCTGAATGAAATCTTTGTAGCGGCTTTCCAGAATTCTCTTTATTTGTGTTTTGTGTGTGTGTTTATAGTTCGTATTTCAAATGCTAATTAATAATTAGTGACCTTATCTTCAGGGCTTTTTCTTTTACTGACAATGATTAATCTTTTTCAAATTAAGGAATACTAGTTCATTATTTCCAAAAAGTGTTTCTCTATGAACTTCTTTTAGAAAGGACAGAATAACAGCCTATTCAAATGCAACCTATCATTCATACTGAGAATACATGGGTGGAGGCTTGGGAGAATTTGGGAGATTATGATTCTGAGTTTAGCACAATAATGAATTAACTTTCTATTATTGCCTAGTCTCAATTCAGCTTCTATCAGGAGAGTTTCAGATCTTCCCATCTTCAGTTCTTATTACAACTTGTATCATGAGAATGAGTTATCCTAGACTTTAATTTGCCTATTACAGGTTTCTCTTTTCATTATACATTTCCTACTGATAGTACCAAACGTTAACAGCAGAAATTGGCATTTCACTCATTCATTGTCATGATAAAGACTCGAGATGAAAATAGCCAAACATAAATCAAGTCTTGAGAAGGCACTCTGAAAATTTCAACATTAATAGAAAATGCCCCGCTTATTACCCTTTATAGTGAAGACAGTAAAAAGGGCAGAAACACAACTCATTCTCATACTAACTCATATACTGTGCCTGACTGAACAATGAATAAATTAGAGCTTGCTCCATAACACTTTTCATGTTCTTTGATTCCAATTATTTTTGCGCAGGATCTAAAGTAACGGGATGCAAAGAAAGGAAAAGCTCA
>NW_015172004.1:964421-971123 GCF_001447785.1 Gekko japonicus | reverse complement strand
GATAGACTATTGCTCCAGCTCAGTATTTACTCTGAATGGTAGCAGGTCTCCAAGGTCTTTCTCAGTCTTGCTACTTTAAAATCTATGACTAGATACGACACAGATTGAACCTACTGTAGCCATGTTGGTCTGAAGCAACAGAACAAAGTTTGAGTCCAGGGGCACCTTTAAGACTAAAAGTTTAATTCTGGCTGTAAGCTTTCATGTGCTTGCATACTTCATCAGCTTACATCCAGAATTAAACTTTGTTGGCCTTAAAAGTGCCACTCGACTCAAACTTTGTTCTACGAATACTGTGTGTGATTGGGAAGACATGCATGTACCAGTACTGGTGTCTAGGGGTGTGCACACACAAAAAATGGTATTTTTCGGGTTCAGGTATACCAAACCCGAAAAATATTGGTATATAGTGATATTCCTGAATCCCAATATCGGTACCAATATCAGTATTGTATTGGGATTCGGGAAGTGATTGGTATTGTCAAAAATATTTCGCTGGGAGTCATGTTTCCATGCCTACTCATCCCTTTCCTAGTTGGCCCGCAGTGGTGGGTTGGCTGGGCGAGGGGAGACAGAAGGGAAGGGGAGCATTTAAAGATGCTTCCCCAATCTGTTATCCCTTCCCCAGCTGGCCTACCAAGGCAGGTTGGCTGGGGAAGGGAAGAAGGATTAGGGCTGCATGTTTCCATACCTCCCCATCCCTTTCCCAACCACCCCACCAAGGCGAATTAACTTTAATTAAATCAACTTTACTTAAATTAGGTGTCCCCCGAGAAATTTAAATGCCCTCGACAAAAAAAATCCTGGCTACGGGTCTGGGTGGGGCTTGGAGGAGGCGGACCATGGAAGTGATGGCTTCAGCCATCCCTCAGACAAAATCCCTCTCCTCTATTTAAAGCCCCGCCCTCATGCTCCTCCATGTTGTTGAGTCTTGGGTTAAAAGGAGGTGTCTTGTGGCTTCCCTTTAGGAATATGTAGTGCCATAAGCAGCTCTCCACTTCCCATCTTGAGTCATGTGGAGAAAATCTTTTTGTACTAATGTATAGCTGAAGTTCTTAAAAGGAATGCTAATGGAATAAGTGGCTTTGCGTCAAAAACATCTTGATTAATTGGATTAGTGGTCTAACCACGCAGGTCCTGGCATAGGTCTGAATCTCTTGGAGGTTCTTATTTCATTTTTCTGGTGCGCTATGATGGGATGAAAGTGGGTGTATATCCAATCTCATTTCCTACAGGGCTATTTTTGGGCAGGAACGCACAGGAACGGAGTTCCGGCTGGCTCCCGAGTTGGCCACGCCCAGCAGGAACTCGTTAGCATAATAGGCCACACCCAACAGCAGGAACTCATTAGGATTGGCTACATTAGGGGTGTGTGGCCTAACATGCAAAGGAGTTCCTGCTACAAAAAAGCCCTGGGTTTGGACAACATACAAGGTAAACAGAATAGGAAGCAAAAGGTGGGTGTGGCTGGATAACCACACTTCTGATAACATGTGAGTGCGGCCTAATGGGCTAATGAGCTGTGCTGTCAGGGGTGTGGCCCAATATGCTAATAGGTTCCTGCTGTTGGGTGTGACCTATTATGCTAATGAGTTCCTGCTGGGCTTCTTCTACAAAAAGAACCCTGACTTCCTATATGTCAGTTCTCTTTATACTGTAAACCAGGGGTGTCAAACATACGGCCTGTGGGATGGAGCAGCTTGTCCAGGGCTCTTATCTGGTCCACGAGCAACTGGTCATTATCTTTATTGCCAGATGACAGAGCCTATGCATTATGTTCCTATATACTGTCCCAGTGCCCATGAGTAATGGGCAGTGGAGGTGGGAGGGTGGGTATCAGGGAGATATTTAAAGGAAATACTGTAATAATGTTAACGTTTTAAGCATGTTTGTATTTTGATTGAAAAAATTAATATCATTAATTAGGTTGCCCAGTGTCCTGCATAAAGTTTATATCTCCCGTACCTGGCATTACATTTTATGGCACGCATCGCCCGGCCTGACGGAATGACATTTACTTCGACACCTCTGTGTGTAAATGAACCAAAACTACAATTCCTGGGCCCCGTGTTTCTGACTGAGATTAGCTGGTCACAGAGCTAAGATGGAAGGGCAACATATAAGAACATTGGGTGGCAATAGTACAGCCTTCTGCGTACAAAGCCATGTGTTATACTGTTGAGCCATGAGCCTGTGACCCATCCTCATAAAAGATGGGATTCTATCAGGTGTGGCTTGTCATGCAAGAGGAAGAAAACCTGTACTTGCTGAAATGCATTCCTCTACATAGCCAGGGCTATTTTTGGACAGGAACGCACAGGAACGGAGTTCCGGCTGGCTCCCAAGTTGGCCACGCCCAGCAGGAACTCATTAGCATAATAGGCCACGCCCAACTCGTTAGCATAATAGGCCACGCCCAACAGCAGAAACTCATTAGGATTGGCTACATTAGGGGTGTGTGGCCTAACATGCAAAGGAGTTCCTGCTACAAAAAAGCCCAGGGTTTTGACAACAAAGTAAACAGAATAAGAAGCAAAAGGTGGGTGTGGCTGGATGAGCACACTTCTGGTAACATGGGGGAGTGGCCTAATAGGCCAATGAGCTGTGCTGTCAGGGGTGTGGCCCAATATGCTAATGAGTTCCTGCTGTTGGGTGTGGCCTATTATGCTAATGAGTTCCTGCTGGGCTTTTTCTACAAAAAGAGCCCTGCCTTGGTAATTTCCTATCAAATGTTTGTATAGGGACAAAAGGGTGCCATGGGGGATTTGTAATAATGGAGAAGTTCCATCTCCTAAATACTGCATCATAAATCAAGTGTACATTTTGCAAGAGATTCGATTCCAGTGGCACCTTAGAGACCAACAAGAGCCTCAAGGTATAAGCTTGTTGGTCTCCAGGGTGCTACTGGATTCAAATCTATCTGTTCTACTGCAGAGCAACTCAGCTACCCTCTGAAACAGGACTGATATCCCTCATGTATAAACCAGAAAATTATGCAGCAAAAGTTAGCTGCAGCTAAAGTCCCCGTGAAAACAATTAGACGGAACTCGGTCATGACTAATTTAAGTGCCGCTTACTTCAGTGAGAGTAAGCCATGACAAACGTTGCTTGAACTGTGCCTTAGATGAGGCACGGCTTAAAGGAAATTGTTCTGCTGTTATGCCTGTTGTGTTTTTTCATGCAGTTTTGGTGACAAAATATGTCACATATTATTAAATGGGTATAGATTCAGGTGGGTAGCCGTGTTGGTCTGGAGCAGCAGAAAGAAGTTTGAGTCCAGTGGCACCTTTAAGATCAACAAAGTCTAATTCAAGGCAGAGGTCATTTCGGGGGGGAACGCGGGGGATCGCAGTTCCCCCGGGTGGGGTACGGGGGGCGGGGCAGATGACGAAGCCCCACCCCCTGCTTCCGGCCGCCCCGCTTCCGGCCCTCATTCAGCCAGGAGGAGGCAGGAGAAGAGGGAGGGTAAGTTGCTTCCTCCCTGCCTCTCCCCACCCCTGCCTGCCTGGGGCCAGGGAGGGCCTTCGCGGGGCTTCCTTGCACTCCCGCCGGCTTTGCAGGTCCACTGCTGGGCCCCTCATGGGACTCGGCAGTGGAGCTGCAAGGCCGGCGGTGGCGGCTGGGACCGTTGGGGGCGGGGTGTGTGGCCTTATGACACCTTTCCGGTGATGTCAGGGGGTGTGGCATATGCTAATGAGTTATGCTAATGAGTTCCCCTAGCTCTTTTTCTACGAAACGACCCCTGATTCAAGGTATAAGCTTTCATGTGCAAGCACTGTCCTTCAGAGAAGTGTGCTTGCACATGAGAGCCTATACCTTGAATTAGACTTTGTTGGTCTTAAAGGTGCCGCTGGACTCAAAACTTTGTTCTATTAAATGGGTGCTATCCACAGTACTTCAAAAATTTGTCTGGTCTCATGTTTCTTTCCTCTCCTCTTTAGCCTCTGGAAGACCAGGTTCGGGACCTGTTACGTGAAGCAGACAAAACTGTGGAAGAAAACAAAGATCAAGAAGAGGTGTACGATGCCATGGCGGAGACACTGGGAGATGCTTGGGACTCCCTTGTTATTGTTCTAGAGAAACGCAGGGAACTTTTGAAACTTACTGCAGATTTTTTTGAAAAAGCTCTGGAGGTTTGTATACAGAAATCCTCAAGCAAATTTATTATATAAAAATTCTGTTCGTTGTATTAGAATAGGTAGGGAGTAAAATAGTCCCTAAGTGGATTTCTGTTTGTGCTCCGCCTAGTAGGGAAATGATCAAAACAAACATTTAGACTGAAGGTACCTGAGGGAAGTATGGCTGGAATAGTTTTCAGGTATCTCACCAAATAAGAAATAATTAAAATTAAAAATATTTTATTAATTAATTAGTACTTCTTGGACTTAGTTCATAAGTAATAAAAAGAAATGCTTCATAGGGATGAGGAATCCCCCCTGAGCAGTTTTATCACTCTTAGCAGAACTTTTTTTTACTTCCCTCAGCAAAGAGCCCCCCAAACTTACCTTACTTTCTGGCTGATTTCGCACTAGAGCTGCCTCGCTGATGCACCGCCGTTTGCCCTGGTTCTATTGGTCAATTTCACGCCCGAAGCCGCGCGGCTGATTTTGAGCCGCGGCTTCACCTTTGACCCGCGGCTTCACCTGATTAACACATGGAATTCACTGCCACAGGAGGTGGTGGCGGCTGCAGGCATGGATGGCTTCAAGGGGGAATTGGATGAACATATGGAGCAGAGGTCCATCAGTGGCTATTAGCCACAAGGTATAGATAGGAAGCTTCGGTCTGGGGCAAGTGATGCTCTGTATTCTCAGTGCTGGGGAGGGGCAAGAGTGGGAGAGCTTCTAGCGTCCTGGCCCCACTGGTGGACCTCCTGATGGCACCTGGTATTTTTGGCCACTGTGTGACAGAGTGTTGGACTGGATGAGTCGTTGGCCTGATCCAACACTGGCTTCTTAATGGGGGCCAACTCCTGCCAGTTTCTCCTTGAGCGGCAGTAATCCACTGTGCGTCATATTTTGTCCCCCCCACAGAGCCCCCTGACCATATGAAGCAGCTTTTCACAGGGCAGAAGGAGCTGCTGAGGGATAGGAGGACAGAGATAGTTCAATTTCCATTGTCTTTTCTTTGTTTAAGAAGATTTGGGTCATGAGATCCCAGTGTCTGAGATCCCTTCTCCTTCCCAAATCCTACCCTCACCAGGCTCCATCTCGAAATCTCCAGGAATTTCCAACCTGGAGCTGGAAACCCTATTAGGGTGTTCTTTTGAGCAAGAGAACTACCAAAATAAAATAAAAATTCACGAAGCATTGCTTTTGCTGTCAGAATGATGTGAGTGGCAAGAGCGGGACCCAGGATCAGGCCTTATTATATCCTGAAGAATTTGAGCAAGGGACGAATGGAAAATGTCATATTGACTTAAAATGGAAATACTGGAAACTTCTCTGTGAAATGTTTTGCTTTAAATGACAGAATGTGATTATGTATAATCTTTGTTTTATTATGATAAAGTGCAAGCCTCATCTCAAGGATATTCTTTAATGAAAATCAGAACTCAAATCCCAAATGCTGTAGCATAATGGATTTGTTTTATATCATAAAGATCATAAAAACAGGGCAGAACATGAGGAGAGGCAGGCAGAGCAGAAGGCTTATTTTTCATCATCTTTCTTAATTTCATCCGAGGTTGCAACGTTCTGAACTTCACTGGTTTGTTTTATTTAGTTTTACAATTTTATTTAGTTTTACAATTTTACTTAGTAGACAAAGGGCAAACATATCAGACATCTGCTGTATTTAAAAGGGAGAGGAAGACTGCCTTGAACCAAGAGGAAAGGCAGGATATTGAAGCAAGAGGGGAAAAAGGTAAAGGTAAAGGTTTCCCTTGCTTGAAAGCCAGTCGAATCCGACGCTAGGGGGCGGTGCTCATCTCCATTTCCAAGCCGAAGAGCCAGCGCTGTCCAAAGACATTTCTGTGGTCATGTGGCTGGCATGACTAAACACCGAGGTGCACCTTCCCACTGAAGTGGTACCTATTTAGCTACTTGCAATTTCTTGCTTTCGAACTGCTAGGTTGGCAGGAGCTGGGACCAGAGACGGGAGCTCACTCCGTCATGCAGCACTCGGGTCTCGAACTGCCGAACTACAGACCTTCTGGTCTGCAGCTCAGCATCTTAACCCCTGAGCCACCACGGCCCCATCCAAGAGGAAAGGCAGGATATCAATATAAATTGACATGACCAAAAAATGATTAGCATAAAGCCATTTAAATATCAGCCAATTCCCTCCAGTCCTCCCCCCCACCAGGGTACTACACTGGACTGTGAGGTACTGTGGAAGAATCTCAGCATGACGAAAAAACAAGCTCGAAGAAAGTGACTTGCCCAAGGTCATCCAGTGTGGGATCCATGAATAGATTGTGTCAGGGGTCGATTCGGGGGAATCGCGGGGATCGCTGTTCCCCCGGGTGAGGTGCAGGGGGCGGGGTACACGACAAAGCCCCACCCCCTGCTTCCGGTCAGGGTAAAATGGCGATTTGACGCACCCTGTAAGTGCTCAGGGTGGACGGGTGTTCCTTACAGCAGTTTGGACTGTATTTGGGTCCAACGCGGCTTCCCCCAGGCAGGGGGAATGGCTGGCAGGCATCAAGACCCAAGAGAGAGTTAAGATTGGTGTGATCAAGTCTCAGAGGAGGCTTGTATT
>NW_015172004.1:899454-964211 GCF_001447785.1 Gekko japonicus | reverse complement strand
GGAAGGAAGGAAGGAAGGAAGGAAGGAAGGAAGGAAGGAAGGAAGGAAGGAAGGAAGGAAGGAAGGACAGGCTGCCCACTTTGGCAGGGTGATTATTACCAGCATCCACCTGCCTCAGACAGTGCTGGGGTCACCAGCTCATAACAGCAGTGGCTGCTTGCTCAGGGCATCAGCTGCCTCACACAGGGGCGAGGGCTGCCGGCTTCTCCTCACCGGCTCACCTCCACCTCACACATGACAAGGGTTGCTGGCTCACCATGGTGGCTCCCGCCTGCCTCACATCGGACTGGGGCTGCTGGCTCCTACTCACCTCATAGTGGCAGTGGGGTAGCAGCCTCCCAGACCTTCAGCCCACCACGACTTTTCACTGTGGCCTTAATGTCCAATCTGTCCCTGGTGCTGAGGGTGGGGAGCCATCGTGCTTAATTCCTTGGTTACATTAATGAAAATTAATTAATTACAGTTTGGCATAGTGGTTAAGAGAAGGGGCTGCGGTGGCTCAAGTGGTTAAGACGCTGAGCTGCAGACCAGAAGGTCAGTAGTTCAGCAGTTGACGGAGTGAGCTCCCCTCTCTGGATTGGGTGACAGCACCCGGGGTCTGCAAAGAGAGCCTCATGTAGCCTATGCTCAGTCTGCTGCAGTGCATAATCTCTGAGCCAGGGCCAGAACCTTGTAATATTGTTTACACTTTCCAAAAACATCTCAGGAGTCCGAGTGAGAGACAAACAATACCTTCAAATTTTTAGGGAGTTGGGTCCGGGTTCCCCAGACTGAACTCTGGTTCCCAGCAGCCACACAACAGAACATAAGAACATAAGAGAAGCCAATGTTGGATCAGGCCAATGGCCCATCCAGTCCAACACTCTGTCACACCGTGGCCAAAAATGCCAGGTGGCATCAGGAGGTCCAGCAGTGGGGCCAGGACACTAGGAGCCCTCCCACTGTTGCTCCCCCCCCAAGCACCAAGAATACAGAGCATCACTTGCCCCAGACCGAGACTTCCTATCTATACCTGGTGGCTAATAGCCCCTGAGGGAACTTTGCTCCATAGGTTCATCCAGTTCTTGAAGCCATTCATGCTTGTAGCTGCCACCACCTCCTGTGGCAGTGAATTCCATGTGTTAATCACTCTTTGGGTGAAGAAGTATTTCCTTTTACAAGAATGGACTTGTAACCTGTTTGGGCATGGATTGGCATCACACGGCGGGGGGCAAGAGGAGGGGCTCCTGCCTCCCCCCCCCCAAGCACTGGGATGAGGTATTTCCCTGTTTTTGCTGCTCCACATGGAATACTCCATATGGAGAACAGAAGCAACAAAAACATGGGAATCACCCCCCAGCATTGTTTTGGCACTGGAAAACGACTGCAGGTGGGAGGCAGGAGGCCTTTGTCCCCTTCCAGTGTTGTTTGGATGGGCTCTTCTTTATTTTCACAAAGCCATTTCCTTCAGCAGCTGCTTTAAAAACCCGAAGGTATAGTTGGGCCCTTAGTCACGAAGATGCAAGGATGTGTCCTCTCCCCCAACCTTTCTTCCCCTTCCTCAGCAAGGCACATGATGTAATAATATGTTCCTCAGAAGAACAGAGCAAGTATAATAACCCTCAAGATATTTGTACCATGAAGATACACTCACTCGTCACTGGAAATGATTGACATTTTTATAAGAGGGCCAAGCCCGCTGAGGGGCCTCGAAATGGCAGCTTGTCAGGCGTCTCTGAAATGTGTTTTTCATCTCGCTCTTCAACAGTTTGCTATGAAAATCGACCAAGTTGAAGATTTCCTGCAGAACTCCCAAGAGTTTGAGAATCCGGAGTCTTTGACAGCACTCCTGAACCAGCACGAACGTCACACCAAAGGTAGAAAAGGGGATTTCTTCTTTTACTGTGACATTTTCTAGCATGTAGTATTTAGCAATCAATTTGGCTTATCCAAGGAGGGGAAATTAATAATTTTCTTGACTACTGTTCTAATCTTGCAAGTATCTAAAATTACAAACATGTAAGCTAGCAGTGTAAACCTACGAAATCAATAGGCTTAGCCTAGAGCCACTCCACAAAGGACTGCACTGTAAATGTATTGAAGCATAAGTAGAGCCCACTTTTCTGATGCAGGGTGGGCTTTAGCCTGCTACAGTTTATGCTAAGATAAATTCTTTCAGTTGCTTTATTTGTGTGTGGATTCCAGTATAGCTACCTCACCTGTAAATCACATCCAGCTTCCCTCTTCTCTATACCTTCTCTCCGAAGGTGGGAGGCTCTCCTTCTTTGGAGGTTTTTAAGCAGCGGCTAGATGGCTATCTGGCAGCAATGCTGATTATGTGAACTAAGGCAGATCATGCACGGGAGAGCAGGAAGGGTTACTTCAGCGCTTAGTTCGTGTGGCCCTTTCTTACATGCCCAGGGAAATGCTGGTCGCCACTTTGGGGTCAGGAAGCAATTTTCACCAGACCAGTTTGGCCAGGGATCCTGGTGTGGGTTTTTTTGTCATCTTCTGGGCATGGAACAGGGGTCACTGCGGGTGTGGAGGGGGAGGCATTTGTCAATTTCCTGCATTGTGCAGGGGGTTGGACTAGATCAGGGGTCGTTTCGTAGAAAAAGAGCTAGGGGAACTCATTAGCATAACTCATTAGCATATGCCACACCCCCTGACATCACCAGAAGTGTGTCATAAGGCCACACCCCCTGACATCACCGGAAATGTGTCATAAGGCCACACACCCCGCCCCCAACGGTTCCAGCTGCCGTTAGTTGATGTTACTGCTATAATTGATGTTATTGGTGGTGACTCCTAGTCGAAGGCCCGTTTTAAGTAAGCCTCTCTCAAGAAGCTATGCAAGGCAAGCTCCTGCAATCACTCAGGTCTCTGTCAGCTAAACGCCAGCGT
This sequence comes from Gekko japonicus, assembly GCF_001447785.1. Classification (NCBI taxonomy): domain Eukaryota; kingdom Metazoa; phylum Chordata; class Lepidosauria; order Squamata; family Gekkonidae; genus Gekko; species Gekko japonicus. The sequence goes on along the minus strand of NW_015172004.1, from coordinate 961,328 downwards.
TGAGCCAAGAGACACGCACTGTGCCTTCTCTCTGTAAGTTGCTGGAGAAATCGTTCGCTGCATTAGTCTGCTGCTTTGGAGAAATCAGAGGAGTCATTTTGCCCCAGCTGGTCTCGATTATTCTGTAGTCTGCCTGGAGGCATCAGGGTCAGCTGTCAGCATTGAATTCTGGAGCTCCTGTCTTTCCTCAGCTGTTTCTTGTGAGTTGCGCCCAGGCTCTGTGACACTTGAGGAGTCTTCCTCCAGGCTGAGTTCCGACTGGTCAAGCTGACCCATGACAGAGCCAGTTTGGTGTTGTGGCTAAAAGCGCGGATTCTAATCTGGGAGAACCAGCACTCGTAACAAATGAGTTTGGGACCTCTGGACTAGATGATCCTGGAGGTCCCTTCCAACTCTATGATTCTGTGATTCTTTTTTAGTATGCATGCTTTCCTGGTACAGAGTCCTCATTTTATTCTTCCAAATCTTAAAGGGTACTCTTACCTGGATTTGAGTAAGGCTGTGTACATTCAACAGATCCCCTAATGTTCGGTTTAACACTGTAATGCACTGTAATACTGGGGGTGTGGTACCAGCTGTCATTGGGGTTTTGCTCTGTTTGAGCACATGAAGCTGCCTGATACTCGTTCAGACCATTGATTTGTGAAGGTCAGTATTGTCTACTCTGACTGGCAGCAGCTCTTTCTCCAGGTCTCAGGTAGAGGTCCTTCACATCACCAGAGCCAGTTTGGTGTAGTGGTTAAGAGCACAGACTCTAATCTGGGAGAAACAGGTTTGATTCCCCACCCCTTCACATGCACCCAGCTGGGTGACCTTGGGTCAGTCATAAGTTATCTCAGAGCTCAAGAGCAGTCCTCAAAAGAGCTCTCTCAGCCTCACCTACCTTACAGGGTATCTGTTGTGAGGAGGGGAAGGGAAAGGAGATTATAAACTGCTCTGAGACGCCAAGTGAAGCGAGGGGTATAAATCCAATCTCCTCCTCCTCCTCTTCCTTCCTTTCCCCTGGAAATGCTAGGGATTGGGCCTTTTGCATGAAAAACAGTTGCTCCTACCACAGTAGCTCTGCTTCCCTTAAAGTTACTGATTCTACTAGACCTGGTTCTGCTGTTTAGACTTGCACCTATTAGTAGTGATTGTTGCAGTTGCCATGAGACTTGTTAAACCTCTCTGCCTGCCTTGATAGCTCACTGATCCCCTTTTTCCGTTTTAGAAGAATGCATTTTGATTGTGATATCAAGCACTGTCCTATTATGTTGGGTATTTTAGTGTTCCTCCCCCCTCAAGGATGAATCTTGAGCTTCTGTTAAACTGGAGAAATAAAACAGAAATATATAATTCATGACCTACATTACTTAGGGCGGGGAGATCTAAATACCTGCACAGTCCTGTTCTCAGTGTTGTGCCTGTTTCTTTACACACCTGCAGAAATTCTAGCATTTCTTTTTGCAAAGGTAACGTCGATATGCATTTCAGGGTCTGAATCTTATTTTGTGTGCCTAGTTAATACAATGAGATTTTCCTGCTTTTGTGTCAAGCTTCTCTGAATCTGGATTAATGTGGCGATTTTTTGTAGCGTGCTTGCTACTTCAGAATTATGGAATGTTTCAACACTGGTATCATAATGTATGGATGTTTGGAGCATGACAACACATGTGGTGTACCAGGAATCTTTGACATTAGAGTCAGGTGTTGCTATAGTTTGTAACCTGCTTTATGGTCGATTGATAGCTTTGCTTTACCAGGAATCTTTGCTGTTAGATTGAAATTATTTTTGTCGTTTAAATGTTATCACGTTTTGCAATCAGCATACTGAAGGCCCAGATAGTTCTGTTCCACTTGTAATCCGCCTTGTGTCCCAGTGAGAAAGGCAGATTATGAATGAAAATAAATAATTAGTGAGTAGAATGGCAGATTAAGACCAAGGAGACCCGAGTTTGAATCAGTAGTCAGCAATGAAACTCACTGAACATTCTTGGCTCTCTCTTTCTCTCAGCCTAACCATTTTTATGGTCTAAAAATCACAGAGCCAAGGGATGTCTAAACTCTACCGAGACCAACCTCTTGCTGCAAAGGAGGACTATTCACTTGAACCAGCCCTCAAGAAATCAGCCTACTCAATGCAGACCATAGTCACCAAAGCCAGAGATAAATTCTTGAAGATTGGGGGGGGGGTTTTTTCCTGGAAAGGGCAGAATTTGTAGAGTGGAATGGGCTCCCTGAAGACAGAAGAGGGCTCTGTTATTAGAAGTTAGAAATCCTAAGGAGGCTACAAGGCCATTTTATTTGTCCAGGATTTTAATGGGGTTATAAACTGTACACTCCTTTTAGAGTATCTGCAGGTTTATTATTGTAATGATTTAACTGTGACTTATAAGCAACACTGAGCCATGAGGAAGGGTATGATATAAATAATATTTATTAAAATATTAGTAAGCAGGGCTCTAGTCGGGGGGGAGCTCTCAGGTACGGAGCTCCGGAAGAGAACCTCTAGGGGGCGGGGCCGTCACGTGGTGAAGCCCCGCCCCCTTCTTTACCCCGCCCTCTGCTTCGATCCTCATTCCGTTTGGGAATGAGGATGAAGCAGGAGGGTAAGTAGCCGGGCCTTCTGACACACTTCCGGTGATGTCAGGGGGTGTGGCCTTCTGTCACTTCCGGTGATGTCAGGGGGCGTGGCATATGCAAATAAGTTATGCTAATGAGTTATGCTAATGAGCTCCGGCAGCTCTTTTTCTACAACAAGACCCCTGTTAGTAAGTAGTATATTGACTTGACGGCAAAGAATATCAAAGACTGTGGTTTTCAGGTCCCACACAGTCCTTCATTGTTATGGTCATTTGACGAAACATATAACCAGTTTTACAGTTTACACAATAAACAACATTTGTAGAATAAATTAAAACATGTTCTGATAAAATTTAAACCTGCTTACGATACAGTTTCCAGAGATATGGTTGGCTTCTAGTCATTATTTGCCAAATATCTGAAAAAAACAGAGGGGGGGATTCTTTCACTTTCTCGCCCTCCTAAATTGGCTGTAGGGTTGCCAGAAAGGGCCTGGTAACCAATGTGGGGACTTATGGCCGCAGTAGGGTTGCCAGCCTCCAGGTGGGGCCTGGGGATCTCCCGCTTTTACCACTGATCCCCAGCCGACAGAGATCAGCTCCCCTGGAGAAAATGGCTGCTTTGAAGGGTGGACTCTGTGGCATTGTACTATGTGGAGGCTCCTCCCCTCCCCAAACCACACCCTCTCCTGGCTCCACCCCCAAAGGCTCCAGGTATTTTCCAACTCAAACTTGGCAACCCTAGGCCGCAGGGGTCCTCACTGGTAAAATGATGACATCACATCCTGTGGGCCCAGAAGCTACATCAGTGTGTTGCCAGGGGACACTAGATGCTCTGGCTAGGGTTGCCAGACCCCACACTCCAACCAGGGAATCCCCTGATCAGGGCTGTAATCCTTCGTTGGCCAATGGGGAAAGCCCCACGCAAAGAGGCCCACCGCGCATCGATGTGGTCAGTGCAGTGATGTTACACACAAGTGACTTCATCACGCTGGGGACATCACGCACCATTGCTCTAGCATTTTGGCTAAAAACTCTATGGTAATCATAGAGTCTCGGCCAAAATGCTAGAGCAACAATGCACAACATCCCCAGTGTGTTGACATCACCTCTGTGTGACATTCTTGTTTCGACAACATCGCACACAGTGACATCGCCCTACCCCCACACTCCCAGACGGCTCCGTCCCACCCCTGCCTTCAGGACAATTGGACCTGGCAACCCTAGCTCTGGCATTTGGGCAAAACTATATGGTTAACCATAGAGTTTTGCCTAAATGCCAGAACATTTCTGACATCCCCTGGCGACACACTGATATCACTTCCAGGTGCACAGGGAGTGATGTCAGTGTGTTGGGATGCTGCTGACTAGGGCTGCCAAATCCCCCCGAGGGGTGGAAAAACCCCCACCCCAGAGGCCCGTTCCCCGACGCCGGGGAATCGGGCCCTGGGGGGAACCCCGCCCCAGCGTGCTCGTCACAGGAAAGTGACATTATGATGGTATGCGGCGCACCGAGATGCGCACGGGAGTCCCCCTTCGGCAACCCTACTGCTGACGTACCCCCCCCATTTCCTGCCATATTCCCCTTGACAGCCAGCTGAGCAGCAGCAGGGAAGCACAGACTGGGGGCAGGGGGTTCTGCACCCCCAGTGTGGGAAAGGCAACTCTAATTGGCTGTGGGAACCATCCTTTGAATTGTGGGACAGACTTCTCTAGCACTTAAGAATTACATTTTACCTGACGCATACCTACTTTTTGTTGTTCATTCAGGTAATGTCATTATGATGTTGAAAAACATGATCAGTCTTCTTGGCAGCGTGCAGTTTGTGTGGTCTGTGGTTTGTCTGCTGAGTGCCATTGTCCATCTGTGCTGGGAAGTTGGATTAGCAAACTAAAAAGGAGCTGCAGGCAATCACTTGGCAGATCGGAGAGAAATATGCAGCCGCCACGCTCATTTATGTTCTAGCAACACATTTGTGCTGGCTCCGCCCTGCACAATGGTTGTTTTATATACTGCCCACTCGCTAAATCTGTCTGTTTGTAAAGTCTGCAAAACAGTGTTTCTAGGCTATTAAAAACTTCATGGAGAAGTCACTGGATATTTTAAGCCCCCCCCCTCAAGAAACAGAGTCCATTTTACTGCAGTGATGCAAAAGTAAAGTTAAAAGTTTGGAGAGAGCATAGGAAACATTTTGGCATCAGTGGCAACATGTACAATAAAAGTATGTGTCTTTTTTAATCTGTTGCTTTAATGTTTGTTTTTATCCAGTTGTGTCTTTTTTAATCTATTGCTTTAATGTTTGTTTTTATCCAGTTGTTTTTACACTGTTGAGTCCTGAAATGCTCAAGTGAAAGGCGGGCATTTAAATATTGAAAGTACAGGCAGGCATGCTTTTAAACGAACAGTCTGGCTCCCAACAATATAGAGTTTCTGAAATACCTCAATTTGTAATCATTAAATTTCTCAGAATCAAGGGCATACTTTTCTCCGGGTGAATGGGAAGCAACTATGGCAACCATTTTTGAGTTGTCCCTTCATCTTCAGGCCTATGCGGTCAAAGATAACATATAAAGCTCAGCAGATCCCAAACAACAGTCAACAGATGGGCCCTAGGTAATAAATACTAGAGTTATGGAAAATTAGACATTTGAGATCACATGATTGGAAACACAGCTTTTTAGAAGACGAGAAGGTCTGCATTAATGTTGTGTTACTCATCAAACAAAACCTGAACCAAAATGCTAACAGTTATCATATATTTGACACCAGGAATAGAAGGAACTGCTGTCAAGTCCTGTTCACATGTTACAGTGGACGCTTGTACATTCTGCCTGTACATGCACACATCTCTTTGTAAGAAAGATACAATGTTTGTTCACCTTAGAGATGTAACTGCAGACCAGTACCTGGATAAATGTGGGGTTTCAATCACATGTTCAGGTAGATGCGTTGAATGTAACATGAGAATTACTTGACACACATCTCAAGGGTATACGGTACACTGATTGTATGTGCATTTACTGTCACTTGTGAGGAGGGCTTCAGTGTACAAGTGTAGAGTGAAATGGTGCCATACTTCTTGCCTTTGTTTGCATACCCACTAAGAGGTGCAGGAGGATTTCTCCATGGCTTTGACCCTTAATTTGTTCCTCACTGCAGTATATCTGCTGGTGCTTGGCTTATGTTTCTACCCCTGGATCTCTTTGTTTACTCAGTACTGTCCTGACCATGACCCTAATGATGTCATAGCTCAGGGTTCCCCCCTCTTTCAGTCACATGGCTTTGATAACTGTAATGCCACATGGCTTTTTGTCACCTGCTTGCAGCTCAGTGGGTGTCCTGCAGAGTGGGTTTTGACTCTGGAAAAGTTGAAGATCACCATATTGGAATTTACTCTCCAACATTTCACAGCTGGAAAAAAAGACCTGCTGATAATACCTCAATTCTCATATCAAGGATCATCTTGTACTTTTCACTATTACTCAGTATTGGCTTCTCGGTAAATTTCTGTATGCTTGTTCATGTAGTCTGTGATCACATACTCTCTATTGATTTAAAAGCCCAAAGTCTGACTGTTCCTTTGGTTGAAGATATATCTGGAAAACACAATGATAAAATAGTTTGTTACTAGCATCATCAAATATGTATTGAGAGCTCACTTTATGGAATGCCATGTAATGTCACCACATTATGTTCTTGGATCTGTGTGAATACATCTGTATTACAGATGAGGTGAATCCATGCCCCTAATCACTGATTTAGTTTTCAGAGACCCTATGGATGAACCACGAAGAAAGACGGTGTTAGTTACTCACACAAACATATCCCCAAAAGGTACAAATGAGGACAAAACTAGGACAGCAATTTAACAGGGACGTTATCAGAAAAGAGGTACTGTCTAGGGATGGGCATGAACCAGGAAAATGCAGTTTGGTTCATGATATGCCCCATTCGCGAACCACGGACTGTCACAAATTTTTAGCCACCTTATGAACTGATTCGTTTCATGAAGTTTGTGAGGCGGGAGAATGCCCCCGTCATGCTAGAGACAACAAACTCACAGGGGATCGCCAGCTGACTCTCCTCTACCTACTCTCCAAGTTTGGTGAGGATTGGATTTATGGAGACTGAGTTATGCTCCCCCCCCAAAGAAGGTGCCCCCAGGAAAGTGTATGGCAGGACCCAGGCCAAGCAAAGCCTGATAAGCAGCTGCCTCTGGCCAAGGGGTTCAGAGATCATTGGCAAACCGCGCCAACCCCATAAGGCTCCAGCCACCCCAGGCTGAAGGCCAACAGATCATCTGATGGGGGAGTGGGCACCACACACACAAGGCCACACATGCAGAAGAGGCCCTAGGCCACCCGGTGATGGCATAACCAGAGATTGCCAGCACCCCCCCCCAAGGTGGCAACTACCTATGGCTGAAGGACACCAGGTGGTCCATGGGGGAGGGAGACCTGGGCACTGAGTTGCATGCTCAGTGGCAGAACTAGGCCCTGATGTGTGGAAGAAACTGCTGAAGAATGCCCCACAAAGCACAGCTGCTACATGGGGGGTGCAAATATGGCAGTGGTGCTGACCACCAGCAGAGGATCATCTGCACCACTGTACATGCAAATGCTGATCCCCGTGGCCATCCAGGTCAGCATCCCTGGAGCTGCAAGCCAAACCGAGAGCTGTGCGACCTCACCTTGAAACCCTGTGCCGGCATGAATGCAGCTGTGATGGCTCCCAACTTCCCAGTGAGGCTGCCACTGAAGCAAGCAAAGGGGTTCTGCTTGGCTGCTGCAGATGAGTTGGTTCTACCATGCTGAAGCCACAATTGGAGTGGCTCCATCCACTCCCCCTGGGCTCTCCTTCTTTGGAGGTCTTCAAACAGAGGCTAGATGGCCATCTGACAGCAATGCGGATTCTGTGAACTTAGGCAGATCATGAGAGGGAGGGCAGGAAGGGTTGCTTTAGTGCTTAGTTCTGGTGGCCCTTTTTTACACACCCAGGGAAATGCTGATTGCCACTTTGGGGTCAGCAAGCAATCCTGGAGGATTTTTGTCATTTTCTGGGCGTGGAACAGTGGTCACTGTGGGTGTGGAGGGGGAGATATTTGTGAATTTCCTGCATTGTGCAGGGGGTTGGACTAGATGACCCTGGAGGTCCCTTCCAACTCTATGATTCTATGATTCTATCTCCCAGTATTACAACAGATTGCAGAGATCAGTTCCCTGGAGAAAACGGCTGCTTTGAAGGGTGCACTCTATGGCATTATAACCTACTGAAGCATTATTCCCTTCCCAAACCCCACCCTCTCCAGGCTCCACTCTCAAATCTCTACGAATCTCCCAATCCAGACTTGGCAGCCCTAGATTAAATATGTAGCAGCTATTACCCTGATCCAACTAAATTTAGTTGTGACAGAATCCTATTGAAAAATAATGAAATTGAAGTTGGATTGGTTTTTATGGGATTTAGTCAAAACGAACTTTAGATGGATAGGGGACCTTATCTATATAAGGTCTTATGGATCTACAGGACAATCGCTATTCCTAAATACCTGCTATTGTGAAGATGGAAAAAACCAAGAGACCTAACGATGAAACTGGAAGAGCTGGGAACAGCTATACTTATGATAAACATGAGTGTGTTATATCAAATCATAATGTTATGACTGCTGGATGACTAGTCCTTTATTGAGCTAGTGGCCCAGAATGGTTTTAACAATGAGAGAACTGTGAAGATGGAAAGAACCAAGATACCTGACAATGAAACTGGAAGAGCTGGGAACAACTAATGATAAACATGAGTGTGTTATATAAAATCATAATGTTATGACTGTTGGATGACTAGTCCTTTATTGAGCTAATGGCCCAGAATGGTTTTAACAATGAGAGATAATGCTTAGGGGATTGTTTTCTGATAGATGGGGAAATCTCTGTATTCGAATGATTCGCCCATCAAAAAAATGACGCACACCCCTGCTGAGGGGAAGGGGGGTATATGTGTGTGGAGATAACTGAGTTTGGATTAGACAGAGGCTGAAGCTATGCATGCTGTTTCCCATGTGTGTACATGTGTGAAAAACAAACATGTATCAGGTTTTTTAATCAATTAATGGTCATGAAGGAAGGTAGGCTCATAACTGATACAGAGGTGAAAAGCAAAGCATCTGAGGTATGGAGTCTCTCCCTACCTTTGGGAGGTCTGACATGGTGCCTTCCAGGAGATCTTCTTTGCCTACATCTTTATAAATAACGCTAATGTTACAACAAACCATAAATCTTCATTGGTGTCACTCAGGGGACTGGGGAACATGGAACAATATAAAAAAACAGACTGGCCAGGGACCAACTTGTAAAAATTCTACAGGATCTGGAGTCAGCATTACTGCTCTGGCACAGTTGATGACTATCTTGCTATTGCTATTCAGAATGTATAGTACCCCACATTAAGTTAGTTTTATACATGTTCTGATACAACCAAGAAACTTGATCTGGGAGGGTGTCAATAGAAAACTGGCTATAATATCTGTGTTCGCACACATTAGTAATGGAGATAGATCGCGATGGGTAGCTGTGTTAGTCTGTAGCAGCAGAAAAGAGCAAGAGTCCAGTAGCACCTGAAAGACTAACAAAATTTGTGGCAGCATCAGCTTTCATGAGCAGCTTTAAGGTGCTAATAAACTCTTGCTGTTTTCTCCATCACTATAGGATTAGTCAAAGATTATATGCAACCATTTATTGGGGCAGTAAGATATGTTTAGTTAATATGATGGATACATATGGTCATGTTACTTACTCTCATGTATACAAAAGTCCAGAATAGCAAAGTATGAGATTATCACAATGTGTGTTCTTCACATATGCATATTACCATAATATACAGGTGCACATAGGCATATTACTTCACATATTACCATAATGTGTGTTATTCAGATATGCTGTGTACAGTAGCTGACTGGTTGGTATATTTGTGCTGTGGAAGGCACACCACATTTCACACTATACAATAAGCTTGTATTTTTATAAATGGCAATTATTTCCAGGAAAGACATTTGTCACGAAGTGGTCCTGAGCTTTCCATGAGAGAGATGTTTGATCAGGCCTTTAAAAATCCACATGCTTGATCATTAATCTTATAAATACAGTATTCCCAAACAACAGTTTCTGTCATGTAAACTGAAAATCCCCCTCCCCCAATAGGGCACTGGAGTGTTGCATTATAAAAAAATCAATAGGTTGTTGGAAACAAGGACAACTGAAATCCGTTTTAAAGACTTTTCTAATCTCCCATGGGTTTGGTCCTAGCCTAATAGCTCCTAGCTTTAATCATGTAATTTTAATTAAACATTACATTTTACATAAATGTAGCTCACGTTAATTGTTTAACACAGTAGTAACTATATCTGTATTTTAATGCTAAAATAAAAGGGCTATCTAGTTTAGAAGCTGGTGGTTTGACTTGTAATTCTGTTCAGAAGTCAGGGTAGTGAATTGAAGCCTGGCCACTTTAATATGAGTTTGGTGGTCTCAATTCAATCTTCATTGGTCTGAAGTACTCATCACACACCAATTTGGCCTTGGAACTTCTGATAGTGATTGATTGCCATTGCTAAAAAGAGGTCCATCACTGAAAACAATCAAATGAAATTGTTTGTCACAGGGAAAATCGTCTTGAAGAATATGGCTGTTTCCCAGAGGGCCAGGAGTTGATCTCTAATACCTTTCTTCTTTGTTTTGTGTCTTTTCAGAGATAAGGAGTCAGAAATGGGTAGTCATGTATGTAATTAAGATTGTCTTTTGTATTGTTCACCGTGTGGCAGTCAAATCAGATTATATCAGTTGATTAGAGGGGGAAAGTACCTATGGGCACTGCCACAGTCTTGAGGTAACTCCTGCTTCTCTTTCCCCAAATGCCTGATAACATTTTTCAGTGCTCAACCCAGCTGTTGCTAATATGCAAATAAAGGGTGCATAATTTGGTTCTCTCCTGAACTTATTGGCCCCAGTCTCCAGGCTGCCTGTACAAAAGGAAGCCAGAAAAAGCTGGCTGCAATTTCTTCTAAGAACAACCCAGCAGACACCTTTGACTTTTTGTTCTTTTGCCTGTCAGTTCTTGAGAGAGGTCCTTTTCTTTGCCTTTAGCCTTCCCTTCAGTATGGTTGCCAACTCTGGGTTGGGAAATTCCTGGAGATTTGGGAGTGGAGTTTGAGGAGGGTGGGATTTGGATCTCAGTAGGGTACAGTACCATAGAACCCACCCTCCAAAGCAGCCATTTTCTCCAGGGAAACTGATCTCTGTAGTCTGAAAAACAGGCCTTCCTGAAAGTTGGCAGGCCTACCCCTCTTTTGGATTTCTGTTCCCAGTCTCTCTCTCTCTCTTGAAAGGTCAGAGGGACAAGTTTCTGTATTAATGTAATACAACTAAACATCTGTTTAAAATAGGGCTGCCAACCAGTAGCTTGGTTGGGGCCAGGACATAAGGGACTCATGCAATTTCAGTGACACCAGCAAGATGGTAACGATAGAGTTTCCAGTGATTCCTAGGGCTACCATATCTCACTTCCAGGTTTACCCTGGAAGAGACGCAGTGACATCACTGGCTTTTTAAAAACTTTTAATTAAATTAATTAAATGTTTGATTAAAATTTTAAAACCCTGAGATTTAATTTTTGAACTAATGCTTGTGTTTTTCTGTTAACTGAACACAAGTAAAGGGCTAAATCCTCCCCCCGCGATGATAATAACTAGCTGACTAGGCTAGGGTTGCCAAGTGTATCTTCACCGGGAGTAGGGGGCTCCCAGCTGGCGTCTTGTGCGCGCGCGCACGCGCGAAGCGTGCGCCACACGCACATCACCCGGAAGTGACGGGAGGACACCAGGCACACTGGGGGCGGGGCCACGGCCATACAAGGGAAAACCATAGAGTTTTCCCTTGTATGGCTGTGGCCACGCCCCCAGTGTGCCCAGCATGCCCACGTCACTTCCTGGTGACGCGCACGCGGGGTTGGGGTTCCCCCCGGGGCCCGATTCCGCGGCGGCAGAAATCAGGCCTCCAAAGCGGGGGTTTACCCGCCACCCGCCCCCACTTGGCAGTCCTAGACTAGGCCCATACATTAACAGTGCAATCCTATTCAGAGTTCCTCCAGTCTAAGCCCATTGTAAAATAACTTGATCAGAATTCATGCTTTCCCCTTATCTGACCCCTCTTTACCCTTGCCTTGCCTTCGCCTCCTCTCTGTAATCAGTTCCACCATAGGCTTGATCCTGGAAAAATTTACATCTCTGCCTTGATTTTATAATCCCAGCTCAATTCCCCAGCTAAAGCCTGGCTGTGGCTGTGCCCACACATCATTGCATATTGCACTATAGCAGTAATTCACAGCTGGATTGGCTTGTCCTCACAGCATAATCCAGTTGAACATGACCGCTACAATGCAACAATAGTGCAGTCTCCAGTGAAGTATGGATTCATCCTATTATTATCACATATTCTACTAATCAAATGTGCCCCCATCTGTGGATATATATCTGAGGACTGGGGCTGCATTAACAGAAGGTGGATGTTTCTCCAAACTCGGAGAATCCCCCAGGTTTGCAGAAAAAGCTTAAACCTTCCCAAAAGCTTGAACCTAAAAAAAAAAAATCGCTGGTGTTAGGGGGGGGGGGAAAGAGGGCTGAGAGCGTCCTCCTCCCCACACACAGGGAAGCAGCAGTCAAAGGAAAGAGTCGGGGAAGGTGGCTCAGGTGACAATACTGGAGGCTGGTGGCTGGATGAGAATTACACTCCTCACCCACCTGGATGCCTCCATTGGTGGTGTTTGAGCCTCCCACCCTGACTTCATTCATTCTTGAACGCTGAGATTGAGATGATGGTGCTGCAGGTGGGCTGATGAGGGTGAAGGAGGATTCTTCTCACCCAGCTGCCCCCCGCAGTGCTTAAAAAAACAACAACAGAGAACCACAGCCACAGATAAACAGTAAGAAAGAGAAAACACCAAGTTGTATATAGATGCTAAAGTAAACAATTACTCATGAATAGTGTCCAAATAGTGTAATATATGACAATAACAATGCAATATGAATCAGTGTAAGGTACAAAGTACTATATAACGATGAAGTCCAAAACAGAGGTCCAAAACAATAGATTGACGAAATTTCCAGATAAAGTATTCATTCCGTGAGTCTTCTTCCGAACAGGACCAATATTAAACTTCAAACTGCAAGAATCATTTTTAACATTTGTAGAGGGAGGCCGTATACAGTTAACAAATCGACGATCTTCAGAAAAAAACAATTCTTGTGAAAGTCTGCAGAGCATATCAAAGTACTAAGGCCAAGCCATCATGTTCACGACGACGAACCAAAAAGGGCTAAGCTAAACCATATATATATATATAAAAGTACAAATATATATTAAGGTGTACACATGTTAAAACTTTCCTGATTAAAAATTACTTTGTCTGAGATCAGACTATAAAAGCTATGGCCCATCGGTAATACCAGGAGTCCAATTATAAGTATACAAGGAAACAACATCCGGTTTAATTATATGTGTACTAAAACTCTGTAACGGGTCTTTGAATATGTGTCTAGAATATATAGATAATAGTGACCACTGAGGAAGGCCCTTAGGGGAAGAAACGCGTTGGGTCTTCAGTTAGTAAAGTATTTACCCATCATATGTATGTATAGTGGATACGCTTTTATAGTCTGATCTTAGACAAAGTAATTTTTAATCAGGAAAGTTTTAACATGTGTACACCTTAATAAATATTTGTACTTTTATATATATGGTTTAGCTTAGCCCTTTTTGGTTCGTAGTCATATCCTGGGTTGAGATCCCCCCCCCTTTTCCAGTTTTTTTCAAGCCATCATGTTCACAATATTTCAAAGACAAGTAAGAATGTAGCCCCGGATGCCTCCATTGGTGGTGTTTGAGCCTCCCACCCAGGCTGTTCATTCACTGCCGAACGCTGAGATTGAGACGATGGTGCTGCAGGTGAGCTGATGGGCGAGGAGAAGGATTCTTCTCACCCAGCTGCCCCCTTGCAGTGCTGTCACCTCAATCTTGGCACTCTGAAGCAAGGGGAGAGTCGAGGAAGGTGCTTGGGTGACAATCCGCAACATTTTATCACGGGTTCCCACTTGTATATTCTAATTACCTGTCTGGCCAAATCTGAGGACACTTAAATCTGGAGACTGTAACAGTGAATAGGCAAGATGGGTTTTTCGGCAAATCTAAAAAACACCACAGGTTAACAAACAAAATTTAAATGTAAAAAACAAAGCAAAACATTGGAGGGGGGGTTTAAAAACCCAAACAAAAGGATCACCTGCAGCTTTAAGAAATAGATGCCCCTATTGGCCATTGCTAGGCAACCACGACAGGTTTTGCCAGCATTCCAGGCTTGATTTCTGGTAGTAAAAAGCAGGTGGGGGCCCCTTTCCAGGTGTGTTTTGGGCCAGGGCCAGCAGCAACCACCAGGTGAGTCACCTAGGCCTGGCTGCACTGCTTGCTTCAGAGGCAAAATGAAAACCATTGTGGTATAATGGTTAGAGATTCAAATAAGGGTCTGGGAGACTCAGGTTCAAATAATTAGTCTGTCATGGAAACTCACTAGCTGACCTTGGGCCAGTCACATACTTTCAGCCTAACCTACCTAACAGGATTGTTGTGAGTGCAGAAAGGGGGAGAGGAGAATGATGTAAGCTGCTTTGGTTTCCACTGTGGATAAAGGCAGGGTATAAATGAAGCAAATAAATAAATGTAGCTGAAAATGGAAGGGAGATAAACGGTAGGTTGGTGAAGGAGAGAATGTGAATGATAAGGAGGGAAGGAGAATAAAGGCGAGAATAAGGCAGGGAAATAGGAGATGATATGGGGGTTGCCAGGAGGAGGGAAAGAAGAAATATTGTGGGAAGGGGTTACGGGGAGAGTGAGGTGCTCCCCTAATTTTTTGTTTGTTCCCTACCATGCAAGTGGGCCTCTCCCAGTGACCAGCAAGAAACAACTGGGCCATAGCTTTCTCAGGTAGAGGCTGCTGGTGGGAAAGGAAGGAAAACTGCAAACGGGGAAGCAGATAAAGGTATTTTGGTTGTTTGGTGGGAAGGAGAGAAGGAAGCAGGAAAAGGGGAGAGGCAATGGAAGCTTTCAGGGAAGGGAGGAGGGGAAACAAGATACTGCCCATAAGCCTTTGTGAACCCCCTGCTTGTATTGTAGATGCTCACTGTACATTTTGTTAGGGACATAGTTTATAGTGGCACTGATTCAGTGCTGCTTCTCATTTTAATTGGCACATTGAGTATTAATGTACATTGTATATTGTGGCACATTGAGTATTGAGTGCATTGAGTTCCAGAGAGGTATAACGTTCTCATTTTGTCATTAAGTTATCACATATCTTTAAATATGCGTATTCTTCCTCAGAGGGCATAGGTGTCTTTCGAGTCTTTGGTCCTTTCCGCACCAGACCTTAAATCCTGGTTCAACCCTGTCCCCGAACTTACATTCTACACTACGCGCAAGTTCAGCCCTGTAATTATCTCGGGGTATTTTTACATTTCACACTATACTCGAGTTTACCCCTGTAATTATCTCGGGGTATTTTTTGTTTCCACATTACATTAAAGTCACCCCGGTTTCGCCCCACACTTGTCCTGGGATAAACGGATGCTGTTATAATCAGGGATAAATGCAAGGTATCGTGTCACGAGTTGAACTCTGATAAAACCAGGGATGAGATCCACATGTGGAAAGGACCTTTCAGACTCAGACACGAAATAGCTTTGCAGATGCACTCACATGTCTCAGTTGTTTGGGGTTTTTTCATAATTTTAAAATAGTTTGGTCAGATGGAAATTGCATCGTACCTTCCATCTGTTAAAAGACAGCGACGTTTCATCTGCCGCAGTAATCAGTGTTTGTCAGTTCACTGTCAATGGATGAAACGAAACATGTGGATCTACTTGAGCAAATTGTGCGTTGGCGGCAAACTTTAGAGGCAAAATTTTGCACTTACATTTCAAAACTCTTACCTTTTTCATCCATTTTAAGAAGACCACAGTCTGTGCAGTGGCTTTAGACTGCCTATTACCACATTGTGATACCGGCCATTATCCTAGAGTGGTTTTTAAAAATGAAAGGCAGTTTGAACAGAGATGATGTGCACATGTATGTAAATACCATTGACATAATATGCAAATTACATGCTCTACAGTTTGGACCTCAGGAGCTGTCAATCCTGCCCAACAATGCGAAGAGGTTTGAATTGCTGCTTATGTAGGATGTCATTCGGTAATAAATGGCCTGTCTGTTCTGAATGCCACCACTGCCCCCTGCTGGAAGGAATAGTCAAGCTTCTTTGAATTCCAATATTTGATGTAGGTTCCCCCCCACCTCAGCCAAAGCCCAGCTCATGAAGTACATTTTTTAATAATGCTAACATTCCTGCAATGCAACTTTTGTGTAGAAGCCCTGATATATAGCATTGTCATTAGACAGACCATTAATGTAGGACAGTTAAGTGCCATATGTACCCAGGGCTCCCAAGTACTTCCCTTAATTCGGTGGGGGATGTATAGTTCTTCGCGGGACCATTCCTGCGGGGAAAACACAGGCGCTGCACTATTCCATCACCCAGACGTGACGTAGGCACATAGCCGGGTGACGCTCTAGCAATGGGGCTGGAAACTCGATGGTACCATCGAGTTTCCAGTCCCATTAACAGAGTGTCGCCCAGCTACATGCCTACGTCACGTCTGGGTGACGGAATAGTGCAGCGCCTGTGTTCCAAGCAAGAATGTTCCCGCAGGGAAGCATGTGTCCCCTGCTGGATCGTAGGTAGGTACTTGGGAACCCTATATGTACCTGTTGCTCATCTAGGAAGCTGAAATGCTGAAAGATACAGAGCTTTGAAAATGCAGTGTTAATTTAAGCATGCACATACAACCAGGTGGAGATCATTCCACTCTTGTGTAGAGATTTTCTTTACCTATCAGCTACTTGAAGAATGGTCTCTGTATTTTCTCAGGTTAGAGTTGAATTGTATATGGATACATTTCTGCATTCCATGTTTCCTTAAGAACATAAGAACATAAGAGATGCCAATGTTGGATCAGGCCAAAGGCCCATCCAGTCCAACACTCTGTATCACACAGTGGCCAGAAATACCAGTGCCATCAGGAGGTCCACCAGTGGGGCCAGGACATTAGAAGCCATCCCACTGTTGACCCCCCCAAGCACCAAGATGACAGAGCATCACTTGCCCCAGAGTCCCTATCTATACCTTGTGGCTAATAGCTACTGATGGACCTCTGCTCCATATGCTTATCTAATTCCCTTTTGAAGCCGTCCATGCTTGTAGCTGCCACCACTTCCTGTGGCAGTGAATTCCAAGTGTTAATCACTCTTTGGGTGAAGAAGTACTTCCTTTTATCCGTTCTAACCCGACCGCTCAGCAATTTCATGGAGTGCCCACGAGTTCTTGTATTGTGAGAAAGGGAGAAAAGTACCTCTTTCTCTACCTGCTCTTTCCCATGCATAATCTTATAAACCTCAATCATGTCACCCCTCAGTCGTCGTTTCTCCAAGCTAAAGAGCCCTAAGCGCCTTAACCGTTCCTCATAGGGAAAGTGTTCCAACCCTTTTATCATTCGAGTTGCTCTTTTCTGCACTTTTTCCAAAGCTATAATATCCTTTTTAAGGTGTGGTGACCAGAACTGCACACAGTATTCCAAATGAGGTCTCACCATTGATTTATATAGGGGCATTATTATATTGGCTGATCTGTTTTCAATACCCTTCCTAATAATCCCCAGCATAGCATTGGCCTTCTTTATTGCAGTCACACACTGTCTCGACATTTTCAGTGAGTTATCTACTACAACTCCAAGATCTCTCTCTTGATCAGTCTCTGCCAGTTCAGACCCCATCAACGTGTATTTATATTTAGGATTTTTGGCTCCAATGTGCATCACCTTGCACTTGGCCACATTGAACCCCATTTGCCATGTTGACGCCCACTCGCCCATCTTTGACAGATCCCTTTGGAGTGCCTCACAATCCTCACTGGTTTTCACCACCCTGAACAACTTCGTATCATCCGCAAATTTAGCCACTTCACTGCTTACTCCCAACTCCAAATCATTAATGAACAAGTTAAAAAGCAGTGGACCAAGTACTGATCCCTGTGGTACCCCACTGCTTACCCCCCTCCACTGGGAGAACTGCCCATTTATACTCACTCTCTGTTTTCTATTAATTAGCCAGTTTTTGATCCATAAAAGGACTTGTCCTTTTATCCCATGATTTTTGAGCTTGCTTAGGAGCCTTTGATGAGGAACTTTATCAAAAGCTTTCTGGAAGTCAAGGTAAACAATATCTATTGGATCCCCCTTGTCCACATGTTTGTTCACTCCCTCAAAGAACATTAACAGGTTAGTGAGACAAGATCTTCCCTTACAGAACCCATGCTGAGTCTGCCTCAATAGGTTTTGTTCATCTATGTGCCTACTAATTCTTTCTTTAATAATGGTTTCCACCAATTTACCCGGTATCGACATCAGACTGACTGGCCTGTAATTTTCTGGATCTCCTCTGGAACCCTTTTTAAAGATGGGAGTGACATTAGCTACCAGTCCTCAGGAATGGAGACTGATTTTAAGGAAAGATTACATATTTTTGTCAGGAGATCCACAAGTTCACAATTGAGTTCTTTCAGAACTCTCGGATGTATGCCATCTGGGCCTGGTGATTTATCAGTTTTTAAGTTGTCTATCAGTTTTAGGACCTCCTCTTTCGTTGATTCTCAGGTTTATATTTTGCTTACAACCTCATATATAAATGTCTGCACAGTGAGGATCTACTACATAGGTGTGATGAAGTGGACTCTAGTCTGTGACAACATAGACTTGAGAAAATTCTTGTTGGCCTTTAAAGTGTCACAAGATACCTGTTTATTTCTGGGCTTCCTTTGTTATTTTTCTCACCTCTACCAGTTATCACATTCCCCTTAAATGCACGCACCTAAGGCTGCAACACTAAAGATTATTTGCAAAGTGGCAATCGCAAGCATATGTGTTAGGAAGGGAGCCACACCTGACTTATATTAAGAGAATCATCTGCCTACGTTCAGGCCAATGAGATTGCACTGCTTATAATGTTTTATTATCCACCGCCAATTTTAAAATATGCATTTTTCTCCCGAATTCTGTTTTGGCAGAGCTGCTAGAGAAATCACTGCTCCTCTTAAACAAGAGCCACGACCTTACCGAATTCATAGAGGAATTCAAGGCTGATGGGCCGAATGTAAACCCGGAATTCATCCAGGGGGCCCACAGAAGCTGCCTGAAAATTGGTAATCTCCTTGAAGTTCTGCAAGACAGGAGACGGCAACTGGGTAAATTCTTAAAGCTGCAGCGCCAAGGACTGGAGCAAGTTTTGCAAATCTGCCAGTGGCATCGGTGGGAAAATCAGGTACAGTCTTTGAGGAAGTCTTTGAGAGCAAGTGCAGTGTCGTGGTTAGAGTGTCAGACTCTGGTTCAAGTTTCCACTCTGCCATGGAAGCCTGCTGGGTGGACAATGCCCCCCACAGATGAGTGCCGACCCGACCCCTCAGACAAACCCAAAAATATTTTTGAAAAGTAAGATACACATGGGGCTTCCAAAATGACCCCAGGCACCGTCAGGGAAGCTTTGGTCTCATTTTCTTTTTTCCGGGCTAAAAAATAAATAGGTTTTTAAAAATGCGAAATAAAATAAAATTGCACAATGAAAAGAGAGAGAGTCGGAGATTCCCCCCTTCCCTGGCTTACACAGAAAAGCAGCCCAGAATTGAGTCTCTCCAGTCGAAAGGACTGGAGGACTAGAGGTCGCAGCGTAGCCGGACCTGCTTCTCCTGCTGCTGCAAGAGGAGCAGCAGATGCAGTCAGGGCACACACACACACACCGAATTTCCCCATGCCCCACCAACCAAAATTTGCCAGGTCCCCCCCCTGGCCACCAGTGGAGGATGGGGGGGTTGGAGTGGTCAGATCTGAGCTGAGAAACTCCTAGAGATTTGGGGATGGAGCCTGGAGAGGACAGGGTACCTCAGTGGGGCACAGCGCCATACAGCCCATCCTCCAAAGCACCCATTTTCTTCAAGGGAACTGATCTCTGTAGTCTGGAGATGAGCTGTAAATTCCGGGAGATCCCCAGGAGCCCCTGGAGGCTGGCAACTCTAGCCACACACTCTCCGTCTAAGCAACCTCAAAGGGTTGATGTGAAGGTAAAATGGAGGAGTTCTGATTGTAGAAAGCAGGATGAGAGGAAGAAAGATTTGATCTAGCCTAACCTGCTTCCTCATATTCCAGTTTTCCATACGCAGCAGATGTTTTTGTGTGTGGAAACAGTCAGTCTTGTATGTCCCCACATGCCACCTGAAGTGGCACAGCCCAGAAACAGGTTGGCCTTTCCCATCCATTACTTGTGGCAATGAGGCCATAATAAGTCCCTAAGTGGCTCTTACTTCCCAGCCTTCTGCATCCTTTCTTCTGTAATATATGGCTTTAAAAGTAGGTTAGACAGATCCATGGAGATATTCTGTCTATTACGGGCATTCTCAAGGCTTTTAAGTCCTATGTGTTTTGGAACCAGCATATCTTAAGGATCCCCTGTTCTTATACTGCTACCTGACTGCTATGGTCATCTTCTGAAGTGCTGTTTTGGGTGCCTCCCCACCACCCACCACTGGTCGGGGGGACCTGGCAACCCTAAGGGTATTCTATTACATGACGGTAACTAGAGCTGCTTGTTAGGGTTTTGGGTAGGGGTGATGTATGCAAACCTTTAATCATGTACTCCTCCCCTCCCAACTGGTAGATATAGACTGTGATCAGATGGGCAAGTTGCTCTGATGTAGTGGCAGCTCCCCACCAAATTTGAAGTGCACGATCAGATGGCAACATCTGCCTCCTGTCCCTAAGATGTCGCCCCCCTGTCCTCACCTCCAACTTTCCCAAAACCGGATAAAGTCCAGTGTTTATGACTGAACTCGTCTCACCGTGGATTTCTGGGAATCTGATCTCTCCCTTGTGCATTCTAGCTGCTTAGTGAGGTCTGACACTTGCAGTCCCCGGCCGCCATTTTTCTTTGTAGTTAGCTGTGTGCGCATAGCCGCATGTCCACTCCTAGCGAATAAGCAGTTATGCACATGCACACATTAGAGGCTGCCCACCCTCTCCCTGGTGACCTGAATGGCAGTCTGAACGGTCGACAGTGGGGTGATTAATAGATTAATAGAGCAGAGGATTTAGGACACATGTTTTCTGATTAGAAACCATGAGATGGAGGTCTACAAAATAAATACCTGATGCCAACAGAATAACAGTGAAGTGCATAGAAAAAAGGAAATGTAATATGCTCTAGTGTGCACAGGACAGCTCCAGGGCCAGTAAGAATTTCCTTGGGTATGAATTATTATTTTAAGCTTCCACATTACCAAGTTCCTGAAGCATAAATTATTTTCTGTGGCAAAGGGAATGTGGCTGACCTGGCAACAGAACAACGTTTGAGTCCAGTGGCTCCTCGAAGATCAACAAGTTGCCACTGGACTCAAACTTTGTCCTGCTGCTTCAGACCAACATGGCTATCCCACCTGAACCTGGCCTCAGGGTTACCTGAGCTCTGCAATTGTGGCTGACCTGAGAAACTGAGTCCAGGGGTCATTTTGTGGAAAAAGAGGTGCAGGATCTCATTAGCATAACTTATTTGCATATGCCACACCCCCTGACATCACCGGAAGTGTGTCAGAAGGCAACACCCACTGCTCAGGCTCCACTGGACTGTTTTAGACTGCTAGCTATGGGGGGGGGGATGCGCAGATCCTCAAGCTCCTCATGGCCTGGGCCTGCTGGGAGCAGGGGGTGGGGCTTGTTGCATGTGCCCGCCCCCTGGGCTCTTTACTGCCAGAACTCCGCTCCTGTGCGCTCCTGCAGGAAATGACCCCTGGCTGAGTCTTACCAGATTGGGAATGGCTTCCAGTGTTTAAGGGGGAAGCCCAGATTTGTTGTGAATTAAGTGATATTATCTAGCTTTCTTCCATGCTAAAGCAGCCTGTGAGTATGGGTAAGAGTGGGTGGGGTACAGGGAAATGTTTATTTATATTTATTTATTTATTTGATTTATACCCCGCCCTCCCCACTGAAGAAGTCTCACTGCGGCTCACGTAAAAGGTTAAAACAGTTAAAAAACATAAAACATTTATAAAACATTCCTAAGGTGCTAATTATACATACAGTTTCATTATTAGCCATAGTGAAATATAATCAGCAGTCATTATAGGGCTGTTGTTCAAGTCCCATAATATATTTCACTTGTACCGGCGCAGCACAGGCCGCCAATAGCACTTTCCCAGGGCATAGGGTCTTAACCTCTGTTGAACTATTAGGTGCGGCTCCTTAGTCAAATGCCTGGTGGAAGAGCTCCGTCTTGCAGGCCCTGCAGAATTGCCATAGATATGGTTCATTTGTGATTTATTGGCAGGTACTTGAAAATATAAAGATGTGAAAAATGTTAAGATGTCAGAGTGCCAGACTAGCGTCTAGGGAGACCCAGGTTTGAATCCCTACCGTGCCATAGAAAGCTGGCTAGGCAACCTTGGGTCAGTCAAACCCTCTCAGTCTAACCCACCTCTCAGGGGGTGGTTATTGTGAGGATAGAATGGAGGAGAAGAACATTATATAAGCCCCTTTGGGTCCCCATCGGAGAGATATGTAAAATATACTTGGAGTCAATAAATAACATTCTCTGCATCTGCATTTGTGTGATCAAATAGCCGCCAAACTGACGAGTGTATTTGTGGGCTCCACCTATAAGGAATGAGAGGCTATCTTGCTGGGGGGGGGGGAGTTTCCTCTTGTGGTACTCAGGGTTGGTTCCCATCAAAAATCTGAGAAGTCATGGCAAGTGGAGGAGGTCCATCAGACAGTGGAGAAGATCCTTCAGGCAGTGGTGAAGCAAAAAAGGAAAAAAAATACTTTGCGGTTTTTAAAGATGAATGGCTGAGCGAAAGCCAATTCAAAAGCTGGTTTTGTAAAAAGGACTTTGAAACAGCAGAATGCATTTGGTCCCACCGCAGGATATCTATGCGCTACGAGGAGAAAGGTGCCCTGACAGATCATGTAAAAGGTACGAAGCACAAAGAGGCGGAGAAACAGTATAGACAGACACCACTAGCGACCACCTCCTTTGACAAACCAGATTCCTCACAAGCAAATCAGGTTACTGCAGCTGAAGTGGCAGAAGCGTACCACAGTGTTATGCACCATCATAGTTACACAACTCAAGACTGCACAAAGAAGCTGATGCCAAGGTTTTTGCCTGATTCTGGCATAGCAAAAAGATGTCTTGTGGATGGACAAATGCCGCTAGCATTGTGGAGAACATTTTGGCACCAAAATCTATAGAATTGTTGCTGGAGGATTTGGATGCTGCACACTTTTTCTCAATAGGATGTGACACCTCCAACAAGGGAAACAGGAAACTGTTTGTTACTTTTCTGTAATAGAGGGAATTAACTTGACTTCTATGACAACAAAGAGGAGATCTCTTCTACTCTGTTATATGTACTTCCTACACAATTTGATGGCATTGTTCACTCCCATTGTGAAGAAACTGGAAACTGCCAACGTTAGCTGCACAGAACTCCACAAAATCCTGGGTGAGCTTCGTGAAAAACCTAAGGAGAGGAGACAGAAACAGTTCTATCGAAGATCTGCTGCAGCCATTCTGGTCAACATCTCTGCATCTGAAAGGGCAAAATTCCAAACAGAAGCAGACTAGACATTCTCAAGGTGCATTGACTAACTTGAGAAATGGTATAATTTTGATATGTCAATTTTCAAAGACATGGCACTGCTCTCGCTTGACAGTCCTGTGATGTGGGATCCATTAGGGAGTCTTGTCAAAGCCCTGATATAATAGACATTGACAAGCTGTTCAATGATTTCTGCATTGCATCAAAATGCCAAAAAAAGATTTTCACACAGTAGGGGAAGATAGACCAGAGACGGGTAAAGATGTTTAGGTGTGTTCCAGACAGTGGTGACAGCTGTCTGTTGAAGATGGTCTCTTTTGCACTGTCTATCCTTGTAACCAGTGCCTACTGTGAGAGAGTCTTCAGCTTAATGATGCAGCTCTGGAGCAAGGAAAGAAAGCGGCTGAGTGATAGCCTTGTCAAAGCAGCACTCCAGGTGAAAGTGAATTCCAGGATGCCCTGTGAAGCATTCTGCAAGTTTATAAAGTCAATACCAGAGGTGCTGAAAGCAGCAAGAAGCCAAGGTAAATACTGCTTTCCTTCCTGAAAGCAGGAAGCAGTATGACAATTTCTCTTGTTTTGTTCACTTGTATGTCATATACTGTTTGCTTGTTTTCTTGTTCTAATTGTTAAATATTTAAATTAAAGTATTTTATCTTAAAGGTTTTTGTTATTTTTGCACTGGAAGGAGGCCTAAAAGCCTACAAGTAATGTAAAGTGGGGAAAAGGTGGGGGATGGAAAGAGATATAAGACAGGGTATTTAAATTAGGATTTTGAAAAAAGGAAGTGACTTCAGGGGAAGAGGCAGGTTTGGGGGAGTGCCCTGAAAGTGACATCACAGGAATGGGTGGGGTTCTGGTGCAGTGTACTGGAAGTGATATAATCAGAAGGGGTGGGGCTTGGGAAGTGACCTCACTTGACCTTTGACCTGGGAATGATATCATAGCACATGCTGTCACAAAGTTGATGTCACATCCTTGCTAAGCACCACCCCAAAGTCTCTGAGTATTTCCTGAGTCACACCTGGCAACCCTAGGCTCCACCTTTTGAAGTGAAAAAAAGCCATCAATAGAAACAGACCACTTAAAAACAACCACATCTAGCCTGTAAAAAAAGGAGAGAATAAGCATTTTAATTATTAAAACCGGGAAAATGTTCCCAGTAGCCCCATGAATTGGCATGCCCCCCCCCCCCAGTTCAGATTGAGGATTGTAATGGCATTGGGGAGCAAGAGTATCTTCCCTTGCCATTTTTATGATCTGAAATTTCTGCTGATATACATTATTTGCCCTGTTGGGTCGAGCACGGTACAAATACCTGGTATAGCTCTGGCCTGGGAAATTCCTGGAGATTTGGGGGTGGTACCTGTGTAGGACAGAATTTGGGGAGGGATTTCACCTAGAATCTATGGTATACCATGCCGTTTACCCTCTGTAGCTGTCATTTTCTCCTGGTGAACTGATCTCTGTCGTCTGGCGATCATTTGTAATTACAGAAGCCTAGGCCCCATCTGGAGGTGTGCAACTCTATGGGATCATTTCAGACTGTGAAAATGGTACAGGGGAAAATATAACACACACACACACACACACTGTTGTATTCATACTGGTCTCTAGCATACAAGGTCCTATTGCACCGGATCCTAAATTCCAACCTTGAGCTCTTAACCTCTTGAACCTGTGTCCCCCCGGGTTACCTTTTTAGTCAAGCCATTATATGGTTTAACCTGTCCAAGGCTGTACAGATAAGTCTTACATTTCTAATTGTTTAAGCGTTTTCACTCTGTGAGCTGTCTCAAGCAGGCCTCTGGAGAGGTGGCATCTACACTTTCTAAATAAATAATTCAGACAAATTGCAAGAGAAGATTCATTATACCGAAATGCTCTGGAAGCTGTGCCCTGTCACATACAGTCTTCCAAAATCGCGTCACAGAAAAATCCTTCTTGCTTTGTCATTCTCTTCTGTGTTTGGCACAATATCTCTTGAAATAACTAAGACAGAAGAATGAATTTAAAAAACCATCTGAAGGAGCACAAAGATTAAATCTACCTACCTACCTACACATACATACATACATACATACATACTGTGGCCAAAATAAGTTGAAATTTTGTTTTGTTAAAAAAAATCTATATTTAAGGGCTAATATTTTCCCATGGAATGATATCATTTGTCTTAACAAAAAGTACAGAGTACATTTTATGTACTGTGGCCAAAATAAATTGAAGTTTTGTTTTGTTAAAAAAAAATCTATATTTAAGCACTAATATTTTCCCATGGAATGATATCAAGTACAGAGTACATTTTATGTACATTTTGTTTATGAAGCCTAATCCTAATTAAAAAAATCAAAGACCTGTCTTGCACCCCTATGCATTTTATTATGCTAGATAATGTAATATTTCACATAGTCATGTTTCTTTATGTTTACGGCTGTATTTCATGGATCTACTAAATTATTTAATTGAATGTATATGGAAGTGCAGTGTACACAAATGTTTAATATGAGCACTTTTAAGAGTGCCATGTATGTCAGATGCACAGAAAAGTTTAATTATTCCTGCAATAACGTAAAGCAGAAAATACTTTGAAGTGAAGAATGTGTTGAAAACACAAGTATAGGAAGTGACACAAAACAGAGTGGCCACAATCCAGCCAAGTTAAGCACTTTGAAGCCCTGTTGACTTTTATGGGAAAATTAGGCAGTCCTAAACAGAGTTATATAGGCTCAAAAAGGTATAATTCTGCTTAGTATATTAGAGCAAATACAGGAGTTACAAATACAATACCTTTATTGGCATAAGAGTAAATACAGGAGTTATGTTATTTTAAAAGACTAAGTCAGGCTACCTGATCTCATCAGATCTTGGACGCTGAGCAGGGTCATCTCTGGTTAGTAATTGGAAGTCCAGGGTCACGACACAGAGACCAACCACCTCTGAACATCTCTTACCTTGAAAACCCTGTGAGATCACTGTAAGTCAGCTGTGACTTGACGGCACTTTCCCCCACCAAGCAGCATTACACCCTTTTAAAGTCTGCTGAAGTTAATTGGATTAGAAGGGTGCTATCCTGTTCAAGATTGCACTGTATATCTCTGCCATGGAGATCAGAAGAACTTCAGAATGCTATGTTTGGCTGGATCATGTCCATAGTTCCCTCTAAGCTGTGATAGAGGGTCCTGGCACACAAAATTGTAACAGCCAGTGCATGGATTACTGCTTTCAGCCCACAAGGCACTTTTCCTTCCTTTGGAAACAATTGAGGATGAGGGCACCTCCTTCTGGGGCCCGTAAAATTGGACCCCCAGTCCAATTTTTTGAAACTTGGAGGGGCATTTGAGGAGAGGCACCAGCATCTATGCTGCAAATTTGCTGTCTCTACCTCAAAAAACAGCCCCCCAGAGCCCCAGATACCCCCAGATTGATGATCCATTATAGCTTATGGGGCCCATTGACTATAATGGTCCCCGTAGGCTACAACGGAGCCGGAAAAATGATTTATTTATTTTTTGCACACCCTTATTATTCTTTTCAGTATGATTTGTGAGCTGCCTTGAGTCACAGGGGAAAGTAGGATATAACTACTTGAATAAATAAGTAGTTTGGGCAGGCTGATTACATTTAAGCAACTTCCTGTTTGTTAGGTTAGGCAGGGTTCTGACAGTGATTGTTCCTCCTCTGTTATACTTTTTTTTTTTCTCCTCTGTTATACTTGACCTGTAATGCTGGTTCTCATATTTCACTTTTAAAAAACCCAAAGTAGACTGCAAGAGTTTCCCCCCACAAGTACTGATATGTTTTCTAAGGGTCAGCACAGGGTTACAGTCTGAGGCCTGGTCTACCAATACAGTGGAAAGGGGTGGGTAGACCTGTTCTCTGGAGGACAGGGTGGGTGAAATTTGACTTGATTTGTTTTCTCTTATAATGTTTAAATTATTCTTAAAATATAGTTTAAATAAAATTTAAAATAATTTATTCTGAGATTTTTCAAGGTAATCTTCTAAAAAAACTAATTTACACGATAGTCAAATTAGTCTCACTCACAACTTTAATGCTACTAACTTTTTTTATTCACGAGGCAGAATTTCTGCTCACAACACTATGGAGCTTAGAGGGAACATTGATCATGTCTGTATTATCGTTAGATAACTAGTTAAATGTAGGGTGTATGTGTGTCTACCATATCCATCCACTGCTGCGCAAAGCTGCATTGGTTGCCAGTGGAGCACCAGATCAGATTCAAGGTTTTGGTGCTTACTTTTAAAGCCCTTAACGGTCAGGGACCTATGTACCTTCAGGACCACTTTTCTTGTTATGTCCCCCAAAGGGCATTAGGATCAGCAGATAAGAATCTTCTGGTGGTTCCTGGCCCCAAAGATATCTGCCTGGCCTTTTTGGCCCTGGCCCCAGCCTGGTGGAACTCTTTGTTGAATGACATCTGTGCCCTGTGTGAACTATTAAAGTTTTACAGGGCAGGTAAGGCAGAGATGTTCCACCACACCTTTGGAATGAGGCCAGCGATGATTCCTTACATCTGTCCGGCACCCCACCTCCTCACCTATAACTGAATTCTAGATATGTTTTCAAATATTTATGTTTGAATGTTTTTAATATTGAATTTTTATGGTTTTAATTGGTTTTATAATGTATTGTATTATTCTGCTGTAAATCACCCTTTCCTCATAGAACTCATAGGACAATGACAGATAGACAGACAGACGGACGGATAGATATAGATAACTGCACTGGGCTAATTTGGCTACACTTCTGGAACTAGAACCATAAAGGTAGTGGGTTGGATCCAAACATGCCAGTATAGGAGTAGTTAAGGTAGTGAAACAGTACTTTCATTGGCTTGGATGAGAGGGCGATTTCTACCAGTTCCCTTCTCTCACTACTGATCGCGATTATGTCTCCTGCACTGTTCTGGGTGTGTGTGGGGGGTCTCTTTACCCCAAAGAGCAGAATTGAGGGGGGGGTTAGTGGATTGTAGTAAGGGAGAGAAGGCTGAGAAATACTGCTTCCATCAGCATTGTTCCACCGACTTTGCTTGGATCCAGCCCAGCATAACCAGAACAGTGCTTGATATCACCCACCAGTAAATATCTCTCATTCTTTTTCACCTTAAGATGGATCTTGAAAAATCTTACCTTTTCTAAGGCAGTTCCTTTGACCCCTTGAAAATCATTATGCGGCATCCCAAGAGATCGTAATTCAACTTGAATTTAAACTGAAAAGTCATGTAACGTTCTGCAGAAAATCATCTTAACAAACATGTAAGGGAATAGTGTTTTATGTTCTCAGAAGTAGTTGGCAGCCTTAGCATAGAAAATAAATATGCAAAAGGCAGCAGCACTTTATTACTGATTCCTCTCAAAGCTCTTCAAATAGCCCCCCGGAGAGTGTCACATTACCTGTTTCGTAATACACTAGGGGTACATTATAAATCACAAATCGTTCTTTGCATTTTCATATAACATTCCCCAAGTAAAGTCTTACACATTTGCCCAGGCTTGCTAGAGGGCTCTGAAGCATCCATCAGATGTTAGTAATTGCTCACGGGAGGACTAGATTTACCAGTTACTTTACTAGATTGATCTGTATCCGAAATGACAAATCTTGTGTTCCTTCAGAAGTGTCATCTTCTCATCCTTTGGCTATTAACCAGTAGCTGAAAACAAATCCTCCCGATTTTGCAAAACATCACGCTGCAGCCATTGCTATGCAAATCATGAGGACATCATGCAAATGAGATGTAATGTGACACCATTTTGGTTATTAGTTTGTTATGTCACCTGGGAAATGTCTGGCCAAAGATCCATCTTGGAATATTAACATTCTCCGAGACCCATTCTCAGTGGTTAAAAGTGACATTACAGAAAAACTCAATTTAGCCAAGTTAAGTTGGAAAAGTATCTTGTGGAAAAGAATTTGACAAGAATACATTTGCTATCTCAGTATATGCTACACACTTCCCAGCAAAAAGAATTTTGTCTCCTTCCTAATAATTTTGTTTGCCGTGTCAAAACAGCATCCATTACAAAATGAATCTCATATTGGCTAGATCGGCATGTAATGTGTTGTTATGGTAGACACACATACTGTTACCTCAACCTCTTTTTGATTGCTTTGTTGCTTGAATCTGAAGAAACAGCTGTGGGACTATTTTTATTTCTATATGAATCTAAGAGGTTCTGTACAGATTACATTCTCAAGTAGGGATGGGTATGAAGTCGCTCACAAACTAAAATCATTACAAATTTTGGCCAGTTTGTGCTTTGCGAAGTCACCCAGCACGAACTTTCCACGAACATTCAAGCTGTTCATTGAGGTTAGTGCTGGTTCGTGAATGGAGACATTCCCAGATAGACTATCTCCACTCAATCAAAATGTTCACAGAACTTCAAAGCAATGACTTGGAGGGCATGTAGAGAGGCATCCAGGGGAAGTCCCCTGCAACTCTGATGTCTCTAGCTTGCACAGGATCCTTTTTATACACTCCTGAAGCTCGATCACTTTGTTGGGCACAGGTTCAGGAGTGTATAGAATGGATCCTGTGCAAGCTAGAGATGCCAAGTTCGTAGAAGACCTCCTCTGGATGCTCCTCTACATGCCCTCCAAGTTTGGTGCCTCTAGCTCACAGCAGCTGCTTGACTGTCCCACATGGGGCCCATGCAGCCCATTTGCTCTATGCTGTGGCTGCTTGCTCCAAGGTTACAAGAAGCAACTGGAAGAGCTACCAGCGGACCACAGCATAAGATGCTATGAGGACAAGCCTGAACAGTATGAGTGTTACTCCTCCCTTTGGGCTTGGGTGGCCCCAATGCGGGGGGGGGGCAAGAGGACCCGAAGGCCATTGGCTCACCAGGAGTTTTCCCAGGTGCCTGAACCATCAATGTGCCCCTGGTAAAATGGAGAAGAGAACAATTTAAGCCACTTTGGGTTATATAGGTGTGCTGGGGAAATTGTCCTTTCGTCCTTCTCTCTTAGTGGCCCTGCCCATGTGGCTAGCCAACAAAACAGGTTTGAGACATATTTCTTGGTAGCCAAGGGTTTGCTTTAGCTGAATTCCTCTGAGTTCCATGACTGTGTCATTTTGGGTACTGGTGATTCACTAACTGGTTATTCACTGACCCAAAGCCAACATTCTTTCAAACTGCATGGCATATCTTACCCATAGAATCATAAGTATGAGGTTTGGACAGAGACCAATACCGAACAAAAAGGAAAAAGGGGGGGAAAACCCCACCAGCATCTATCTTTCAGATAACACCTCCAGTGTTCCCTCTAAGCTGAGTTAGTGTGAGCTAGCTCTCAGTTTTTTAGCCATCTTAGCTCAGGATGGATGGCTCCAGAGCAAACTGATTTATGCAGTAGCCAAATCACTTGCTCAGAACTTTAATGCCAGTAGCTCACAAAGTAGAATTTCTGCTCACAAGGCTCCACAGCTTAGAGGGAGCATTAGACCTCCACATTAGATCCCTTCCAGTCCAGCTTCTGACCAGACCATGGGTTGGAGACAGCACTGGGCAGATCAGTGGTGTTGCTGTTGTTGGGCCTGTCAGCTGTGTTCAATACAGTCACCCATCAACTACTGATCCACTGCTTTGCCGACACTGGGATTCAGGGGTCAGCCTTGCAGTGGCTCTCCTCGTTCCTTCAGGGTCGGGGACAAAGGGTAGCCATAGGGGAATAGCTGACCCGAAGGCATCCACTAGTTTGCGGAGTGCCCCAAGGGGTGGTACTTTCCCCAATGTTATTTAACATCTATACGTGCCCCCTTGCCCAGATTGCCCGGAGGCATGGGCTGCGATGTCACCAATATGCAGATGACACCCAGCTCTGTTGTTGGGTGGCCAGTCTGACTCTAGTCCGGAAGATCTGGACCTGGCGTTGCAAGCTGTGGCTGGTTGGCTTAGACTGAGCTGACTGAAATTGAATCCGATGAAGACAGTGGTCCTGTGCATGAGTCTGAGCAGAACGAGGATAGGGATCCCACTCCCGACTTTCGATGGGGCACTGTTGGTGCCCACGCCAGAGGTTAGGAGCTTGGGAGTGCTCTTGGGAGTGCCCAGGTAGCAGCCACTGTGAAGTCAGCCTTCTACCATCTTCGGCTGATTAGGCAGCCGGTTCCCTTCCTCGAACGCAATGACTTGGCGACAGTGATCCAGGAGATGGTCACCTAGAGATTGGATTACTGAAATGGGGCTGCCCTTGTCCCAAATCCAGAAGCTGCAGCCGGTGCAGAACACGGCGCCCAGGCTGTTGTTGGCCTCCCTACATGGAAGCACATTCAGCCTGCAATAAAAACACTGCACTGGCTGCCCATGGTGTTCCAAATTTGCTTCAAGGTGCTGGTTCTTACCTTTAAAGCCCTTTATGGTCAGGGCCCTACATACCTGAGGGACTGCCTTTCCCTGCATGTTCCCCAGAGAGCGCTATGATCAGGTTCACAAAATCATTTGGCCCTACCAGGCCCCAGAGAACCCAAGTTGGCCTCAATGAGGGCCAGGGCCTTCTCAGTGGTGGCTCCATACTGGTGGAATGAGCTCCTGGAAGACATCTAGGCCCTGTAGGACTTTTTACAATTCTTCAGGGCCTGTAAGACGGAGCTCTTCCACCAGGCCTTTGATTAGCGAGCCACACCTAACAAACTAAGGCCCTGGCCCCAATACTAATACCATCACCAACAGCCTGTGCACCGCCGATATGACCCAGACTGAAATACCAGCCGACCAGGGACTCTGGGGCAAGTGATGCTCTGTCATCTTGGTGCTTGGGGGGATACCTCCCCCTCCACACCCGCAGTGACCCCTGTTCCATGCCCAGAAGATGACAAAAAACCCTCCAAGATACCTGGCCAAACTGGCCTGGAGAAAAATTGCTTCCTGATTCCAAAGTGGCAGTCAGCATTTCCCTGGGCATGTAAGAAAGGGACACAAGAACTAAGCACTGATGCAACCCTTCCTGCCCTCCCTCTCATGATCTGCCTAAATTTATAGTCAGTATACAGTCAGTATAGGGCAGCTTCATATGAATGTCTGTACCCCATGGTGCCACATAAGGAGAAAGAACAACAACCTCAAAATGCTATAGTATTTTGCAACAGATTTTTAAGCACTTGTGGCTACTCTTCTTTTCTGTATCTCATGGTGGCAATTGCGCTGATTTGAGCAGCTTCATTATCCTATTGTACTATTCCCTGTCAAATATTTTCAGTAAATCCCTTTCATTAACGAATACCAGAGGCAGATCGGACAATTTTGTATATAGTTATCTTGGCAAGCAGATCCATTATTAGCGTATTTTCTGTTATGAATGGTTCCCAATCCTATCTACGTAAGGCGAGCAAATAAATTACAGCTATTTCAGGCCCCCACGCTTATGTAGCCATAGCTTATTGCTCCAGAGTGGAAACTGAAATCGTACATTAAGATTAAGAGGGAAAGACAACAACAAATTGTCTTGCGGCATCCTGAAGACTAGCAAATTCATTTTGGTGTGACCTCTTGTAGGCAGGGGCTTGTGTCATTGGATCAGAGGTCATTTCGCGGGGGGAACGTGGGGGATCGCAGTTCCCCCGGGTGAGGTGCAGGCGGGCGGGGCACATGACGAAGCCCCGCCCCCTGCTTCCGGCCGCCCCGCTTCCAGCCCTCATTCAGCCAGGAGGAGGCAGGAGAAGAGGGAGGGTAAGTTGCTTCCTCCCCGCCTCTCCCCACCCCTGCCTGCCTGGGGCCAGGGAGGGCCTTGGTGGGGCTTCCTCGCACTCCTGCTGGCCTTGCAGGTCCACTGCCGGGCCCCTGATGTCAGGGGGTGTGGCATATGCTAATGAGTTCCCCTAGCTCTTTTTCTACGAAATGACCCCTGCATTGGATGC
Source organism: Gekko japonicus (assembly GCF_001447785.1). Classification (NCBI taxonomy): domain Eukaryota; kingdom Metazoa; phylum Chordata; class Lepidosauria; order Squamata; family Gekkonidae; genus Gekko; species Gekko japonicus. Next base: position 928,099 of record NW_015172004.1, on the reverse strand, counting down.
TCCTGATCACGTAGTCTCTTCAGTCTTGTTACAAAGACTCATGCCATAATAACTTTGGGGCCTAAGAACCAGGAATGGATTCAGAGAAAGTTCTTCGCCAACCTCCCCCTCACAGTCAGAATCACTGGTGCCCACCCAAAAGCTGCTCCTAAGAACTCTTTTGCTCAGCCACACAAAAAAAACCCCACTTCTGAGATCAGGAAACCTTTGAGAACGGTGTTGGATTCAAGCAGTATTTCTTCTAAGCTGTGCACATGAACAGCCGCTCATTAACAGAGGAAGCGCCGCTCAGCAGCAATCTGGAGCCGCGCAGGGTCATGCACTTGAAGATTACGGCAGTTATATGCCACTCAGGATGTGAACTGCTGCACCTTGGATGCAGGGGGGGGGGGACGGCAGCAGTTGGAGATGGAATCGGTGGTAAACCCTGCCCGTTTCTGGCGTGAGCTCTTGCCTGAGTAGAATAAGAGTTCCTGCAAGGAAGACATTTTCCTCCTCAAATGACAGCCCATCCACTGCAGCATACACCAATCCCAAGGGTCCCTCAATGCTCAGGAGTGGTTGTGTGTGGTGGCAAAGAGGGTCCCGTGGGAAAGGGAAGGAGGAGGAGGATCTTTTCCATGAACTCTTCTCTTTTCACAATTCATAGGATTTGAGCCTTTTTTTTTGCTATCCAGTTGCAGCCAACGTATGGCAACCCCACAGGGGTTTCAAGGCAGGAGATGTTCAGAGGTGGTTTCCCAGTGCCTGCCTCTGTGTTGCATCCCTGGTATTCCTTGAGGTCTCCCATCCAAGTACTAACCAGGGATGACCCTGCTCAGCAGCCAAGATCTGATGAGATCAGGTAGACTGGCTTAATCTTTTAAGATAACATAACTCCTGTATTTGCTCTAATATACTAACAATGCCACCTTAAGCAGAATTATACCTTTTTGAGCCCATGTAACTCTGTTTAGGACTGCACTGCATAATGGCCACTTTTCTGGGATTTGTTCCTAGGACTGAGAGATGGTCAGTCCATGAGTGAATACAGGCATAGATGTTCTAGATGTAAGATCCAAATCCTGCATTGGATCCATATCTTACCCCTTCTTGCTCTGTTTCTCATACAACAACGCTTCCGGTGAATGAAGTCTGTATCTGGAACCCATGCACACTGGCATTTTCCCCAATTTAATTTAATTTCATTTCATTCGTTCATTTTTTATTTGAATTTATAAACCACCCTCCCCTGAGTACACAGGGCTCAGGGCAGTACACATCAGAAAATAAGAACATTCATCACCAGAACATCAGAGACGCCAATGTTGGATCAGGCCAAAGGCCCATCCAGTCCAACACTCTGTGTCACACAGTGGCCAGAAATACCAGTGCCATCAGGAGGTCCAGCAGTGGGGCCAGGACATTAGAAGCCCTCCCACTGTTGACCCCCCCCCCAAGCACCAAGAAGACAGAGCATCACTTGCCCCAGAGCCCCTAGCTATACCTTGTGGCTAATAGCCACTGATGGACTTCTGCTCCATATGCTTATCTAATTCCCTTTTGAAGCCGTCCATGCTTGTAGCTCCCACCACTTCCTGTGGCAGTGAATTCCATGTGTTAATCACTCTTTGGGTGAAGAAGTACTTCTTTTTATCCGTTCTAACCCGACCGCTCTGCAGTTTCATGGAGTGCCCACGAGTTCTTGTATTGTGAGAAAGGGAGAAAAGTACCTCTTTCTCTACCTGCTCTTTCCCATGCATAATCTTATAAACCTCGATCATGTCACCCCTCAGTCGTCTTTTCTCCAAGCTAAAGAGCCCTAAGCGCTTTAACCTTTCCTCATAGGGAAAATGTTCCAACCCTTTTATCATTCGAGTTGCCCTTTTCTGCACTTTTTCCAAAGCTATAATATCTTTTTTAAGGTGTGGTGCCCAGAACTGCACACAGTATTCCAAATGAGGTCTCACCATTGATTTATATAGCGGCATTATGATATTGGCTGATCTGTTTTCAATACCCTTCCTAATAATCCCCAGCATAGCATTGGCCTTCTTTATTGCAGTCACACACTGTCTCGACATTTTCAGTGAGTTATCCACTACAACTCCAAGATCTCTCTCTTGCTCAGTCTCTGCGCCCACTTGCCCATCCTTGACAGATCCCTTTGGAGTGCCTCACAATCCTCACTGGTTTTCACCACCTTGAACAACTTTGTATCATCCGCAAATTTAGCCACTTCACTGCTTACTCCCATCTCCAAATCATTTATGAACAAGTTAAAAAGCAGTGGACCAAGTACTGATCCCTGTGGTACCCCACTGCTTACCACCCTCCACTGAGAAAATTGCCCACCTACACTCACTCTCTGTTTTCTATGAACTAGCCAGTTTTTGATCCATAAAAGGACTTGTCCTTCTATCCCATGATTTTTGAGCTTACTTAGGAGCCTTTGATGAGGAACTTTATCAAAAGCTTTTTAAAACATTCATAAATAATACTAAAATAATTTAAATAATTCATAAGAATAAATAGCTAAAACAGTCTCAGATGGCACAACATTCCACTTGTGTTACTGCCTCATGGGAATGGTGGAGAAGAAGCAGGAAAGGGGAAGGGAAGAGAGTGCCAGAAGATGGTACCCCTTGCTGTCCTCAATCAAAAGCCTGCCTTGCAGGCCCTGTGGAAGTGCATTAAGTCCCGTAGGGCACAGATGTTATTCAGCAGAGTTTCACGAGGTAGGAGCCATTGCAGAAAAGGCCCTGACCCTGATTGAGGACAGCCGGACGTCTTTTGGGCTGGGGATCTGTTGTGTGATAGTGAGATATTGAAAAAATGGTATTTAGCAGAGATAAGATAGTCCAGCAGAGCCAGAGTAAGATAATTCAGACTCACGCACAACCACAACTGGAATCCTCTCTCCAGAGGCTAAATATGGAATATAGATAACATAGGCATTTCAATAAACAAGAGCCTCGTGGTGTTTTAAAAGCTAACAAGATTTTTTTCCCAGCATAAACATTGATAGACTTTTATTTATTTATATTTTTATAGTCTGCTTTCTGATGGAGACCCAAGGTGGATTTATATAGTATAAGTCAAATACAATTAACAGGATGGGATATCCGATAAATGGTGTAATAGGATTCGGATTGTTAGAAATTTGGAACCATCCAGAAACCTGAAACAGAGCTGAAACAAACCTGATAATAAAATGTTTGAACACGACATATTAAATGATGCAGAAACATCACGGTGGGCACGTGTCCCCCTTTCCCATGGGGTTTTCTGGACCTGCCTCCCGTAAGCGAATACGCCCCTTCCCTTGTTTACCAATGGCTTGGGGCACCGATTAGGAAAGGTATGGACACTCCTAGCTCCCACCCCACTTTCTCCTACTTATCGTGCATCCCAGCCTAGCCAGGAGGTTGTAGCATATGCATGAAAGGAGCAGTCAGCAGGCCCGTAGCTAGGACCTTTTTAGTGGGGGGGCCCTGGGGAAAGTGGGAGGGCTGGAAGTATCGTTCTTACCTAGGGTTGCCAAGTCTAAATAATGCCGTACCGGGGGACTCCCGGCCTGAGGCCAGAGTGGGTGCGCGCAAATCGGGCGTGCTGCACACACTTCACCCGGGGCGCAGCCGGACAGAAGCACAGCGGACAGAAGCACATCTCCCGCCGCCAGGGGTTGGGTTGGGGGGAAAGGCGGGCTAAAAACTGGCGGGGCGGGGCCAGAGACCCCCCCAAAAAACCAACCCTCAGTTCTGCTCCCACCGCCGTCTCGAGCCTCCTAGTCATTCGAGGCGCCCCCCAAGCTTCCGGCGTCTTCGCTCACAGAGGCGCTCTCCTCCTCGGAGTCGCTGGTGCCCGCCGCCTCTCTCTCACATACAGAGATTTCCCGCCCCTCCTCTCGCTTTCCCTCGTCCTTCCTTCACCGTGGGCCTCCAGCCACTCGCGCTTCCCCCGCCAGATAGGTGACCAGCACCTCTGCCAGTTTGCCCACCGCGCGTCCAGAGTTGCTTTGGTCCCAGGTCATCTTCCTGCAGCACGTGAGTGCGCGCGGAAGGACCTTTCCCCTGCGCCGAGGGGCTCTGATTTGGGTGGGCCTTGGAGAGCTGGAGACGCTGGCACTGCCCGCGACCTCGCCTAGGCCCTCCGCACTCATCGGGGACGGGGGTCATCACCTCCAGGTTGTGCTGCTGCCGAGCCTCTTTAGACTCTTTGAATTCCAGTGGAGTTCTCTAAGCGGCTGACCCGGATAGAGCGCGGCCTTTCGGGACTCTCCGCCAGCCTCACACCCTTTCATTGGGGGGGGATCATCGTACTTAAGAGTCCTGTTTTGGGGGGGAACACACCTGTGACCAAAGTTGGACCGAAGCGATCCATTCGGACTTCATTAAAGATCAGGCGAAGCGCGAGGGGCTGGGGGTGGGATTTCTCGCAGCTCCTGCTGGGCCCGGGCTGGCGAGAAAAATGCCAGGGCCTTTTGAACGGGTTAGGCCGCCGCGGCGAGCCAAGCCTCTCCTTCCCCGTCGGCTCCAAGTAGCGTGCCTAGCCTAGCCTCGGCGCGTCCTGCCCTTTTGGAGCATAGCTGGCTGGCTCACTCCAACCGGGCCCTGTACCGGCGCCTGGCGCAGTGGCGCTGCCTGTGATGCTGCCCCCGCGCCTGCCCACATGTCCCGGCCGGGCTCCTTGGAGCGCTCCACGGCGATGGGGGGGAGAAGAGGATTGGGGGAGGGGCCGCAAAACCTGTGGGGGGGCGGGCCCCATGGGCCCCACGCTAGCTACGGGCCTGCTTATACTCTTCCTCTGGTTATCAGTTGTTACCTGTTTTGCTTGCCATTTTATCTCTGTTCTGTTCCTTCCTGGTCCTTGGTTCATTAGCTCATGATGTAACCAACCTGAGCCAGGGTGATGCCCACCCAGGAGACACAAACTTGAAGAGTTTATTCCTACCCGCCTGAGCAATTGGGGGGAATCACCCATATCAAGATACCCTCCTAACCTCAGAGCAGAAGGGACCCTCACGGTGAGTATCCAAGGTTCCATTTTACCACTCTGTTTTTCCATACATTTACTCAGGGGTCATTTCATAGAAAAAGAGGTGCAGGAGCTCATTAACATAACTCATTAGCATAACTTATTTGCATATGCCACACACCCTGACATCACCGGAAGTGTGTCAGAAGGCAAAACCCACTGCTCAGGCTCCACTGGACTGCTAGCTATTGAGTGGGGGAACGTGCAGATCTGTCCTCGCAGAGGAGGGAGAGCTTGTACCTGAATAAAAAGGGTAAAGGTAAAGGTTCCCTTGCTCGAAAGCCGGTCGAGTCCGACTCTAGGGTTGCGGTGCTCATCTCCGTTTCAAAGCCAAAGAGCCAGCGCTGTCCAAAGACGTTTCCATGGTCATGTGGCCGGCATGACTAAACACCAAGGCGCATGGAACGCTGAATAAAACTTGGTCTTAAAGGTGCCACTGGACTGTTTTGGACTGGGGGGGCTGGGGGGGGGGGCTCTGCAACTTCCCTGGCTGCTTCTTGCTCTGACTGAGGACTGCATGGGGCTTGTTGCATGTGCCCGCCCCCTGGGCTCTTTACTGCCATAGCTCCGCTCCTGTGCGCGCCTGCAGGAAATGACCCCTGCATTTACTAATTGTACCCTTCACTGAAAGTAACTCTACCACAGCAAAATATATCTATAGGCTTGATACAGTGTGAGGCTGCTGAACTGGGGCTTATTAGCAGATTTGAAATAACTTCTTTTGATGAATCAGACTAATTAAATCAGTATAAACTGTAGGTATCTCAGATGTGGTTAGTGCAATCTGATCATAAGCCTGAAAGAGTCAGGTCTTGGGTGTGGACAGACCTATGTCTATGGGGGTAGTCATTTATCTGCTATTTGTTTCCACTTTATGTTCTTCATTTTTAAAATCTCATTTTGCAAAACACAATGTTTTTAAAGTCTCATTTTGCATAACATAATATTTTGCCTTTTTCCAGACAGCTGGTGAGCCCATCTATGTAGCATCTAAAGCATCTTTGCCTGCTACAGCTCATGTTACAAAATGTTTACTATACTTCAAAACATAACCCTTGCTACTGGTAAATTGCAGGAACATGGTTCTTCATTATTACACATTTTTAAAGAATACACATCTATCTTTGAATTATGACAGTCACAAATTGTTAAGTATTTGAACAACAAAGAATGTCTCAGATTGAATAAGAAATGTTTTTATAATCACTTATAATAAGACTTTTATATATCTTCTTTGCTTGCTCTATAACTTATTCTTTTACATGACAATTAAATGTCCATTATTCACCTTCTGATAGTACTGATAATTGATGATGTTGTTTAAAATAGGTTTGCCAGTAATTCAGCAAAAAAATAAATGATGGAACTTGCTGCTTCTTGCTTGATATACTCAAGAAAAAATATATTTCATTTAATACTTCAAATTTCCTTTACACAGAAACACTCCACAGCTTTTAGCTATAGATACCTGATATAATTTAAATTTTGAGCCGATTTAGGAACTTCACCATTACACAGTAATCTCTGTGGGAATATTCAGAGTAGTCTATTATGGGGATTTATCATAGGACTGGTTGAGGGTTGGTTTGCTGTTGAACTAGGTTCAAACTCTGCAGCTCCATTAAAGTTAAAATAGTATTCTGAAATAGCTGGCCTGTTTCCCAAAATATGCAATTTTGGACTGAATCTATACCACATTAATTTATCCAAGTGTCACAGGAATCCTTTTTATACAAGTGAAATGCATGACATTTCACAGAAAAAAATATTCAGAGTATGCAGTGGACCCTGAATATGTTCTGTTCTCCAGTAGAAACAGCATAAATCCTCCCTCCATCATGCAAAACTGAGACAAATTGCTGGAATTTATAGCAGGGGCACAGTAAAAGGGAGTGAATTAGAGTTACCAACCTCAAGATGGGACCTAGAGTTCTCTTGGAATTATGCCAAATCTCCAGACTACAGAGGTCAATTCCCCTGGAGGCAATGGAAGTTGGAATAGTTGGAACGATATTCTGTAATAGTTGATGTATTCCCCCAAACATGTGATTTGGGATTGAATCTATACCACATTAATTTATCTAGGAAATTCTATCACAGGAATTTTTTGATACAAAGAAATGCATGATATTTCACTGAAAAGATATTCAGCGTACGCTATGAATCCAAGTGTGTGCTGTGTTCTCCAGTGGAAACACCAGGATCAGTGACACCGACCTACCTGCTCTTGTCTTTCCCCCTTCTTCATGCTGTAAATGGCAGGCCACAGTCCCCAGTTCCTGTTAGCCTCACTCTGGGGCACTCATTCCCACTCCTAGGGGGGGTATGAGAGTGGCAGCCAGCTTCCTGGCTCTCCACCCAGGCTGGCTGTGGATGGTCTTGCTTCAATTTCTTTTTTCCTCTCTGTCCCTTTCCTTGGCTCCAGAAGAAACAGGCTGTGGCACCTCTGGATCTACAAGCAGAGCCAGCACCAGAGGAGTGTAGCATGGCCATAACAGCAACTTTGCAGCTTGGCCCAAATCTTTTGGATGTGCCACAGCCAAAGTAGTACAGGGCAGCTCCGCTTTAGCTTTTTTCCTGCCCCTGATAAGCCCCATGCTCTAGGGGCTGCCTGGATGACCTATATGTTTTGGTAGCGGCAGAAAAGCTCTGGGGTACTGCAATTTCTACCCAAATAAGCATGTTTGAAAAAGATCCAGATGCATTTTTCTTTTTTAAGCAGGAGCAATATGTTATTGAAGGAATAGCTGTGCAAATGACACAGAATTCAAGCAAGAATACTGATTTTATGCAAAAAGTACACTGTTTTGGACTACAAAAAAGGGTTTGAAAACAGAATTTCTTCTGTTAGTTTTCCACATTTTACACACTGTGAAGGAGAACTGACTGAACTACGTTCAAGGGATTATATACTTTTGATCTGTAAACTATGTGCTCTTTTCCAAACACAATTCACACAAATTGGAAAGACATGCAGCTTTGCACAGACATGTGCACATTCATGCCTACATACACTTCATCCCCTGCCCTTAGGTTTGACCTGTGTGCTAACTATGCAACATTTTCTAAAGGACAGGGAGGAACTGGGAGACAGGAAGTAACTCAGGTTGACTTTGTAAAGCACAATAGCAGAATGAGAATGGATTGCCAGTTCTTCTATTAAAAAGGGAGGGCTCAATTTGAGACTACCTTAATTGGGACCACAATACTGACAAAGTGAAAGCAGCATGTTCCTTCTTGAATAAGATTTGGTGGTGGTGCAATATTAGAAGTTTTTGTTCCATTTCATACTTTTGTTACTTAGGGAACATAGGGGGCCAGTGCCACTATGGGGAACAGATTCTGGATTCTCTAAAAGCACTCTCCACCAAGCAGTATCACAACATCAATGGCTGTATAGTTTATTTGCATACAAATGGTTCATATCTGTGGCTTAATTTGTAGGTAGCATGGAGAAGTGCAAGGTTGTTCTCAGCCCTGATTGGATGTGACAAAAATTCTTTAGAGAGAACATCTGGCGCTCTTGCAGTGAATCATGTCACCCTGTCCTACAAGCATGAAAACAGGCAAAGATGCAGTGTTGCAGAACAAGACAAGTGTGCGCATTTGTTCTTTCTTTAGCTTTTTCTGTCACCATCCAGGGTTATGATAAGAACAGACAGATGGACCAGGCCACAAGCAAGGTTGTAAATTCGGGCTGTGGAACAGTACTTTCAGCTGAAGGAGTGTTAGCAGGTAAAATGCAATGGAGAAATCCCACATCAAACTTCTTGATGTTTTAAAATCCTATAGGAAATTGTTTCAGGTTGACAAGAAGAAAAGCAGATGCAAAACCAGAAATGCAAAACCCCGTTCTAGGCTCTAATATACACAGAGAAACATTCAAAAGAATTTTATTTATTTATTTATTTAAATCTACATCCTGCCTTGCCGGGTGAACTGTATGTCAATAAGGAAATGTCACCAGTAGCATAATAACCCTCTTATCATTGACTTTTTCTGTGAAATAGTACAAAGTATAGAATGTACTGTTATAATTAAAAAATATATATGTATTTGATTAATGAAGTAAGTTGACGGGAAGAAAGTTGATTCATTTGAAATGTGGTGTTGGAGGAGACTTATGCCCAGGAACTTATACCCAGAATTAAAGTTTGTTGGTCTTAAAGGTGTCACTGGACTCAAATTTCATTCTACTATTTCAGACCAACTTCTACTTGATTTTATCAATCAGTAACTGATCTTTAGTACCTTGGGATTTTCAGAAAAGTCCTTTTTGTTTATGTGGTAAAACTGAATTGAGCAGTAGATATTCTTGAATACAATTGGCTATAATTCCTGTCAGTAGTTCAAAAGTTGTTGGGAAGCAGGTAATTGGGAAAAAGTTGCTTGGTACTGCTCTTTTCTCTTTATTCTTCAGAATGAGAAATATCCTGCCAGTTATTACTCAATCTTATATTGCTTTGGAATGGAGCACCTCATTAAGCTGTTCCCACCATAGAAAACAATGGAGCGGATGGGGGCAACCTGTTTGAGGGCTCGTAGAATTGGCCCCCTGGGCCAATGTTCTTGGAACTTGGTGGGTATCTTGGGGAGAGGCTCCAGCAGCCAACCTGTGAATTTGGAGCCTTTTCCTAAAACCACCTCCCCTCCAGCCCCCAGAATATACTTGACTTCAATGGCCCATAGGATATAATGGGGCCGAAATTGACATTCCGCTGGCAGAAAGACTCCCTAATGTGCTGGGACTGCCAAAATTGATATGGAGTAGTCTTTCTGCCCGTGGAAATTGATTCTGCCTGATTCAGCCAAATCTGAATCGGGCGGAATTTTTTTTTTTTTTTTTGCACACCCCTAGTCCCGGTGAGGTTTGTGTATTCCTCTTTCTTCTTGAGGTTTGCTTTTCTTCTCCTGTTCTGGAGTTTCCCTTATTTTTTTTAAGGCACTTAAGTCTGAATGACATTTGTTGATTCTTTTCTCCAATCTCATTTGCCAGTTTGGTTTTGCCTTAAAATCTTTAACTGCCTTTTTTAATTGTCCATTCCCGGATCCCTTAATTATTAATTAGTGGCCGATATGAAGATGATGATTTGTCACAGTCATATATTTGACTGGTAGATGGTGTTTGGCAATTCAGCACCTAGATAAGTTCTTGGGAATTGCAGAGGTATCTTTGCAGGAGTTTTGCTGTTCCAAGCAACACTGTCTTTTAGAGCTGAGCTGCTGTTGTTTGTTCAAAGCTCAGAATGTCCAGGTGTTTCTTGAGACTTCTAGGCATGGTTCCAAGGGCTCCAGTAACAACTGGCAGAATGGTAACTTTTTCCCCCAGAGGTGTTCTAACTCTATTAGTAATTAGTATTTCATGATTTTCTCCCATTCTTTCTTCTCTATTCTGCTGTCTCCTGGCATTGAAATGTCAATGAGCCAAACCTTATTTTTCTCTTCTTCTTTTTTTACAATTGTGATATCGGGGTGTTATGATCCAGGTGTTTCTGTTTGCAATCGGGAGTCCCAAAGTATCTTTGTTTCATCATTCTCTATGATCTTGCCTGGTTTGTGCTCCCATTAATTTCTGGCCGATGTTAAGCCATTCTTCTTGCAAAAATTCCAGTGCAACAGAGCTGCAATTCTATCTTGGTGTTCTTTATGGTCGGTTTGAGCAATTTTACTGCAGGCACTAACCACGTGGTCAACTGTTTCATCTTTTGTCTTGCAAAGTCGACATTTGCTATTATCACTTGTCTTCTGAATCTCAGCTTTCATACTTTTCATTTCAAGTACCTGCTCTTGTGAAACTAGAATGAGTTATTTCGCTTCTTTCTTCAAGTGCCCATTTTGGAGCCACTTCCAGGTATTTTCACTATCATCTTTATTCTCCATGTCTTTCAAATATTGCACAAACAAGTACTTTTCCTTCTATTTGTCAAAGTGAGTTTTGATTGCAATCTTTTTGTAATCTTCTTTGGTTTCTGTAACTTAAAATAAGTTTGCCTTGTACACTTCAAGCTTTTCTTTGCTTCTCTTGGGCTGCAGTCACCCACACTAAATAATCCACTTTCAAACCACTTTCAGTGCACTATCCAACTGGATTTTATTGTGTGAATTGGCAAAATCCAGTTGGAAAGTGCATTGAAAGTGGATTATTTAGTGTGGGTGACGGCAGCCTTGGTGTAGTTATTCAGTGCACGTACTTATTTATTTATTTTTAGCAGCTATATGGCTAATTCTGTTTAGCAATATCAGTTGCATCCCATTTGGGAAGGTAGTTCACAAAGTATAAGTATATGAGTGAACAAAAAAATGATTTTAGCTGTTGCTGCTAAGCAATACTTTTTGGAATCTAAAACCCTAAAATATTTGAAATTCATATTACTTAACAACACAGATCCTGGAAATTGAGGCTCTTGTACAGCATTGAGTTTTATAGATGTAAGGATAAGATCATTTTTGTTTATTCTATTTGTAAAATCAAGCAGCCATATACACTCATGTGCATGATCAGCCACTAAATAGTTCTTCTGGTTGTTAAACTCCCATGGATAATGAACATATGGATAGAGTAGTTAAGTATTGCCCTGACATCCAAATGGTAATTGAACCTCTGCACAGGGTTTACACATAGACAAACTGTATACACTCAGAAGCTGTACACAAGATCTGTACAGTTCATTTTTTCAGGGTACAGATCAGTCAAGGTGATTCGACACCTTGTGCATATGAAGGCTTTGCAAAGAAGATTGGATCAGTACATGCAATCTAGTACTAGGGCCACGGAATGTGATTTCGACTTCCCCTCCATGTGTTTATTATCCCTGGAGCTTGGTTGATTTACCACTACGGAATGAATACTGTAAACCTTATTCATAGCCAATATGTATTCTGAATTTTAGGGATGTAAAAGAAAAAAACAGTTTATGAGTTCTAGTCAAGATATTTTTTATTAAAGTGGGTTCTTTTAAACCACAGATTGAATCCTCCACAAATATCTTTGATTTCCAAAATCTGAGGAAAGGATTATTAATTCTGTTGTATTTTTTAAACATGTCTTCATTGTCTGATTCTTTTGTTTATCTTGATGGTGATCCCCCACTCTGGGGGGCATGCCATGTTTGTTGGGTAATAATGACTGCTGTGAAAGGGGAATGTAGAATGCCCTGAATAACTCACTAGCCTGTTGTACAACACCAGAGAAAATACCCATTAATATGAGATGGGCAATAAAATCCTCTTGTTGCATGCAGGAAAGAAAGCCCCCCCCCAATTTATGATTATCAATGAGGGGAACAGCAGGGGACCATTTGCCACCCTGTGAGGAAGAGGCAAGGGATTCTCAAGTCGCCCCCTGGTGTGCGGATACTTAATTCCGCACATCGGGGGCACCTGGGGGGGGAGAGAGATTTTTGGGCACACGTGGGGCGGTCCCCAGGTGTGCACAAAAATCTGAAACCCCGGGAAAAATATCGGGGGGATGTTTAAATCCCCCCGAAACTGACAGAGCGCCGCCGCCGCTTGGAGCAGAGCGGCGAGCTGGGAGGGGGGCCCTCGCTTAAGAGCCGGGGGGAGGGAGAAAAAGTTGCGAGGGTCAAGCGGCTCGCCGCTCAGCCCTCACTTCGGAGCCAGGGGGGAGGGAGAGAGAGCAGCTGGGGGGAAGGCCAGGGGGGGAAGGCCAGAGGGGGAAGATCGAGTGGGGGGTGGAGGATACGGGGGAGGAACCGGTGGGATGGGGGGACTTACCTCCTCTTGCTGCTTCCTCCTCCGCCTCCTGAGTTTGGAGCTCAGTTTGGAGCTCTGCCTCCCTCCCCCCCCGCGAGTATCGCGGGTCCACCCCTTGTTTTTACTATTCTGAATCACAGCTTAAAAAGCCAGCAGTGCATAACATGAGACCATTGGTTTGATATAGGCTTGGCAGGAACTGAGAAGATTCAATCTCCATTACATGATAGGTCAAACTCAACCTCTCCTAGCTAGGAGGGAGTTAAAATGGTCAGCTCCCTCTGTATAAGCTCTGCAAACTAGGATCAGGGAACCAACAGGAAACTGATTTCAAGTGTCTTGTGCCCATTTCTCTGGGGAAAAAATACATACTTCAGTACCACTGTGTGCTGACCAAGGGAACTCTTGAAAGCTTATATCCCCAAACTCTTGTTGGTGTCTAAGCAGGGCCAGTGCTGCCATTAGGCCAACTAGGCGACACCTAGAGTGCAGACATCAGAGGGGCCCAGAACTGACAATCAGCATTAGGGTGTGAAATCTGTCACACGTCTATCAAGTGTAAATTTTCTAGGAAAAAAGGGGAAGTTGAGGTAAACAGTGTGAATCCTCCTATCATAAATCTTCCAAGGGTGAATTCTATATGCAGTTGGCTAGAACAGATTTAGCAGTTAGCAGGAGAGGGGGGAGTGAAATTGGGATGTACTAAAAGGAATGACAAGATTGCCCATTGGTAACAATGGGAGAGGCTTGAAGGCCCATTGGAAATAATGGGAGAAGGAATGCCAGTTGACTTGCATAGGCTCCAATTAAATACATTACAGCACAAGAAGGGTTGCAAAAAAAATGCAGAATGGATTTTCCATTAAGTTCTCTGGGCCCAAATAAACTACTCTAAGACTGGAATGACAGCTCCCAGGGTGGAATGACAGCCCCTGGGAGTAGCAGAAGCATTCTGGGAATTGAATGAGAGCCCCTGGGAGTAGCAGAAGTGTTCTGGGACTGGAATAACAGCCTCCAGAGTAGAATGACAGCCCCTGGAGGCAGCTGATGTGTTCTGGAACTAGTATGACAGCCTCCAGAGTGGAATGACAGCCCCTGGGGGTAGCAGATGTGTTCTGACAATTGAATGGCAGACCCCAGAGTGGAATGACAGCCCCTGGGAGTTGTAGAAGTGTTATGGGAATGGAATGACCAGCCCCACAGTGGAATGACAGCCCCTGGGTGTAGCATAAGTGTTCTGGGACTTCCAAAGTCTATGCCACCACAAGGAGTACTTCTCTTCATACTGCAACAAAAACTCCTGGATAGTGTACCTAATGTTTCTGTTGCTCTAAGGATCCTTCTCACACTTCCAGTATCAGTTTCTCAAAGCTCACGTGGCAGACAGGAGGGGCTCCAGCCGGATCCGAGCCCCCCCCCGGAGTCCTTGTAGGGGACTCCCAGCCTGGGGTGCAGAGGAGAGCCGCTCCCAAGGCGACGGCTGAGGGATCAGGGCTCTCCCTACCCCAAGAGGTCCTGATGCTGCAAAGCCATCGTGGTGACAAGAGCTGGCTGTTGGACAAGCGGACAAGTGATCTAGCACAATCATTCTACTATAATAATGCAAAAAAAACCCCAGTGAGTTAAGCGATCCCCTATACAAGCGGCTAAAGTCCAACAGCTTTAACTCAAGAAATAAGTGGTGGGTGGAGGAGAGAACAAGACGAAGAAAGGGAAAAAAATAAACGGATAGTTGAATAGAATATAAGTGATTATAAGACACCTGAGACTAGTATTAAGATTTAAGCCAGCTTTATTTAGAATTCAACTTTTTGATAAAATGATTTTTGTTTGTATGGTAGGATTGATATATAACAATGTAAAATTTAGAATATGATCCTTGTTCTTATCTTTTCCCCTCCCTTTAGGATGTAGTATATAAAACACAATAAAAAAGTTTTTAAAAAAACATATTTTGTTCAGCCTCACCTGGAAGAGTTAATTGTTTCAGAAATTTCTCAAAATGTCTCTTCCATGTGGCAAAGGGCCATATTTTGCATACACCTTTTTTTTTTTTTTTTGGTAAAGCCAGTTCATGAAACACTCCTTAGTTTCATTCAGTTTCTACATGGCCTTTTTGCCACCCCATTTGGAAGAAAGTGACGGACACAAGATTGGGATAAATAAAGGGCCACTTTATTAATTATTCACCCCAATTAAGTGGCAAGGGCTAACCTAACAGTGTGGAATACATCAAGGCCCCCAACCCCTTCCTTGTACATACTGGATGAGCCACAGTGCCCCTGGTGTGAGCCTTTTTTGTGGCTCGGACCCAGCCAGCATAGTGAGCTATCGCCTGGGGCTCCAGCAACTCAAGTCACACAATTTGAGAGGAGGACCTATCCAGGGTGGTACCACAGACAGTGTGCATTCCCAGCCCAGAGCTACATAATTCAAAGGCTGATCCTGACAGACCCCTTGTCCTCCCAAATGTGGGGGTACAAATGATGCTCACCGATCTGTTTTCCCTTTTCCCCATGGTAACCTGCCAAGTGACAAATTCTATTTAAACAACACCATCAAAGGCAATTGTCCCACTCCACAGTGCAACCTAGGTACCCCCACCAACACTACTCACATAGAGCCAATCAGTAATGGCAAAAAAATTCCTACCCAGCCCCTAGAAATGGCAACCAGCAAAAGCCTGCCCTGCATACTAGGCAGGAGGGTGGGCCAAGCACACGGCCAACACTGAAGGTGGGTGTGGAGCCATCCATAGATTCTGGTAGCGCCACCCCCTGCCGTGGTTCCCAAGAGCAGAAATGCCACTCTGTTCTTCTCCCCCTCCTCTCGGGTGGCAAAGGGGGCTTCTGGCCACATTCACAGCCAAGTAGAGCTGGAATATCTAGAGACTTAAGAGTAAAAGGAAATTAAATGACCAACTATTAATAGTGTTGGGGGGGGGGAAGAGTGTTGGAAGAAGCTCTGTTTCAGCACTTCACATTACTTAGTAGACTTTGAGGAGAAGAGTGTGTGGCAGTAGAACTTGAAAATCCCACATACACCTATAGTTCCATTAAAAATATGTACAAGGATTGTCAGAAAACAAACATTATCAGTATTATTGAAACATAAAGCAGCATCATAGCCAAGGTGGGTGGGTAGATGGGCTCCATCTACCCAGAAAATTTGGGAACAAATACAGCCATCCGCCTACAGTCCAACTGTGCTGTCAGCATATTTGCTGCTTTAACATTTCAAACAAAATCCATCCTAGGATCTTCTCAGTTCAGTCAATTCTCAACTGATTTTTCAGCACATAAAGGTTTATTGAAAGCATGTTCACTTATTGAGGTACACTTTGATATGCCCTGAAATCACTGTCAAAATCAGTAGTAATCAGGGACTATGCTGGATATAGCTCATATTTGTATTTTTTTAAATATTGGATTACGTTCGAAGTTGCCTGCATTGATGCTGCAATGGTTTAGCAGTGCAAGTAGCACAGAATGACTAAACTTCCATTTATTTTAGCTGCAACATGACTTTCTTCTTTTGTATACTGCTGCTCATAGTAATTAACCTTGACATCTGGTTTGCATCCTTCACTTGAATATTGGGGGGGGGGAGTTTAAAATCAAATTGGTGCCAATTACTAGTGGAAGAGACTATAACAGTAGAGTCTGCATGCTTAATCAGACAGTGGTTCTTCGCTGTTAACCTTTGATTATTCTAAGCTCTGCAGGATAACTCAAAAACAGTCTTAACATATCATAATACACCTCTTCACTTTGATCAATATGTTTATGAACTCCATATTATAGTGATGTTCAGACATTTTGAATTTATGAAGCTGCATTTTAACATTAGACCACCTAACTCAGAATGGCTTACTATGACTGACAACATAACTCCAGGATTTCTCCAGGCAGAGAAAAATCTTTGCCAACATTTGCTACCTGAGATTGTTTAAGTGGAGATGCCAGGGACTGATTCTGGAGCCTTCTGAGGGAGCACTATGAGGGAGGAGAAGGAGCTTCTGGTTTTGCTCCCACCTCACTTTCAGCAGCAGAAATGGTGGCAGGATGACTTTTTGTTCCCTTTCTCTAAATCTACATATCCCTGGAAGGATATGTGAGGCCAGAGGAAAGGGCTGAAAAGCCTCATCACCACCCTTTCCACTGATGAAAGCAGGCTGGGTGGGAACCATAGGGTGTTCGGAAACCAGAAGCTGAGCGAATGAGCTCTTTAAGGTTAGTTCCCCAGTGTATGTCTGACTGAAAACCAGTCACGTACCCATAACCCAACATATGTCAGGCGTATTGTGTAGTTATGGCATGAGCTACAGGACCTCATTTTCTGATGTCCCACCTCAGAAAACAGGGGATCTTGTTCATAATTGTGGTTGGAGGGGACTAGAACAGATAGAGGTGGTCCTTTTCAAACAGAAAATACTTCCCACTAACTAGTTCAGCTATGATATGCTCTTTCCTATATAAACAGCTCACATGTTTATGAAACACGGGAATGGAGATGAGTCTCCATCTCAGTCTGATATCCTTAATTCATAGTGCTGATTTCTGTGGTGCCTTATTTTACTAGGATTGGTAACATATCTCATTATAGTTTCTTTCAATCAACAAAAAAAACAAAACAAGGAACACTCTCTCCTTGGAATATTAGCCACTGAAAACAAATTAATTTTTCCTCCCCAAAGTGCATGTCATGGTTAAACTACAGTAACTGCATAATTGGTGCCAAAGTAGCCCCCTTTCTCTCATACAGAAGCCACTTCTCTGTGATACTATATGTAACTATTGGTGGCCGTATTCCAGCAAGCATGGGTGGGGCTGACCACAAATGCCCTCAGAATGCAGTATCAAATGGCAGAGATGCTTAATCCCAACAAAATGGTCTGATCCTGGAACAGGGGTATGTCCTGTTCCAGATGGAGGTACACTTTTCCTAAAGGAGCAAGTTTGTAGCTTGTGGGTGCGCCTGGACTCAGACCTTCTGTTGGATAAACAGCTGGTAGCAGTGGCCAGGGGCACTTTTCAGCAGCTTTGCTGGTGACCGAGCTGGAGCTGTTCCTGGGCAGGAAAGAACTTGCCACTTTGTGCATGCCCTGATAACAATTATTTCCATATAGTCCCAATATTTCCAGAAGTTTTTGAGACTCATTTACCAGTATTCTGGAAAATCCCAAATGCCATCCAGATGCCTGGATATATCTGAAAAATACCAATAACATATTTTTGGGATATATATTCAGACCAGAACTATCCACACACAGATTCCCAATGTTTTTAAACATTAAACATTAAACAAGCTGGCATTGAACTTTAGCTTATCACTTAAATGGGTTTTAGTTTAGATAAACAGTTTGCCACATGCAAATTCAACCAGTTGTTTGTGTGTTTAATGTCAGCTCAGTTTGAAAACATGCCTCTGAATACACTGTGTGAAATAGTTTATGATTCTCAATGACAAATGAGCCTCCAAGGCAAAGAGGAGAAATTCTCATAGTCAGGCAACAAGCCTGAATACTTGGGTCTGTAAAGTCTTTCAATATAAATGTGATAGAGATTCCTTAGTTAAATTTTAAATCAGATATCAAGGCAAGGGAGAATCTAACACATATGATGCTATGATCCTTCATGGGTTGTCTGCATTATTCATTTAAACTATATTCTAAGAATTCATTTAACTATAGTTATGCCTGTACACACTGGTCATCTCTTCTATTCTTTTTTTGCAACCTGCTGCACCATAATTTAAATGCAAAAGGAAGTTAAGAGGATACAAGAGCTTGTTTCCATCAGAACAAGTGCCTTTTCCTTTATGAGTGCTTATGTCAAAGATATATGAACAACCAAATAAAATATTTTCAGATTGAAAATGAAGCACTGTAACTATACAGCACAGACCATCCCACAAAATATTTAAATACAAATAAGTAGTTCATTTTTCTTTCTTTCTTTCTTTGAAATAAAAGTGCTGGTACTCCTATATAAAGTTGCACTGATTTTCACCAACTCCGCCCCCCCCCCCAAGACTTGGGATAACCCCTGAGTGCTGGTACTCAGTACTGATGAGTACCACCACAAAAAAAGCCCTGCAAGTAAGTAAGAATGTTTGGGTTTCCACTCCAGTGTCAGGTGCTAGAATAAAAGTGGAAGAGTAATTCCAGGGAAAGTGCTTAGAACTGATCCAAGTTTTGTCCTCAGTGTATGTGA
Organism: Gekko japonicus; assembly: GCF_001447785.1. Lineage (NCBI taxonomy): Eukaryota > Metazoa > Chordata > Lepidosauria > Squamata > Gekkonidae > Gekko > Gekko japonicus. Next base: position 909,155 of record NW_015172004.1, on the reverse strand, counting down.
TTTAGCCACAATCCTTTAAATACCTGAAAAAATTCTTTCTAACTTCTAGGAACTAACTCAGCTTCAGTGACCATTTCTAAGCATCAGTGTGATAGGTCAGCTTCTGTTAACAATTCCATTTTCATTTTTCCAGCAAGGATACCAATGAGTGCTAAGTGTATCATTGGTCATAACAGAATGACATTTGCCATAACAGAATTAGAACAGAGCAGCAAAGTGAATGTTTTGACAATACACAATTATGAGAAAGATACATTTGTCTTTAATGGAATATGGGATATTGTGTTCTTAAGGAATATTAAATCCTGGATTTATAATATTATTGATCTCTTGTTCTGCAAGGATCTGTTTTATGGACCCAATTATGAATTCTTATTTTAAAACACCGGCTGTTGTGTTCTTTGCATGATTGTTCTTATATATTTCTGATAATTAACATCATATTTCATGGATTTTAAAAAAATGCAGGCCACTGCTAGTTAATTTCCATATCCATATGAGAGGCAACTAAATTTCCAGGAAAGAAAACAAGCCACCAGCAAATCATAGTAAAAGCTTTGATGAATAATTTACTGCTGAAGTGTGAGGAAATAATTGAAATATTCTTAATACATCTATATATATCATTCTCAACAGTCCCCTCTTCATACAAATACTTATTTCTTCAGATAGGGGGCACACTTTCCCCCAACAGGTTTTTTTACAGACTCAGGGGACTCTGTGGGTCTGAAGAATTTTTTTTTTTTTAATTAAAACCTCTGGGAGGATTGAATCCCCCCTCCCCCCAATACCTTTTGAAATCGCCGCCACAGTACTTCAGGCCCTGCCGCATCAATGGTGAGAGATAGGCTGGCTGATAGCTGTGGGGGGAAGGAAGCAAAAAGCAGAACTGGAGCTTAGATTGGGAAGGATTCCTCCTGTAGTATGAATGGCTGCATAGCAGAGGGTTTGGAGCCGAGCCTGGGACTAGGATTGCCTACTCCAGGTTGAGAAATTCCTGGATATTCTGCAGTGAAGTCTGAGGAATGCAGAGTTTGGGGAGGGGAGAGGCTTCAGCTGAATATAATGCCACAGAGTTCACCATTTTCTTCAGGGGGACAGATCTCTGTTGTCTGGCGTTCAGTTGTAATTCTGAGGGATCTCCAGGTCCCACCTGGAGGCTGGCAAACCTAGGCCTAGCAGCATCCTTTAGGTATCTTAATACCACCTGACTTGCATGATTGAACTAGGCCTGGCTGCTTGCTACTGTTCAACAGCAGTCACACTGTGGAAGTCAGTGTAATATAATGGTCATAGTAGGATTTGTGAGACCCAAGTTTAGATCCTCATCTTGCTGTGGAAGCTCACTGGGTGATTTTGGACCAGTCACATACTTTCAACCTAACCTACCTCATGGGGTCATTGTGTGAATAAAAAAGAAGGAGAGAATAATGTAAACTGCTTTAGTCCCCCACTAAGGAGAAGGACCATAGTTCTCCTCAGTAGAAGCTGCAGGTGGGAAAGAGATGGAAAGTTGAAGACAGAAGGGCAGATAAAGGTAGGTTGGCTGTTGGGTGAGAAGGAGAAAGGGATACCAATTCCAGGTTGGGAAATTCCTGGATATTTCAGGGGTGGAGCCTGGGGGTGGTGGGGATTGAGGTGGGGAGGGACTTCAGACAGATATAATGCCGTAGACTCCATGCCCCAAAGCAGTTATTTTCTCCAAGGGAATTAATGTTGCCAACCTCCAGGTCTTTTGGAATTATGACTGATTACGACTGATCTCCAGATGACAGAGATCAGTTCCCACAGAGAAAATGGCTGATTTTAAGGGTGGAGTTTGTGGTATTATACCCTGCTGAGGTAACTTCCAAGCTCAAAACTCCTCCTCCCAAGGCTCCACCCTCAAATCTCCAGGAATTTCCCAACATGGAGCTAGCAACCCTAAGAGGGACTGATCCCTGTATTTGGGTGATCTGTTGTGATTCCTGGAGAGTGGCTGCCGCCACTTTTGCTGCAGGGGAGTAGGTGGGAGGCTGGGAGAGTGACAGGGGCAGAAAAAGTAATGGGGTGGGGGCAGAAAGGAAGTGGATGGCATGGATGGCGGAGAGAGGGAATAAAAAGGGGTTGGCAGAAAAGAGAGTGTGAGAGAAGTAGGGGAAGGGGAGGGGAAGCAGAGGTGGAAGGAATGGGATAGTCGCTCCCGCAAGTTTCTTGTGGGTCCCCACTTGTATCTAATAATTTTGCTGCATCAGCTTTAAGAAGATTAAACATAATTTAGCATTCAATTTAATAGAATTTTTGGAATACAGTCCATTTCTATAGGTAAAAATATGCAGTTGGCTATAAAATAAAGTAATTTATAAAAGAAAAATACCTACTTAGTTTGCAGTGATCAAAACCAAACATTTAATTTTGCCAAATAGGGTTTCTTAATGTTAAATCATGCTAGACTTTCTGCTAATATGCAGAAATACCTGACACTACATAATGCATTATTTTAAAAAATCAATGAACTTGTTTTTCCTTACCCAAACCCATCAAGTACCTGGTAGTTACTGGAAGTGCAAAATATCAAAGGGCAGGATTTTTCTTAATATGGGAAATATTGTTTCACATTTATTTTGGTTTTGGTTTTGTAAGAATCACATTTTGACTGCTAGACATTTATTTTGTATTAAGGCTGAAGCCGCATACAAGGAATCAAAACTGTCAGGGGGAAAAGGAGGGAGCTGCTATTTATTTTCTGTTACTATCAATCAGACATTTGTAATGGCTTGTTTCAAGAAATTCAGAACGGTGTACATGTTTCTCACCATCATTTTATCCTAACAACAGCCACATAAGGAAGTTTAGGCTGAAGAAGAGTGACTGGTTTAAGGTCACCAGTGAGTTTCATGGCACAATGCAGATCTGAAACTCAGTGACCCCAAAGCTAGTTCAATACTCTCAATTAATCTAATTGGTACCCTACACTGGCTCTCTATATAGGTCAAATGTGAATTCCTGAACTAATGTATTATTTGAAGTGCCATTTTTGTAATAATAAATACACATCAAGCTTAAAAATGAAAAGGTGGAAGGAGTTTTTTGGAAGATGCTTCCTCCAGTCCTAGAAGGTAAAAGAAGACGGTAGTGAGGAGGGAGCCAGGTAGCTAGCTGAGATGAACCCCTATGGGCCTGGGTTGGGCAGAAAGCATCACTATACTCCCTGAATTTCACAGAGCACGCTGATGTTCACCCAGAACTTGGCTAATTAGTCAGCTGCGCTTCAGCCTGGGGATGACTAGTGGCAACTCTTTCTTTAAGGATCAAAGAAAGCGACAGATTACTCACCTTCAGTTTAACATACTGTAATTGTAATGTCCACAGTAGCACTGGTGCATGCACACAGGTTTCCACTACTGTGGACATTGATGGTGGATTTAGGAATGCATTTGTTTATTGAGAAAAGGTACAGGTTGCCTTTCCAGAGACCTTCTCAAGGCAGATCATAAAATAAAGTCACTAATAATAAAATCCAAAATCATTAAAAAATAAAACCCAAGTATTGTAAGCTGATTGAAAAAGGCAGGGAGAGTGATACGATATGAAGTGGGGAATTTAAATGTAAAACTTTAATTTTCATAGAATAAAACGTCCTCACAGAGGGGAAGAGTTTTATTAGCTAACATTTGACCTGAATGTGAAATCACAGGATGCAATCTCACAGGGTGTGGTATCAAATCCCAATTGAGGTCATTCTGCACAAAAGAGGTCCCTAGCCTTTTTGTGTCTGTAGGCACAGGGTGGTGGCCACAACCAGAAAATGGTTGAAGATGAAGTGCAGGGGAAAAGAGGAGTAATAAACAAACAAACAAAAAACACTGGGAAAGACGAGTGAGGAAAAAATAAAACTAACATTGTGGTGGCAGCTGCCTCTGAAACAACAGTATTTTAGTCTGCACAGGTAATCTGATCTCCAGTGGCCAATGAGAAGCCCTGCTATGCAATAGCTCCATCTGGCCCTAAGTGTTTCTACAAAACCCTTGGTGAGCATCAAGAAAAGCACTGGCAGACACCGTGGCACTCACGGGCATCATGTTGGGGACCCCTGCTCTTAGGGTTGCCAAGTCGATTGGACTCACTGGCGGGGGAGCGTCGCTGGGGTCCGGGAGCTGCCGAGGGATGTCACAGGAAGTGACGCACGATGCAGAGCATGTTGGGGGTGTGGCCCCAATTGTTGGAGGGAAAACCATAGAGTTTCCCCTCTGACGATTGGGGCCACGCCCCCAATGTGATCTACGTGGTTCCATCACTTCCTGTGACGCAGCCACGCTGCACTTCAGGAGGCAGGGTTCCCCCCAGGGCCCGATTCCACAGCGGTGGAAATCGGGCCTCCAAAGCGGGGGTTTACCCGCCACCCGCCCCCACTTGGCAGCCCTACCTGCTCAACACTCTGCCTTCTAAAGGCACTGTTCCCAAATCTCTAGAAATTTCCTCAGCTGGAGTTAGCATGACATGACATAATCTATACATAAACCTCCCTAGAATTAAAATCAGTAATAGACCTACTAGGACAGGAGTTCTCAAATGTGGTGTGCCATGGTGCCTGCCAACTCCTTTCCTGGAGCCTACCAGGTGCTTTAAGAATGTAGATGGGACTGTGTGGGGCTTTTGCCCAGCAGGGCTTCTGATTAGCTGTGTAAATTAAACAGGTTTCCTGCCTGAAATATTGAAGAATTACTATTAGAGTTATATATAACCTTGACACCTGATAGTTTGCTGTTGGCTCTCACAAAATGACTGCTGCTCCTGTGGCTGGATCCACCTACTGTGGCAGACATTCTTTGGCTGTGCACACCACCCTGTGTCAGAATTCCAAAGGTGCCTGCAGGCTCAAGAAGGTTGGGAACCCCCGCACAAGGAGCATAAAAATAGCACAAAGCATCATTTTTTTAAAAAAAAGTGTTAAGCAGCACAAAAACAATTTTAGCAGTGAATATAAACTGACAGCCAAGTGTTGTTGTTTTTTTAAACAGCCACAAAAATATCAAGCCTTCAACTAAAAGCCTGGGTCAAGAAAAAAATATATTTTGATCTGGTGTCTAAGTGACAGTAAGATAGACCTCAAGGGGAGGAAAATTCCATGAGTGGGGCACCAGCCAAGAATGTCCTCCTTCTAGCCCACCACCCATCTCATTTCTACAGGCAGTGGCACAGAGAACAGGGCTTGAGAGAAGAATCATAGGGTGCGGTCACACTGTCCCTTTGATCGGGATTCGCCGCTGTTTCCTCCCGCATTTAAACTTTCTGTTTACATGCGCCAATCCGCCTCCCGCACCAAAGCAGGCTTACTCTCGCATTACTCTCGCAATACTCACGGGTTTTCCTGACCCCGGGAAAATCAAGTACTTTCCTGGCTCTCGCGCTTTGAATGCACGATTTCGTCTATATGGACAGCCCTCTTTCGCAATGATTGCGAAAGGTTTGTGAATAGGGCTGTCTGACCACTCTCTGGGTTGGGTTTTTTTAAAAAAAGCTTCCGGTTACAGCGCATGGGCATACATGCGCTTAAGAAATTTCTTTAAAAAAAAAATGTCAGTGCTTACAGCATCCTGGTGGAGGCAGGAACGAGAGGTGGGGGCTCCAACAGCCTGGATGGGGGTGGCAAGCAGGTGGTGGAGATGGCGCCCGAGCAGCACGTTAAAGCGTCCATGCCGCGCGCCTTCCTGCTGGCCCAGAAATGCCAGGAGAAGGCGTGCCAGGCCAGTGGCGACTGGGCCGATGGCAAGGATGGCCCCGTGGCCACCCAGAAGCAGCTGCTGCCATCGCCGGATGGGGACGAGGGCGAGGGGGACAGCGAGCAGCTGGTAAGAGGGATGGCTCTTGAGGGGTGGTGTAGACATGCAAAACCGGAACAAAGTATTCCCGTTTAAATTAAAGCGGGAACAAGTCGCATTTACAGTGCCGTGTGACCCGAGCCTTAAATTGCAAAGTGGACAGTCTGGGATGAGGCAGATACCCTAGCCCACAAACCATTTAATGCCTTGGAGTATATATTAAGAAATATAAGAACCAGTACATTGGATTATGCCTGGAAGCAAACAAGCAGCCAGTGCAGATCTTCAGCAAAGAGGTGGTATGATCACAGTGTTCAGCCCTGACAGTAAGCATACATCTGCTCACCACCTAAACTTGGCAGTCTCTGCTTATATAAGCTTCTTGGTCTTACAGATACTAAAGTTGTTGAAGGCAGGAACATTCATTCAAGTTCCAGTTGTCTTCCTTATACACTGGTTATGGAATCGCCCTCATCTTCTAGGAGCTATTTTCCTCAGTCTTGATAGGGATGGCCTACTTGTCCCACTAATTCAGGATCCTTCTTGATCCTCTCACAGCCCGCTTTGATTTCTCACTGTTGACTGTCAACTCCCAACTGACACTCTCAATTGAAGAATTCCATCTGAATCCCCTGTCACTCAATGTTCTCAGACCAGGTTACAGCATTAACCATTTACTGTCCATCACAGATGGCAAATCTGCCCAACTCTCTGGGCGACCTATCCGTTTTAAAGCTGCAGATGAAGCAGTGGAATCACTGAATTATATTTTTTAATGCCTTTGTGAAAATTATGATTGGGTAACTACATGCACTGTAGCTTTCACAAAAATAAAATAAGAGTCTTGCTGAATCAAGCCAAAGTCCAGTTCAACATCCTGTTTCCCCCACTGGCCACCCAGACGCTTCTGGGAATCCCACCAGCAACAAAAAAAAAGCTACAGCCATCCCCTCACCATTGCTCCAACAACTGGTATTCAGATGTACAGAGGTTCAATTTGGCCATCATAACTAATGGTCACTGATGGATCTGTCCACCTGCATGAATATATCTAATCCCCTTTTAAAGTCTTTTAAACCAATGGATGTCAATTCTTATAGTTGTTTATTCAGTAAATTGAATATGTAGTATGTAATCTAGTACTTTCTTTTGGCTGTCTTGAATCTACTGCCAGTCAATTTCACTATGGATGGGAGGCAGAAAAAAACACCACACTCCTCATTTTCTTCCCATCATTCATTAGTTTATAACCCTCTATATTTCTATTTACCTGTGTATTCCATTATTGTGCAAAAGAAGCTTTCCTCACCTCTTTCCAGTCAAGCTGATCCTGCCAAAAATGCACTCCCCTTCTATCAAAGATTCTGGAAACACGTCTGTTTTCTTTGTATCAACCCCTGATGATTCAGACTACATCAGCTACTCTATTTGCACAGCCTCTGCCTCTCAACATTCCTCTCTATAGGCATGTGTCATATTTTGTAATTTTATATTTGTGTGAACATATATGTCTACCAGTATAGGATACATTTCTTACATCTGATAAGGTGAACTCTAGTTAACAAAAGCTTAATGTCACAATAATCATTCATAAGTAAATCAGTAAGAAAGCTATCTCAATTTACCCTAGCACAAAACTGGGGGGCGGGGGGGGGAATAGGGTGCTGCTTATACAGTGGGTGATTCTGCACTAGACCTTAAATCCTAGTTCAACCCTGTCCCCAAACTTACATTATATAATACACTTGAGTTCAACCCTGTAATTATATTGGGATATATTTTGTTTCCACATTACATTGATGTCACCCCGGTTTTGCCCCACACTTGTCCCAGGATAAACAGATGCTGTTATAACCAGGGATAAATGCAAGGTATTGTGTCATGAGTTGAACTCTGATAAAACCAGGGATGAGATCCAAGTGCAGAAAGGACCTGTGACACATAGTGAGAAGCACTGGGGTCACAGGGATTGGTTTTACTGACTAAAGAAAGGAGAAAAGATTGTCTTTTGCCATATCACATGAAGCTTTATGCCTGCAGTAGCAAAGCTACATTTACAAAAGGTCAAATGTCAGATGCCCCATCAGTACAATAATAATAAAAACAAATTGCTTGAACAATGTTTAAAATGTAATTAAATCACTTCTAATTGTTTGGGGGGGGTAGTTTTAACTACTTAGACTTCATAATTTAATTATATCTAAAACATGATTTAATTATATCTAAAGGTCTACTAAAACTGAAAAACACAAATTATCAACACGTACTAAAGATACAGCATTGTTTGTCTGTGTTGTTTAATCCAAAAGGTATTTACTATTCCACATTTATAACCACTAATACATAGAGATACAGATCACCATGCACGTAAATGTTGGAAGGAGGGAAAATCACCCTTTCACTGCTTTGATAGATATTAACTTGTTTGTTCATAGTATTAACAAAGGTTTACTGTTCTAGTATTAAGTATGTTTTAACTTCCCAGCAGCCCCGTAGCTACCCTGGGGCCCATGGAGCCTGGCCGCCTAGCAGTTTTTATGGGGCCCCTTCCCAAGCTTCAGCTGCCCTTCCCCTTCCCCATCTGGGCCCCCCTCCCCCTGACTGCCTGTCAGCTTGTCAGCAGGGAGGATGAGGACAGTGGTTTCAGAGGTGGCAGAGGCACAAGTAGCAGCAGTGGCAGTGAGGCTGGGCTGAGAGAGCTGCCCGGGCAGGCAGCAAGCATGAATGGTGGGGAGAGAAGCCTCCACCTCGGGCTGCTACCAGACCTTCACCACGCTGCCCACCAGCAGCAGGCAGGGCCGGTGCCAGGTTTTTTTGCACACCAGGTGAGGCTACCTTCTGGCGCCCCCCCCCCCCGGTGCGGCCACCATTTTCAAACATTAATGCATTTAGGAAGAATGAAAAGTGCTTTCCCCAACACAGAGATTAAGTCATAAAGAAAGCATCCGCTGATTAATTCCTCCCTCTGACATGAAGCTGTTAAAAAGCACAAGGGGGGGGGGGCATTGAAAATCCTACAAGGGAAATTCCCTTGCATTGAGATGTACTACAACAGTGAAAGCTTTTCCTGGCACAGAGGTGAAGTGATTATAAGGACTTCCCTAATTAATTTCTGTCTTTATGACAGGCAGCTGTTTGAGACAAACCCTATCAAGGAAATACAAAATTCTGGGAATGCTAGGAAAATCCCTCTTTTCCAAGTAGAAACAAAGTTGTCGGACCAACAGGATTTTATTCCAGCATCAACTTCTGTGGGCTTGAAGACCCCACTTTTTCAGATATAACCTCCTATGTCTCTGGAATTTTTTCCCCTCCAGTCTAGAGAAAAAAGGTCTGGAGAAAGATTTACCAGCTTTACCTAATTTAAGATTTACATAATTTACCTGCTGCATTTCTCCTTTTGAATAGGCATTCTCCCCCCCCCCCCCAAGGCACAGAAAACTTCCAGAGAGAGTGAGTTTTAGCACAGGTACCTCTGGGGAGGTAACACCCTAACCTGGATAGCCTGTTCTTGTCAGATCTTGGAAGATATGCAAGGTCAGCCCTGGCTAATATTTGGATGGGAGACCTCCAAAGAATACTAGGATCCTGATGCAGAGGCAGGCAATGGCAAACCACCTCTGAATATCTCTTGCCTTGAAAACCCTAGTCAGCTGTGACTTGACAGCAACAACAACAAATACACATTCATATAGACCACAGTCCCAGATAATTTCTCCTGTCCAAGTGACTTTGTGAATCTTTCTGTACAGTGCCTACCCTATTGCGGAAAGCTGGGAGCCTTCCTGACCTCAGTCAAGCTGTTGCACAAGGTGGGGGCCACCAAGGCACCCCTGGATGGGGAGTTGCTGATTCTGCCCATTGGCGGGGGGGGGGGGGCGGGGGGGGCCCCGCGGCCCG
>NW_015172004.1:896426-899062 GCF_001447785.1 Gekko japonicus | reverse complement strand
TTGGCGGGGGGGGGGGCTGCGGGAGTCCCTGCTGCTCGGATGAGTGAAACTGTCATGGCGGAGCATAAGGGGAGAAAAGAGTACAGCAGCACCTGAAAGACTCACAAAAATTGTGGCGGGGAGGAGCTTTCCTGACTCAGTCACAGCTCAGACATTTGTAAGCAGCTCTGAGACTCCGAGTGAAGGGCGGGGTATATAAATCCAATCTCATCTTCTTTTTCTAGCACAACTGACTTATTTCCCCCAATGACTTAACTTGAGAGTAACCCTGCTTGGAATCTGGCTGAGAAGCTTTTTTTCTCCTGTTGCAGAACTGAAACCCTCCCTGGTCTCTTGGCCATTCAAAGAGCAAAGTCCCCTCCCCCCAACCCTGGAAAGGACTTTTCCTCCCTCCTGCCCCCCCCAGCCTCTCCAGGAAGCAGTTTACACCGTTTAACCCTTACAATGCTGCAGATTCCCTGGCAGTGTCGCCCCATGCAAAGTTACTGGTAATCTCTGAGCCGAGAAGGGTCAGGGAGGGGGCGTCCCCGTCGCACAGCACTCTGAGTATGACTGAGTGCGACCGTGAGTGAAGGGGAAACCCCAGTCTGCTCCAGTTCTTCCCATCAGCGAGTGCCAAAGAGGATGCCTGCAGAGCCCGCGACGAAGGTAAACGGAGAGAGGGGAAGCCACCACATGGCTGCTGCTGCCCATGGCTGTGTGCCTTCTCAGCTTGGCAAGGCTGCCAAGTCAGTCAGTCAGTCAGTCAGTCAGGCTAAGCCACTGCCCAAGCAACAGGGACCAGCAAAGCGACAGTTGGGCACCTCAGGCAGCGGCGATGGCGGCCTTCCCACTGCTTTCCCACCTTCCTCTCTCTGCCGGTGGGGAGGGGAGGGGCAGCAGGCAGGCCAGCACAGTGCCCTCCGACCAAGGAGGAGGCTGGAGCACAGCACAGGGGTGAGCCGAGGAGCAAAAGAGCAGGGCGGCGAGGTGAGGCAAGGGGGCAGGGAAGCAGCAGGCAGGCCAGCTGGCGCCTGTTTCAGGGGGACGCTCTAGGCAGGTGCCTAATTCCATCAATGGGTGGTCTGGCCCTGGCAGAAAGTAAAGCCCAGCCAGGCAAGGCAAGGAGGCAGGTGGGTGCTTCCTCTGGCCCTGGCCAGGTGCACCCAGATGCACTCTGGCACACCAACGAGCCTGCACACCAAGGGCGTAGACTTTCCAATTTCCCGGGGGGGGCTGGGGCTGGGCCAGAGGCATTGCTAAGTCATTAAAAGAACTGGGACCCAATGACATCATAGGGAGGAGCTAGTGATATCACAGGCATGGTTACTATCTATGGAGGTGGACCCATGTGGGATTTAGGGATGGACTCCCCAGAAATTTAGGGAGGCCTGGGAACTGCCCTAGCAATGTCCCTGGGCTGGGCTAACCCCAGGAACAGTTGCCTTCTTAGCACACTGCTTAGAAACTTAGAAAGCCCCCCCCACACACACCCCACACTGGAATAAGAACATAATATCAGGCCATACCACATTGCAATAAAGCCCCTACAACTGTATACAGAAATACTGAGCTTCCCTACCATTTGCCACAACTAGCCCACCACACAAGAAGAAGAAGGAGAGATTGGATTTATACCCCGCCCTTCACTACCCAAGGGAGTCTCAGAGCGGCTTACAAACGCCTTTCCCTTCCCCTTCCCACAGCAGACACCCTGGGAGGTAGGTGGGGCTGAGAGAATTCTGACAGAAACTGCTCTTTTTCAAGAACGGCTGTGCCAGAGCTTGTGACTGACCCAAGGTCACATCAGCAGGTGCAAGTGGAGGAGTGGGGAACCAAACCTGGTTCTCCCAGATTAGAGTCCGCACACTTAACCACTACACCAAACCATGACACCAAACCACCACACAACCAGGATCAAGATTCCTAAGTGGACCAACAGACAGGCATACACTTGTTTGAGAAACTGAGTATTACATTACAACACCTGGAACATTACAGATCAGTAGAGGCAGCACTGCACAGTGGCCATCAAGATCAAGGGGAGGAGGTATGCAGGGCTGAGAGAGCTCTGACAGAAACTGCTTTTTTTCAAGAACAGCTCTGACAGAACTATGGTTTGCCCAAGGTCATCCAGCAGGTGCAAGTGGAGGAGGGGGGAATCAAACCCGGTTCTCCCAGATTAGAGTCCGTGCATTTAACCACTACACCAAACTGGCTCTCAATAGCAGAGCCCACATGCAGTACATCTAACTCAGAGGTCCTCGACGTGTTCTGGCACCCATCAAGTGTTTTTAGCAAGTGGACCAAGTAGGATTTTTGCCCAGAAGGGCTTCTGATTGACTACTGGAAATCTGATTGGCTATCAATCATTTTATGGCGGGCGTAGACTTTCCAATTTCCCTAATAAGTCTAGTTCGCCACTTAGTGGTACATGATGCTAAAAGAGCTACAACTTCAGCCTGCCAGACAATCTTAGATTCTCCAGGCTACTCCACACACCCTGCCATACGATAATCAGTCATTAATTAGGATGGGGCAGTGGTTAAAGTGTCAGACTAGGATCTTGCAGACCCCAGTTCGAATCCCCACTCTGCCATGGAAGATCATTGGATGACCTTGGGCCAGTCACACACTTCCAACCTATCCTACCTCAC
>NW_015172004.1:890026-895538 GCF_001447785.1 Gekko japonicus | reverse complement strand
CCATAGCTTAGAGGGAGCATTGCTCTGGAGCCATCCTTCCCGAGCTGAGACAAAAAAAGGTGTGAGCCAGAGGCTAAAAAAAACCTGTGAGCTAGCTCACACTGGCTCAGCTTAGAGGGGACACTGGAAGAAACTCAGCGGGGGAGGGGGTTCACACCGAAGCAAAGGTGCACACAGGAGGATTCCAGCCGAAGCCTCCCGCAGAAACGTCTGTGGACTCTCTAATCCCTGAACGTTGACGGAATAACATCGCCTTACCCACCGACAGAGCCGGGCATACCGCAACTCAGGGCGGCTGGCCGGGAGCGCGGAGGAGGCTCCGCACGGTGTGTGTGTGTGTGTGGGGAGCTGCTGTCGAGCACCAGAGGACGGGGGCGAGGGGAGTCGCGGGCTCGCAGAGGGCCGCGAAAAGGGAGGGAGGGAGTCTGCGCTGGGTCCGATGGAGGGCTGGCAAGTGAGTGAAGGCATGGGTGGAGTGGGGAAGGAGAGGGAAGAGAGATGCCGGCATGGATCGGGGCGGGGGGTGCTGGCCGGCCAGCGGGCGCCTGGCGACGTGGTGGGGATTATGTCGTCGTCTCCGGGCCAGAGCAGACCCGGAGCCCCTCGCCGCCTCCTTCCCCTCCCCTCCCAACAACCCAGCGTGAGGCAGGCGAGGCTGAGACGGGGCCGACGATGTCTGACCCCCCCCCCCCAGGCAGAGCGGCAGTAGGAGTCGGACTCCCGAGTCCCGACTCCCGACCTTTGATTCCCGGCTGGCGCGGCAGGCCTCCAGAAGGGAAACCGGCGCCCTCGCCCGCCGGCATCCGCCCTGGCTCCTTCCTTCCCCGGCCACCACCCGTCGACTCCCTCCCTCCCTACCAAAAGCTGCCAGGCCGCTGTGGGGAGTCGGACTCCCGAGTCCCGACCTTTGATTCCCGGCTGGCGCGGCAGGCCTCCAGAAGGGAAACCGGCGCCCTCGCCCGCCGGCATCCGCCCTGGCTCCTTCCTTCCCCGGCCACCACCCGTCGACTCCCTCCCTCCCTACCAAAAGCTGCCAGGCCGCTGTGGCCCGATCTCAGGCCCGCTCTTGGAAGCTCTGCAGGGTCGGCGGCTCCAGCAACGCGGAAGTGGCCCATGCGCGAGGCGCGCCGAGGCTCACCTAGCCCCCACCCCAAAGCACGCAGCCTCTGCCTGGTGGGCGGGGCTTCTAGGAAATTTCGGGGGGGTCTCCAGCCCCCCAGCCCCCCCCGAAGATTACGCCGGTGCTGCACACAGCACCATCATTTCCAGCCAGACTGTTGTGTGACTCTGGAGGGATCTGAGATCTGCTGCCCCTGGTGCTGCACCATGGGAAGGGACACTGGGGCTCCTCGGGGAAGGAGGGAGCTGGACACTCTGCAGAGAAAGCCTGCCCGTGCTGGGGGGGAGGGAGGGAAGGTGCAGCTGCTGCGGCCCTTGCCCTGGAGCCTTTGATTTAATTAGCTGGCACTCCCCCACCCACTCCCTCCAAAAAATTCCTTAGCTACAGGGCTGCTTCCCACCCAGGGTAAGGATAAGGGATTAGACCAAAAATTGAAAAGGGGGGGGTCCTTGCCTTGCTCCAGTGCTGGGTTGACTGATGGTTTAGCAACATTTCAGGATATGCAAGTGTCTGCCTCAGTCTCATTGTAGTAAAGTATCCAGCCTCTGATGTCTTCCATATGGTTTATCTGCTTCAGCTTCAATGCTGTTGGGAAGTCTGTGTCCCCCCCTCCCCCGCTTTCTCACAGCATTGTGATTCCTTTGTGCACCCCCCAGGGTTTTTCTGACTTTTCTCTGATCTTTCTTAAATCTGTTTTGCTCCAAAGTTTTATAAAATATCACAATAAAGCTTGAATGGCTGCGGTGCAGCTGAAAAAAAATGTATTTCCCCACCCACATAGCAGCCATTTTCTTTGAGATCATCCCTGCGGTGGCCAATTTCTCCCCCTACCAGAGGAAGCGTAATTTTTTTAATTGGCACGAGAATATCATTATAGCAATATAATGGTATAACAAATGTGGACTAGCATCTTTGAATTCTGAGTATTCATTATTTTTAAAGTAAGTCTCCATCTACTTCCATTGCAGAGATACAAAGGGAAAGGCATATCTCCACAGTGGAAAGAGCTAGACAGAAATTAACTTTTATTTAAAAAAAAAAAACTAGCCTGATACCCGTGCTTCGCTATGGTACTTAACTTCCATAAATCCTGTTATAATACTGATTATGTAAAGTTTGAAATGTAAAATTTGTTCTAGGAATTCTAATGGAGAAGATTGTAGTGTAAAAAATGGAGCGAGACATACATATTTTTTTTCTCTACTTTCTCTACTGAAGGACCTCTCTGTAGACTGCTGGGGCGGGCTCCCTCATGGCTTTAAGCACCCTGCAACCACTGCTGCACCTGACAGACAACCACCTGTTAGGTGTAGGAGGTGGGGGGAGTGTGTTGGAAGCCATTAGAGAGGCTGGGCCAGCAGCACCACTATGATCCTGCTGGGGTAGCGTCCCTGATGGATTAAAGTACCCTGCTCCTGCTCCTACACCTGACTGACACCCACCTGTCTGGTGTTGGAGGGATTATGTTTAAAGGCATCAGGGAGGCTGGGCCAGCAGCAGGGCTAAGGCTATCTTGCTGAGCAAACCTCCCCAGTGGCTGTAAGCATCCCATCTCCTCTCCTACACCTGACAGACAGCTGCCTGTCCAGTGTAGGAGGAGGAGGGGAGAGGAGTATTAGAAGCCACTGTGGAGGTGGGGCTGCACCTGACAGACAACCACCTGTTAGGTGTAGGAGGGGGGGGGGAGTGTGTTGGAAGCCATCCCACCTCCTCTCCTACACCTGACAGACAGCTGCCTGTCCAGTGTAGGAGGAGGAGGGGAGAGGAGTATTAGAAGCCACTGTGGAGGTGGGGCTGCACCTGACAGACAACCACCTGTTAGGTGTAGGAGGGGGGGGGGGAGGAGTATTAGAAGCCAATGTGGAGGTGGGGCTGCATCCGGCAGACAAGCGCCTGTTAGGTGTAGGAGGTGGGGGGGGGTGTGTTGGAAGCCATCCCACCTCCTCTCCTACACCTGACAGGCTGCTGCCTGTTCAGTGAAGGAGGGGGAAGGAGTATTACAAGCCACTGTGGAGGTGGGGCTGCACCCAACAGACAACCACCTGTTAGATGTAGGAGGTGGGGGGAGTGTGTTGGAAACCATCGGAGAGGCTGGGCCAGCAGCATTACTTAAACCTTATAGGTGCTTTTTGGCCACTCCTGATTTCCTCAACTGTCATTAGCTGTCTGCAATCCCCTGTAACTGTTGGCTTTTCCTCCCTCAGAATTCTGAGCTCTGCAGCTGAGCAATGAGAGAAAAGGGGGTGCAGGGAGAGAGCTGCCTGGCAGCCGCATAGGAATCAATGGGGGAAGCACATTTCCCCCTTTTTGACCCACTCAGGGGTCAAATTTCTTAAAATCCATTCTTAGCGAGCACCTATGTCACGGTGGGAGTACTTTCCCCAAATTTGGTGTCTCTAGGTCCAGTGGTTTGGCCTGGGCATTACTTTTACGGTGAGGGGACTTTCTTTTATATATAAAGATGGATGAGAGCCAGGAATTCAAAGAACCTGATAGATATGGGACTTGAGTTTGCTTCTCCCCCTTTGGTGGCCCTGCCTTGAAGATTAAGAAATTTATTGTGGCATAAGCTACATTAGCCAGATCCCACTTTGTTTGATGCATGTATTTTGCATTCAGTGTGTTTGTGTGTGTGTGTGTGTACATACACATCAAGTTGTTACAGAACATTTGAGAGAACAAACAACAAGATCCTCTTTAAAAATGCTTCAGTTGTGCATTGGCAACTCCGTGACTGTCTGTTCTGAGAGGCTGCTCTAAGGAAGTCTCGTCCACTCTCTAAATGATGTCTCAGTGTACTCATTACGGTAATTATTCCTTGGCCCTTTTCCCGTGCTCTTTTCAAAAGAGGTGTCTCTCTGTGTGTATATTATCTCTATTCATTGAATTTAGCAGTCCTGATGAAGCGGCCTTTGGCCTGTAAAACCTTACACTGCAAGTTTCTTTATTATCATGGAGAAGATATCACATGTAATTCATCCCTAAATTACTGTTCCCTGGGTCTGAATACTGAAGTCCCAATTTTAGCGTTTTGATGTGGGTGGAAAGTCATGGCTGATTTATTGCAAGCCCGTGGTTTTTTCAAGGCAAGAGATGTCCAGAGGTGGTTTGCCACTGCCTTCCTCTGCCTCCCAACCTTGGTATTCCTTGGAGGTCTCTCATCCAAATACTAACCATGGCCGACCCTGCTTAGCATCCAAGATCTGACAGGATTGGGCAAGCCTGGGCTATCCAGGTCAGGGCTAGCTTTCTGATGAGTCAGTAAAAAAGAAGTCCCATTGGCAGACCTATACTATACACGTTTGTCTGTTGCTTTGAAAGCCATCTGTATGATGGTAGCTATCACAGAATTTTATAACAATGTATTCTGCAAGTCAACTATGTATTTTATGTTTATAAATCTCCCTAAAGTACTATTTTTAAGTAGCAAATTGCCCTAACATACCTATGCTATGTCAATAAAACAGAGGCAGCCGTAATAATTTAAGTTTGTTAAGCAAAAATAATACATTTGGAAAGATCCTCATATTGCCTGACTGAGACCAAGTGATGTAGCTTCAGATCCCTGAATTCTTGTTTTCCAATTCCAAAGTGTTCTTTTTTAAAGCAATGGCACTGTTTGAGTACTATTCTTTTCAAAAGCCACCCGTGTCATCATCTGTCTTTTGTTTTACACAGACTTCTTCCCAGGGCTTTTTTTGTAGAAAAAGTCCAGCAGGAACGTATTAGCATAATAGGCCACACCCAGAAGCAGAAACTCATTAGCATATTAGGCCACACCCCTGACTGCACCACTCATTAGCATATTAAGCCAAATTCCCATGTTACCAGAAGTGTGGTCATCCAGCCACACCCACCTTTTGCTTCTTATTCTGTTTACCTTGTTTGTGGTCAAAACCCAGGGCTTTTTTTGTAGCAGGAACTCCTTTGCATGTTAGGCCACACACCCCTAATGTAGCCAATTCTAATGAGTTTCTGCTGATGGGTGTGGCCTATTATGCTAATGAGTTCCTGCTGGGTGTGGCCAACTTGGGAGCCAGCCAGAACTCCATTCCTGTGTGTTCCTGCCCAAAAATAGCCCTGCTTCTTCCTTAGAAATTGTAACTCTTTCCATTGTGATAGAGTGTAAGTACAAAACTTAATGAATGCATTTAATCACATTTCCATATTGTTCAATTTTATCTGTGTTCTAAGATTTAGATGTGTTTGTGTAATTCATGCATTTACATATTTATGGTATACTAGCAGTAAAGCCTGTTGTGAAAGCAATACAACGAGATCTAGAAAGATGTGATTTGTAACGAATGCATAGGCTGGAAGGAGGTAAAGTACCTCCTGGAGATTTGGGGGGTGGATTCTGTATAGGGCAGCATTGGGCGGGGGGGTGGAAGG
>NW_015172004.1:843600-889550 GCF_001447785.1 Gekko japonicus | reverse complement strand
CTCTCAGCAGCCTCTTTCTAGGCAAAATTCTGTCTTTCTCATTAGCGGGGAGCAAAGCAGCTTACTTCATTCTCTTTGGCTTTGCGATCTGTACAGCAACACTGTAAGGTAGGTTAGGCAGAAAGTCTGTGGCTGGTCCGAAATCACCCAGGCAGCTTCCATAGGCAGCCAGGGCTAGTGATGCCATGCCAGTCTGGAGGCATGAAGTCACCCTGAGAGTGCTTGCAGGCCTAGGGTTGCCATTGCCAACAAAGACAAATTGATGCAAAGGAGGATGGAAAAGTCTCCATATCTCTATTTTGCCTTAAATTGGTTTTGATGCCAGCAGAGTGAGAAAATGCCAGAGGCTCTGGGTGGGTGCCCCATGGTAAATGCACCAAACAATTCCTAAAGATTTTCCAAAACACTACTCTGTCAATACATTGCAACACTTTGAAGTAGCACCAGAGCTTTAAGAGCTCTTCAGCTGTCACTTGGAGACTGGCAACAGCTTGTTTGGAGGGTGGGGAGTATGGCATTGTATCTGTCTGAGGTCCCCCTCTTCCTCCTCCTCCTCAGACCCCATCCACAGCAGGCTGCATCCCTAAAATATCCTGGAAGGTTCCATATGCAACTGGCAATTCCAACTGCCTTGCGGGGGGGGGAGTTTGAGGTGTGGAATGGAGTGAAGTCCAATCAGCTTCCATATGCAAAAGACCTTGAAACGCTGGGCAGGACTGCACAAAGCAGCCAGTCAACCCAGCCAGCGTCTTCTGACTGACAGTTCTTGCAGCCAAACACTAAAGGTGTGCATTTTGGAACGTTGGAGCCCACTATGGCTTTATATATAAGGGAGAGATTCTTAGGGCTGCCAGCTCTAGGTTGGGAAACACCTGGGGAGGGTGGGGTTTGGGGAGGGGAGGGAGCTTAGTTGGGTATAATGGCATAGAGTCCACCCTCCAAAGCAGTCATTTTCTCCAGGGGAACTAATTTCAGTTTTCTGGAGATCAATTGTAATAGCAGCAGATCTCCAGGTACCACTCGGAGTTTGACAACCTTACAATATTCTTTTTTCATGATAGCAGAACCAAAATATATACTGAGTAACAGTTCAAAAAGTAGACTAAACTTTGGATAAGAACATGTTACATACTTTGCTTATTAGAATACTATGGCCTATTACCCTATTAGGAACAGTCTGAATTCTGCATAAACCAATTATCTTACGTTTTCTACAAAGGTGAAGGAAAATAATAAATGATTCTGAAAGGACATTGCTCTTGAGTTTAATATACTCCAGGGAAACATAAAACTAAAGTGAAATTTTCTAATTCTGCTGCTATAATAGAAACCATTAACATCAAATGTCATTTAATTACATTTATGAAGGTTAGTTAATAAGCATCCTGGGTACCTTCAGACTGGATTTATTTAATTTTTTGAAAATCTTGCTCAATGAACAGGTTATTAGCTAAACGTATATTTTGCATTTTGCAACATTTGGCTGTTCAATAAACATCTCCAGCAATCTACCAACCTTTGCCCACCGTCGGAATGAATCTATAAATCTAATTCTTACCACACATAAGCATAAAAAAATCTGCACAATAGAGCCATGTATGGATATAACAGAATATTGAATAAATCAGAGGGAACTCCCCAGTTTGAAAAGGGAAAAAAAATGAATACAGAAAAAATACAGCTGGCTGGTGGCAGGCAGGAGCTCAAAAAACTGGGGGATCCTCTGCCCCCAACTGGGGAATGGCATTCCTACTTCCTACACTCCTTTCAATATGCAAATTAAGTAGTTGCATTGCTCCACCCAACAGCCTGTATACCCAAAGTTCTACATATACCTGCAGCACTTTCATGACACTGAAGAAAGGAATCTCCCTCAAATGTTTTGGCATTTCATAATGACGTATTTTGGCATTTCATAATTATTTCAAATATATATTGGTTCAGAACTCACTATCTAATTATGTATAATCTTGGGAGTGTGAGGGCCACCATGTGCTCTGGACCTGTGCCCATCCTGTCTTTTAAAATCTGAGCAGAAAAAGGTGTTAGCGCCCTTTGTGAAAACTGTTCATTCCTCCTGATAGAGACGCTCTCCCTAGGCCTTTGAAAGCCTGTAAGAGATCTCTGCTTTTTTTTTTTTTTTTAAATATCCTTAATTGGCTGGGAATGAGGTGGTCAATTGCAGGCCAGTCTTCAATTTACCTTTTATAGGGAAAGTTATAGAGCATGTGATAGCCTTGACCCATTTCAATCTTGTTTCGGTACTGAGGTGTCTTTAGCTTCACTGGTGGATTATATTCACTTAAGGTTGAACAGGGGACAATCTTGTTAGATCTTCCAGTGGCCTTTGACATAGTTGACTGATCTATTCTTATCAACTAGCTTAACACACACACAAGACAACACACACACATACAGATATCTACTGAATAGCCACTAAATGAGATTGCCAAGAGTTTTGTGGTTGGATGTTATGACAGAACCCTGACTCTCCCCCACACCCAGACAGATTTTCCCACCAAAAAAAAAGAAAAAAGTTCCCTTCTGTGACTGAGTTGCCCTTCAGTAGCATGTATTTCTTCTTTATTTTGTAAGCTTTAACTGTCCCACCCTGTCACAGATATTAATTTAGGCTTCTGACCCAGCACAGGAACTTAAGGGAAAATGCAGGAGCTGTCTTGTCTTATATTTAAACCCTTATTGAAATGGCACTTGAGACAAAGTAATTTTCAAAACAGGAATACTATTTTATTGAACAGGCAGGGAATATATATATAGAGTCCACCTGGAGATCAGGTGTAATGCCAGGGGTTCTCCAGCCACCACCTGGAGACTGGCAACCTCAGGAGAGAGACTGGCTTCCCCCACCATCACCAAACCCCACACTCCACCCTGCTTTGGAAAGTTATGGGAAAGAGATTGACTTCCCACCATCACTAACCCACTGCCCCCTTTTCCATGGAAAGTTATGGGAGAGAGAGAGATTGGCATCCCACCACCATCACCATGTCTTCTCTCTCATTCCTTCTACAGCCCCCCCCCCCAGCAGCTGGGAGGCTGGGGAAAGAATGGGAAGCCACCCTGCATATTGGCACTTTCCAGCTCTCCCATTGGCTGTGCTGTGCGCTCCATCAGCCATTGGCCTATCAACCATGACTCAAGAGTACTTGCATACCATTGGCTGGATGCTGGGTTCCCTCCTCTCCCCTGCCCACTGCCATTCCCTGTCTGAATAAACTGCCAAAACTGCTGGGTGGCTCACTTTCCCCTCAGTGGCTGTTGCTAGGGAACCAAGCTTGGTTGTGTCAGTAAAAAGCCAAAGGTAGGAGACCCTTTCCAGGCTTGCTTTGGCCTTTGTGGGGAGCTCATTGGGGCCAGTCTAGACTAGGGTTGCCAGTTTCAGGTTGGGATATTCCTGGAGATTTTGTGGTGGAGTCTACGGAAGCCAGAGTTTGGGGAGGGGAGAGGCCTCAGTTGAATAGAATGCCATAAAGAATGCCCTCCAAAGCAGTTCTTTTCTGCAGGGGGAGACCTAGGTTCTTGCTGTGCAAGCTGAGTGGGCCAGTCACAAACTTTCAGCCTAACTTACCCCACAGGGTTGTTGTGCAGATCAAAAGCAGGTTACATCATTCTCCTCTCCCCCTTTTGTCTGTATAGTAGAAGGGGACTGGTGACAGAAATACCCTGAGGTGTGAGGACTCCCACTTCAGCCTTTTTTATTGTTTGTCTCGCTTGGCCAGCCCCCCATAAAGAACTCCTGCCCTGGTTTGGTTGGGCTTAAACTCTTACGACACCACCTAGCAAGCATATCAGCTTTAGACCTGACCTCTGATATAGATGTATCATAACAGGACCAATGTTATCCTTCCTTCCATTTGACAGGCAGAAATCTATGGCATCCTAAATTTTGTTACCTTCTCTCCTATTTCTATATGGCTATAAATGTCCCGGAACAACGCACTAGTGCTTCCTAGTTTTAAGCTTTAAAAAATGCTACCATTTAAATATATATATATACACATTCTGACTCATAAAAGATTTTTGACATGGATCCTTCCCATGGACTTCCTGGTTTTCCCCTTCCTACTATAGCCGAAAATCCCTCCCCCAATCCTGCTCCAGAGGGACATGAGACCACAGGAATAACTAGGGGGAGAGCTAGAGGTCTGCTGCAGGAAGAGGAGATGATGAAAAAAGACCCACATGCACAGAAATTGTAGGCAAGATCCAACCCAACTACTTCACCCGTTTTTTCACCGCTCTGTCAAGCGGGGGGGGGGGTCCTGCTAAAAATGAGTTAACAGGTAGAAGATAATTACTTGTTGAAAAATACCCTTAACTTTCATTGTGTTCATAGTGTCAATATTACAAAGATTGAATAAGATATTCACATAATGAAAAACAAGGTACCTTCAGTGAAAATTCATGTATGAAGCTCCACAGGACCTTTGTGTTTGGTGTAACTGTAACACGTATTTGTTTGATACACTGTCTGAGAGACTTTTATTACTATTTCCATTGTATCATGTTTCCAGTCCCTGAGACAGGATTAAGCATTGCAGATAAAGATGACACAAATTTGCTTTTATAGCTGCCTAGCCCCATTGGAATATCTAGAGTACTGAATGTCTTGATCAAAAGGAAGCTTTTGAAACGGCCATTGTAATGCTGCTCACTGGGGGTGGGGAAGAGGAAACAACATTGTCCAAGAACAATGCTCCCAGGAATGGAGAAACAAAAGGAGAGTTATGGAGGCTATAAAGTGCAATGAAAAGACAACGTTTAAATGCCTAGATCATAGAAGTTGCATGGGGATGGATATATAAAGCTGGACCAGTTCTCAAGAAAGAAGAGAAACACAAGAATGACTGCTGTACTAGGAGAACAAAGTCTGAGTCCAGTGGCACCTTTAAGACCAACAAAATTTTATTCTAGTTATAAGCTTTTGTGTGCACGCACACTTCTATTGATACACTGAAACAGAAGTCCCCAACCATTACATATAGGTAGAGACTGGGGAGGGTGTGGTCAGGAAGGGCTAATTAGGGTCAAGATGCATAAGTAACTCAGCAATAAATATAGCTAAGACCGGAAGAAGGCAATTGCTAAGACCTGTGAATAGCGGCAAATTGGCATACAGCATAATAAAAAGAGTTTACAAAGAAATAAGAACTGAATGATGTTAGCATGTGTAGTGAGATAAGATACTGAGGAGGCCTCACTGTACTTCATTTTAAGCCGTATTATCAAGCAGTCAGCCTGGTGTGGATTTTCAGTTGGATCAAAAATCCGAATGAAAGTTTGATGAAATTAGATACAGTGGATCTGACTTGACTACATAGTTATCTCTGGATAAAACAAACAGGGAAATCATTAAAAAAGGCAATGAAGGTCCATGTAATTATAGATGGTCTAAAGAGAATTTGGCGGTCTCTAGGATTGAGAGAGAGGATCTGAGGTGTGAGATGGTCATAACTCTGTAGATTTTAAAAGAGACAAGACGGGTGGGGAGTGTGACATCCTGACCTACATATCTCTCCTTATATATAATTGAATAGTGGGTGCCAAAGTTCTAAAATGCACTCCTTTAGTGTATGGACGCTTGAACTGTCAGTCAGAAGACGCTGGCTGGGTTGACTGGCTGCTTTGTGCAGTCCCGCCCAGCGTTTCAAGGTCTTTTGCATATGGAAGCTGATTGGACTTCACTGCATTCCACACCTCAAACTCACCCCCCTCCCCGCAAGGCAGTTGGAATGTCAGTTGCATATGGAACCTTCAAGGTCTTTTGCATATGGAAGCTGATTGGACTTCACTCCATTCCACACCTCATACTCCCCCCCCAAGACAGTTGGAATGTCTGGTGGTGTGTAGGTCCCAGGATCATGTTTTAAAAGCTGCCTGGGGGCTTATGGACCATTCACACACTTCCAACCTTAACATACCTCATAGGGGGAGAGGAGAATGATGATAGCTGCTTTGGTTCCCACTGCAGGGACCTCAGACAGGTTACAGTGCCATAGACTCCACCCTCCAACCCAGTTAATTGCTCCTGGGGAACTATTGTTGCCAATCTTGGCCCAGCACCCATCAAACCATTCTCTTCAACCCCCTGCTGTGCAGCAGACTTTCCCCTAGGGTTGCCAATCTCCCACTGCTACAACTGATTTCCAGATGACAGAGATCAGTTTCCCCTGGAGAAAATGGCTGCTTTGGAGGGTAGACCCTATGACATTATACCTGCTGAGTCCTTCCCCCCCCCCAATGCTGCCCTCTCCAGAATCCACCCCCCAAAACTCCAGATATTTCCCTCCTTATAGCTGGCAACCCTACTTTCCCCTCAGTGCCTGATGGTAGGCAACTTAGTTTGGTCCAGTCACCTACTTTGGCCTTTGGGAGAAAACATATTGGGGCCAATCCTGATAGGGTTGCCAACTCCCGATGGGAAATTCCTGGAGATTTGAGGGATGGAGCCTGAAGAGGGTGAGGTTTGAGGAGGGGTGGAACCTCAGACAGGTACAATGCCATAGACTCCACCCTCCAAACCACTCAGTCCCTCATGGGGATCCATTGTTGCCAATCTCCAGGTGAGGGCTGGAGACCTCTCAAAATTACAATTGCTCTGCAGAAGGGAGGGCGGAAGTCAGCTGAAGTCAAAGGGGCAGATAATGGTAGGTTGATGGTTAGCTGGGAAGGAGATGGGGTTGCCAACTCCAGGCTGGCAAATTCCTGGGGATTTGAGGGGTGGAGCCTGGAGAGGGTGGGGTTTGCGGAGGGGTGGGACCTCAGACAGGTAGAATGCCATAGACTCCACCCTCCAAACCAGCCATTTCATCCTGGGTAACAATTGTTGCCAATCTCCAGGTGAGGGCTACAGATCACTCAAAATTACAACTGCTCTTCAGGGAGCAGAGATCAGTTCCTCTGGAGAAAACAGTGGACTCTGTCATTATACCCTGCTGAGGTAACCACAGCAAAATGACACTGTTTGCCCAAAGCCAGAGCACTCCCCCAGAGCCTCTTTCTAGATCCCGTTGTATTTATTTCCACAACGGGCTTTACTGCTAGTAATCCATAACCCAAAGAAGAGAGGTTGTATAGGGTGGTAGATACTCTGTGTGAGTGGAGAAGGGGCCTCACATACTCCTTATCTTCATATAACTTTTTAAAAAATCTAATATATAATCACCATCAATTGAATATCAAACAAAAAACCCTCATCATTTAAAATAATCCTAATATAAACAATTTTACCATTACCATACATAACCCCTAAATTAAGGAAGTTTTTGTTAAAAAAATTATCACATTAGCTGGTTTGATATAAACTCTGATGGTTTGAGTTGGTTTTTTTGTTTTTGTTTTTAATGGGCACAAGATTGTGACCACCATTTAAATGGAGTGATTAATTTCCAGGTTCCGAACATGTTTAATTTACAAATAAACTTCAATAGAAAAACTAGTCATTAAAATATTAATGCCTGTTTGTGGACAGGCCACTTAGTAAACTGAGCAGGCTCAGCAGGGTCATGCCTTCCTGATCTTCCTTAGTAATGCCAAAGATGCCAGTGAGCTTCCAACAAAAGGACTCCACTCCATTTAGTGCCTCTGCAGTGACAAAGTTGTACAAATGCCACCTCCCTCTCACCCAGTCTAACATGAGGGATGCCACTCATGCCCCTTTGGCTGTAGGTTACCCCCCAGCCCCTCCAGACTCTTGCTTTTAAAGCCCACATCAGTATCTGGGGAGCCCCACCCCATAGTCCTAGTGGCACCTTGTTGCCCTCAGCCACTGTCCCAAATGCCAGCTGGCCTCTCTCCAACTGGTTAATACAGGACCATGCCTGTTCCACAGATTTCTGCCTTGGGACTGCCACTAGGGTGATCCCCGTGGTGTTCTACATCCCCGCCTCCTCACAACTCCTAGAGGAATCCTCCCAGCCATCCAGGCAGGCCAACTGCTACATCATTGCTCAGTCTTTGAGGATCAAGTAGTAGGGGGGGTGAACCAGCAAAATTACCATTTTAATTCCATGCCAGAATTTCAGGAAGGAAATTATTAGTTTTCATTAAATGTTGGGAGTGTTTTTATTCTACTTGGAAGTCATGTCAGAGAAAATTTTCATTAATGTTGGATCAGAGTCAGATGTCTGTCCATTATTTCCTATAGGAGAAAGGGGGGAGGTGGGATGGCAGGTTTTCCAAAGCAGCTATGGGTTGTTGTTTTTTTAACCAAATTTCACCAGAATTTCACAATCCTAATCCTCCTTCTTTACTGAAGATCATCTGTGTTTCAATTTAATTGGACAAAAGCTTCCAATTTTATATCCCCCTGAAGACAATAACCCTGACTATTCTTCTTTCCATTGTTCCCTATGGGAATTTCTTTTCTGGAGCTGCTATTTTTAACTAAAGGGCACAACAAATGAACAACAGTTAAACTAAGAACAGTATAAATATGAAGAGTATATTAATAACACAGCAATTTTCCCTTCCCACCCCACCCCAGAGAACACTACTAGCTACTAATAACAATCAAAACTAATCAAAACAGTCTGTAGTCCAGGCAAAAGTCCAGTATAGGAATCCTATGTTCAGGCCAGGATCTGCATACTCCAAACAAGGTCTAGACGGGGGCCTCCAAAGTAATACAAGGCTTTTTTTTTTTTTTTGCAGAACATGAGGATCAGTGGGAGGGAAACTGTTGCACAAGACAGTGTAATTGGCTAATGGCAGCTCTCCCAATCCCTCCCTGTGATCAGACTGGCCAGGAGACTCACCTCTGTTTCCTTCCTCCTGCGGGTTTCACAAGGAACAAAACAAACAAAGAATAAGATTCCAGATTTTGCCAAAAACTATCAGATGAAAGCTACTGGAGTTGGGAAACTATCTGGAAGCCTTTAGCTGTGTCAGATATTGCTGATCCAATCTGCTAATGGAAAAAATTAGATGTTTTATTGGTAATATCCAACTGCATACCCCTGCTAAGTAGCTTTTTATGTTATCTGAGTGATCATAGTTCTGTTATGCTGATGACTGGATAATGTTTACTAAGTGGTTGCACATTAGGAGATAAGAGTGACAGATTGTAGAGAAGAAGAAGAAGAGATTGGATTTATACCCTGCCCTTCACTACCCAGAGGTGTCTCAGAGCGGCTTACAAACTCCTTTCCCTTCCCCTCCCCACAACAGGCACCCTGTGAGGTAGGTGGGGCTAAGAGAACTCTAACAGAAACTGCTCTTTTTCAAGAACAGCTGTGCCAGAGTTATGGCTTGCCCAAGGTCATCCAGCCAGGTGCAAGTGGAGAAGTGGGGAATCAAACCCGGTTCTCCCAGATTAGAGTCCGCGCACTTAACCACTACACCAAACTAGAGATGCAACAACTTGAAAATATTTGGTTTGGGATATTCTATACTGTAAAGTGATAAACTTTACTACCTCATTTTTCCCACATGAAATTTACGTAACAATTAAGAGTGATAAGACTGATTCTGTCTTCATTACCCACTACCATTGACTTTAACAGGATGATTTTTTTTTTTTGCAATGCCAATAACTTAGAATGATCAGCAGATGTGTACTGAATGAGAAAGAGCTACATGGGATAAGAGCAACAGCTTGGAACAGTTTAGTTTAAAGGAAAGCACCTTGCAGTTGGATTGGACTTTCTATTCTTTAAGCAATTTGCTATTAGCAGACTTTGCTAACACAATGTACACACTAAAAAAACACTGCAATTTATTAGAAAAATGCAAAGTGCGAAGGATTGGGTATCACGCAGCATTAAAAGTTAATGAAACAGATATACTGTAGTTGACTAAACTATAATGAAACACCAAACTCTTTAACATAATAATTTAGGCAGGAAAAAACTACAGTTCTTGAACATGAGTAAACCCTGAAAGAATGGAAAATATGATTTGTCCATTTCTAATTTTAATCTATTTCAACATATTTCTGGGATATATTCAGGAATGAGAGAGCCAAGCAGATTGCTATGGTTAGAAATACTTACCAGATAAAGGAATAAGAACTAGTCATTTGGATGTGCAGTGCATATCCTCTAAATCTGATGCTTTTGTTTTCCCTCTGGAAAGACAAGACTATCGATCATGTTACTAATGCCTTATATAAGATGACTCTTCCACACCAGGGATGACCAGAATTAGATTGCTTTAAAAATAGAGTAGGGTTGATGATATTTTCATTTCTAGTGGTGCATGCAAATAGCACTTTCCCTTACAATTAGGGTTTTTATATTCCCCATAAGGAATTATGTTAAAAGACAAATAACTGTGTATTGCTTCAAATCTCCATAATTTCATGTCCTGTCTCATGACACCAAAATTTGCTTATAGCAAAAATACAAAGTACATGTTATTGTTCGTACAACCACCAGAAGGATTTGTTGATTTTACAACCAAAATCTACTGTTGTTATAGGGGAGGGGAATTCACTTTTGTAGATATATCCATTAATTATGGTTACTTCCTTTTTCCTCTCTTTTAAAAGAGTAACTTCTCTTTCATTTTCCTTTGATCTTTCTTTGGGAAAAAAACCCAGTTCAGACATTTGTAATGCAGCCCTTGCCATGGTTTTATGTTACACAACACAGGATGGTGCTCTAGCAAGGGGATAGGAAGGTTTGGGAAGACAGTGTCTGAATCTGAACATCTACAGAGTGAAATTCTGAAATTATGCAGCCTTCCCCACCTCTACTCTTTTCTAAGTTTCTCTTTCATCAAAACTGATTCTGAACCAATTAGAAATAGACTCCAAATTCCTAAAAGGGGGGGGTAGATAGTCAGGGGTCTTGTTGTAGAAAAAGAGCTGCCGGAGCTCATTAGCATAACTCATTAGCATAACTTATTTGCATATGCCACGCCCCCTGACATCACCGGAAGTGACAGAAGGCCACACCCCCTGACATCACCGGAAGTGTGTCAGAAGGCCCGGCTACTTACCCTCCTGCTTCATCCTCATTCCCAAACGGAATGAGGATCGAAGCAGAGGGCGGGGTAAAGAAGGGGGCGGGGCTTCACCACGTGACGCCCCGCCCCCTAGAGGTCCGGGGCCCCCTGCCCTAGAGCCCCCCCCCCCCCCCGACTAGAGCCCTGTAGATAGATGATTTTCAGGGAGAAACTGGTTCCGGAGTATGAACTTGCCAACCTCTCTGCCTCCCAGAATTAAACTCTCTTCACACAGGTTTAGGTCCAAAACCTTCAGGAAAATATCAGATGTGAGAACACGATACTGTTCAAAAAATTCAGGTATATAAACATTACACGCAGCATTGAATATGTGAGAAAGTAAAGATTCAGTCATTCAGAATTCTAAATTAATTCCTGATCCTTGTTCAATAATCCTTAATGTTTTCCCACATCAATAGAGAAATACAGACACAGGTTTAGATACACCAGCAGATAAGGGCAGCACTATTTGCCACCCATTTCATATGCCTTTAATAGGTGGAGAGACCCCTGCCCCCTTTTCAAACATTGGATTCCCTCTCTCCTCACAGAGCTATTGGAGTCAGGGAACTTGTTACACACTTGATCTTAGCCAAAAGGCCAAGAAGCGAACTAGGGCCCTGGTCACATGGGTCGGAAAACGTGGGGGGGCGTGGCTGTTTACGGCACTGCAAGTAGCCGCGCGACAACGTGATTAGACGCGTCAGAGTCAACCCACAGTTCCGTCCCTCGGCGTGTGCGCTGCAACGCAGATGGCCGGAAGGAAAAGCTGCGCCGGCACGATCATACCAAGGCAGCCCGTGGCAAACCGTTTGCTACCACCTTCGTTGAGGTATTTTTAATAGTGCATTTTCGGCAGCATGCCATGGGTTTGCCACGGGTGTGCTCCACTTCCTAGATGCTGCGGTGTGATCGCGGTCGGAAAAGCTGCCATCCACTCGTGGCTCTACCGCGGCAAATTCCCCGTGTAAACGGGGCCTAGTTATATTTATTTTACTTATTTGCTGCCACCATATAGTTAATTAAATCCACTGGCCATGTGCACTAAGGTTGGAGTATATGTGTGGTATTTTCCTTCGAACACGAGACATCTAGTCAACAGGGTATAAACAAAGAAAAACAGAGTTAATTTTTATTTACAGTAACATAGAATGATTTGAACACAATACATGGTTCCTAATAATTGAACTTATGATCCCAGATTACTCAACAACAGAAATATCAGTTCTCAGAAGTCAGCACTACTTCTCACAAGTCTCAGAAGTCAGTTCTCAGAAGTCAGCTCTACCAAAGGCTTAGGACTCTCCTTTTCAAGCCTGACTGCCATCACATTTTGCTCTGACTCCTTGTCTTCAACTGCCAGACTCCACCAATGTTCCCTCCAGTGTTCCCTCTAAGCTGAGTTAGTGTGAGCTAGCTCACAGTTTTTTAGCCTCTATGTTAAATATTGGGTTCAAGATGCATTGCAGTGAAACAGCTCTACTTTATTAAGTGATTTCAGGAACAAGACTAAAACCCCAGGGTAACAGCCCTGTTTAAATAGCATGCAAAAACCACCCCCAAACACACCCTACTCCCCAGGATAGGCTATTTACATAACATTACTTCCTCACTGGTCACCTCTAGAGTCCTGGTGGACTATTGTTATGGATCTCCAAGCTCAGCCAGTTTCTGGTAGACAGTTCTGGAATGTTCCAGCCCTAATACATAACACTCCAGCTCACACATTTTTGTCTTAGCTCAGGAAGGATGGCTCCAGAGCAAAGTAATTTATTCAGTAGCCAAATCACTCATTCACAACTTTAATGCCAGCAGCTCACAAAGTAGAATTTTTGCTCACAAGACTCCACAGCTTAGAGGGAGCATTAGTTCCCTCAACTGCAATTGGCTGCCTCCGGGAAAGGCAGAAAGCGCCATCTATCACACAGAGGAACCAAGAGAATTTATCTTAGCAACCCTATCAGGAGGTCTAAAAAAGAACAGCAGCAAGGAATAGGCCCACAAGAGCTGGAAAGGCAACAGTGAGAATTGTAGAAGTTGGGGCAAGGAAGTTCAGAAGCAAAAGATAGAAACTGTGATTAATATTGACTGTTGGAAAACCAGCATGAAAACTAATGTTTACAGATATAACCCAGGGTGACCTGAAAAATTTATATCACTAGGTGTTAATATTATATTTACAACTTCAGGAGTGTTTGTAATTTATGATGCTCAACCTGCAAACATTTGTCATGTGCTCACAACATATAATTAGGAGGGCCACATTTCCCCCCCAGTTAGGATTATCATTTGATAGCTGTACATGCTGTTGTCATAGAAAAAAGAGAATTCATTTCTTTTCACTAGAGCTTTTCTGTTACAGCTTTTCTGTTTCCTTTATGAAAGTGTGTAAACTTCTGTGACATTTAATGCAGCACATTTAGGCAACGTAATATGGAATAAATGGAAAGTGATCTTTTAAAGCTCATACAAGTTAAATACAACTGTATCTTGCTGAAGTCATATTGTTACAAGTCATCACACTTTATCTTTCCCATTTACAGTTATGACTACTGTTTCTTTAGTGAGAAAGCAATATTCCTCTGCCCTAATAGTGTAATTTATTATCAGCCAAGAAGATTTCAAGGCAATCTGAATTTTATTATGCTTTCAATATATTTACATTAAAGATGCCTTGATAGCATGCTGCTGTAGACAAGTAGCAATGTATTATCATCAGGAGGAGTGGATACAATTTTTTCTTCACCAAAGATATGTTAATACACCATGCAGCATACTGGATTTAGCCATGTGTGTGTGTAAAGTGTCCTCAAGTTGCAGCTGATTTATGGAGGCCCCAGCAAGGGGCTTTCAAGGCAAGTGATAAGCAGAGGTGGTTTGCCATGGCCTTTCTCTGCAGTCTTCTTTGGTGGTTTCCCAAGCACTGAACCTGCTGCTTAGCTTTCAAGATCTGATGAGACTGGACTACCCCATGCAGCCTTCCCTCCCAAATTTAGCCATGTACCCAAGAATGTCATGTCACAGACACTCTACCTATTTCTTTAAACAGAAGAAATCAAAATTTTACCAAAACAAACAAACAAAAAACATAAGATCTGGATGGATTTAAATTAATGTAAATAATGCTTTGTTGCTGACATGTTTCTTTTTTTAAAAAAATACATCAATGCCCAGCCCCCCTTTTTAACCCTGTTGTAGAGTATATGCAAATACATTTTTCATATTCTAACCATATGACCTTATTACTCAGATTTCCCATGGAATCAGCATCACTGATTCCCGGGGGGGGGGGAATGCAATCATCTCTGCCCACGTGGCTGAATCATTTAAAAGTTTTCTCAGTTGCAAAGCACATTAGTAGATTAGTGGGTCCTACTTAGCAATTATATGAAGAATTATCAGAACTCAAGAAGAGTTGTGCTTGATCAGAGAACAGCTTCTTCTAGTGCAGAAGTTTCCAAACGTTGCAAGCCACGTGTCTCTGGAAAACTCATAAGCAGTGCCTGAAAGTGATGGGTTCTTCTTATTTGTTCCCCCATCTAGAATTCAGATGTATACTGCCTCTGAACATGAATGGTTCCTCTAGGTACTATGGTTAATAAACAGTGATTCTTCAACAGTGTACAAAATGTGGCAAATTCTCTTTTGAATTTTTCTTAGTTGCCTGGAATCTACCACATTTAAATCCAACAACATGGACAGGCCATATTTGCATTGGTCTTTCCCATGGAATCAGCATCACTGATCCCGGGGGGGGGGGATGCAATCATCTCTGTTCACATGGCTGAATCATTTAAAAGTTTTCTCCGTTGCAAAGCACATTAGTAGATTAGTGGGTCCTACTTAGTTGACTGTATGTGTGAAAGGCACCTCATATCAGCTTAGATAATATAAATCCAACATCTGTAGGCAGCAGGAAAGTATAGAAGCCTAGGAATGAATGTGCAATGGTTTCTTCTAAAAGCACACACACACACATGCTTGTGTCGGCCAGTTGATTTGGCTTTGTTCATAGTTCTTTTTAGGTTGGGGGTTTTAGTTCTTATATAGTATCCTTGTTGAGTGTTTTTAATTTCAACATATTTTATATAGCAGTTATTAAGCAAAGAATAAACATATAGACATTTGAGTAATGATATTTTGTTATTTATGTTGGTGTACTGTATCTGAGAGCAGTCCATTGTGTTGGTTATGCAAAACTGGAATCTATATTAAGGGGAGAAGGGGCATAAGTGCCTTGACTGATGGTTGTGATTCCACTTGTGTTTG
Organism: Gekko japonicus; assembly: GCF_001447785.1. Lineage (NCBI taxonomy): Eukaryota > Metazoa > Chordata > Lepidosauria > Squamata > Gekkonidae > Gekko > Gekko japonicus. The sequence continues at coordinate 874,313 of NW_015172004.1, read as the reverse complement.
TCCCGTAATGTTCTGATCATACCTCTTAAGAAGGCCTTGGGGGAAAAGATGTGCATGGCTGGATCTCAGCCTAGTGTGGCCAAGCACAGCACGGTCACATTGGGGAGGCCCAGGCTACAGTGGCTGCCCCCCACAGTAAAGGCTCCTCTCCCAAGGTTGGCCCTTATGGCACCAGGGGCATAGCAGGAGTCCCCCCAACACACACATCAGGTTTGGCTCATTTTTGACCCATTTTTAAAAATAGATTTTAATTGATTTTCCAAACATAAACAAACAGACCAAAAAAAACATAAAGAGAGCTTAGTGACCTATACTACATCAGTTCAAGTTCCTCCCATATAGCCTGATATAAGTATAATAATTAATATACAATATTTTGCAACCTCAAATGGAAATAGTACCTTTATAGATTCGTTAGATTAGCTAAACATCCCACCATTAATTTTTCTTTACTAATACAAAATCATAAACTCTGCTACAGTTTTCCCAATTTATCCAACTGTTCTGATCCTTAATCAAATCATTCCCTTTTCAATTCTTCTTTTCTATACAATTTACTATAGATCACATGTGCACACCTGTTTACATTCTAGCTTGATGCTTAATTATTACTAAATATGGGTATTATATTTTTTCTGTGGCTTGGTTCCACCTGTTTAGCTATAGCTTCTGCCATCTATTTGACATACCACTGTACTTTCACAGGCACGAAAAAAGGGGAGAAAAGCACATTTTAATGGGGTTTCGATATGGCAGTCACCTCTCACGTTGGGGGATTCACTACAAGTTCATACAGATGCGTCTGGCAGCCTAGGGCTTGGCATTTTCTATGATAACCGTTGGTGTGCAAAACATTGGTTGCCACCCTGGTCTGGGTCATCCATTCCCAGGGACCTCACCTTCCTGGCAGCAGTCTGCATGTGGTGAGACTCATTTAGGAACAAGCACGCACTCTTCTGGTGAGACAATCAGGCAGTGGTTAGAGTCATGCTCTGAGTGGGTTATGCAGCTGGTACACAAGTTAATCTTGACCTGCCTGGTATCTAACATCTCCTTTTCAGCCCAACACAATGCAGGCACAACTAATGGCATCACAGGCACCTTGTCTCAATTTCAGGAGGAAAGATTCCAAGCCCTGGCCCCCAGTGTGCATCTGCTGCCCAACTGCTTCTTCAAGGACCTATGGACAATTGGCAATGCAGGAAGTTCTCATGACTATCGCTGCACATTCACTGCACATATCCACACACTGTTTCATCTTCCTGCCTTCTATTTAATTGCTGGGGGAAGCAGGCACATTTCCTGTTCCTAAGACACTGGTCTTGCAGTACCTTGCAGTGTCTTTGAGGACAGGACTATGAACTTCCATCTATCAACTATTTCCTGTTATTTTAAGGTTTTGAGTTTCCCCAACCCCTGCAGCTCCTCTCTTGCCTGGCAGGTATTGAAGGATAGAAGAGGTCCTCTCCCCATGCACCAGATGCCCCAAAACCTATCACTTTACAAATGTTGCACGGCTTCATGTGGCAACTTTGTTGTTGTGTTTTTCCACTTTCGAGGCAGCCTTATTCTGGGGCGGCGGGGGGGGGGATTTTCGGTGCAGTAAGCTCCTGGCAGCTTTGCACTGTGATACCAGGGGCCATGCCTTGATATTTCAGGATATTTCTGCACATGGTTTAGAGTGTCATATCCATCTGCACAGGTCCAAAATGGATAAGTGGGGTTGGGGTTTTCAGATCCTCCTGCATGCCACCCTCCAGGGCATCTCTGCCCTGTCTGCTGCACGGCTGAGTACATCACAGTATGTCCTGCTACCCCAGTACTTTCCAAGTACATGCTGACGGTTTGTGCTTGTCTCGTTTTCAGTTTACCAGTGTCATATGGGCCTTTATGACAGCCCTAGGCCTTCCCCCAGAGGACTTTGGCATGCACTTCTTTTGAATCAGTGCCACCATGCTGGGCTTCAGAACTGGGCTTTTCAGCTGGCCAAATCAGGGCCATAAATGCTGGTGCTCCTCAGCCTGCAACGTTTATGTATGCCCTCAGGCATAACTAGGTGTGCCAATGTGTGGGTTTTTTTAGCTCCCATAGGTTCAAAGAAAACAGTATGGATCATCGGACACAGCATTGTGTTCTGGACTGGAGCCTATGCTTCATTGCCAGGCTGGGGCAGTAAATTAGGCCTCAGGGATCATCTACACCTCACCTGGCTGGGGTACAGAGGAATGCGTTGAACAGCTCTCCTAGTAACCATCTTGAACCAGGTATTCCATAGAGGCCCTCCAGACACTGTTGTCATCCAACTCAGCGAGAATGATCTTCCCACCCAAAAAGGAGACATACGGGTAAGGACTATGGCAGCTGATTTGGAAACTCTTCATTCAAGGCTACTGGGGACAGAGCTTTTTTCGGTCCACACTACTAAAACGCTGTGAGTGGCATGAGGCAATCTCATCTGAAAAAGTGGACATGGCCAGGAGGAAGGTTTGCAAGGTTGCATTGCAGGCCACCAAGGCTTTTTTGTGGGGGTTGTGTTATTAGACACTCAGACATTACATTTAGGCTGGCAGCTCTATTTAGGGCTGATGGGGTGCACTTTTATGAACAGGTAATGGACATGACTCCATGGCATTCACAACTGGCTTTTGTGTTGGCTGCAGGCATAGGAATGTTAGTTGGAGTGGGGTGTGGGGGGTCAGTCTGCTCTGTGGTAGTTTGGGCTTTAGGACATATCCTTTTGGGAGGAGACCGGAACTGTGTGCCTGCCTTCTTAGGTTTGGGGACTCCCTTAAGAGGTCTTGGGGGTGGAGCCATTCAGCTGCATGCCCAGGTCAGAGGCTGCCAGCTGGCTTCTACCACCAGGTGGCAAAAAGACCATGCAGCAGCTGACACCCACATGGATTCTGGGGTCTTGCCACTCCGCGGTGTCACCCGCAGCAGGCAGGCTGGGGAAGGGTAGTCAATAGGCAGCAGGTAGGTTGTCCGATGCTGGATCCATCTCCATCCTGTGCCAATGCCCCTTCAGCTGTTTTCAATAAAAAGCTGTAGCCATGTTTTCACCAAATCTTAGGTTTATGTGAGTTCCTTTTGCTGCATCACCCCCTTCATCCCCCCCCCCAAGCCAGCAAGTAGCAAGCAAGATGTTTTGATATTTACAGGAGTCAATTACCACAAATCGTTAGAAGCCAATTAGAACAACTGCTTTTCTTCCAGGCTAAGCAGTAAAGAAAAAGCCTTATAGACATCAAAGAAGTTGTGATTATTGCATGTTTGGCTTCTTGTAAAGGATTCCTGGTTCGTTCTAGAAGACCCCTGTTTTACCCTCTATGTACACCATATAAATGTAGTTTTCAGAACAGGGAGACTTATAGCTGCAGAAATTGTGTGGCACATTCTCCCTGATTCATGAATAAAACTGGCACCATGATGACCTCACTGAAAGGCTTGTGAGGATAAGCAAGAAGAATTAAGTGATAGTTGTCCTTCAAAGTGTGGGGAAAATTTAAATATCATCACTACAATTTGACATGAAAAAAATAGCACAAGAAACATTTTGTTTACATCACTGTACATACCAACTCTGAACCCTTAAAGAAACCCCTACAGATTATTTCCAAGTATTTCAGCAAAAAAGTTATCACTGTTTAGCTTACTGTGCACTGGTAGTGAGAACAGCCTAGGTAATTTCACTCCTGTGCAAATTTGTGCATCAATGGCATGCTGCTGAACAACCAGGCTTAAGACAGGCTGAAAGGACTGTTGGGGTTATTGTTTTATAGTCTGTCCAAAGTTCAGATAATTGCCAGCACAAGGTCATACCATACCTCAGTGTTCCACTGTTCCAACAATCTTTTTCCACCCTCATTTTAAAAAAGTAGAAGAAGAAGACAGGGCAGTTGAAGAGGGAACGAAATTCCTGGGAGCAGGGTTTCTCCGGTGACTCAAGGCTAGTCAATCTGCCTGATTTTTGCTCTCAGCCTGTGTGATGCCTGCTGATTTGGGCCAGTTGCCAACAACAGCTAGAAAACTCTCTAGGAATCCAAAATTATTCACTTTAGCCGTCTGCTTGAATTAAGTGCTCTTCTGCAGCAAGGAAGCACTTTCCAAGTTTTCCAGCTCAGTTAGAGAACACTGAGAGAATCTGGATTTCTAGAACACTTTCCCCCTGATCTGTTCCCTTAAGCACAGGGGAATTCTGTCCCTCTCTTTCCCAAAGGATATGTGTGTGAGATATCTCTCTCTCTCTCTCTCTCTGTGCTATGCTGCAAGAAAGTAATGATGGAGAGTAAATCCTACTGAATTAATTTCCCTTATATCCTGCTTACACACCTTTCCCCCCTCTTCATCTTCTGTATAATTACATTTTTTTCCTAAATGCTCTTTAAATGATAGGGGAGGACACACATAATCTTTATCAGAGTCCTGTGGAGGCTCTCAGCAGCTCTTTTGGAGGGGAAAAAATCTGGAAATGGGTGGGTTCACCTCTCATTCTTTCTAACCTCTTTCAGACTGAAAATACAGAGCCTATAAAGCTATTGCTTGCCATGAGCTCCTACGACATATTAGGAAAGGCAAACAGTGTGCCCTTAGAAAGTACTTATCATAAAATAAGATCCAGAAGTCTGTTTGGTATTACTGTTCTTTGAATTGAAAGTTATGTTGCAATAGAACAATCAAGAGAGAAAGGATGAAAGACTGTAAGGAAGCATTTTATGAAAATTAATTTTCTGTTGCATGTCATATCAGGTTTCAGTTTCTTTACTAGATGAAAACTTAGATCTGATGTACGATGAGATGCCAGTGAACAAGAGGCACTTATCTGTGTCCAGAACCTCATTTAAATAGGGCTATCAGAAACTACACATGCAATGTCAGCACACCAGAGATTGAGGTATTGTGCCAATGTACAAATGTTTTACATGCAGTAGCAATGTCACAAGGGTAAATTCTTCTGCCTCACTAGCACCACATTTAAAATATTTCAAACACAAGCTGTAAACTTTTCCCCATTTCTCCAATGTTCAATTTTGTCAATAGGAAGAAAAAGTTTGAAATATATAAAATCCATAAAGCCTGTGGCAGAACATGACTTCTCTGGCCTGCAGGCCCTAGTCTGTCTTGCCCTTCTAGGTGTTTCTCAACACCTGGAGGGACTTTTCTTCCACTCTCCAGTAGCCCACTGCCACCACCTGTATATGGAATTGCCCACCAGGAGGGTCAAGATTCCCAGCTTCCCTTCCAAGTTCTGAGGCCCTGCCTTGGTGTCTCCCACTGCCCAGTGCCTGGTCACCATGGGGACAGTTTACTGCCTTGCACGCTCTAGGAGGAACAGCCACTTGCCAACTCCCTGCCTTCCCCCTGGCTCTCCTTTTAAAATAGCATGTCCAAGATGGTAGAGATCTATGTGGTGCAGAGAACCACTGCTAGCTTCAAAAGTTATAAAGTATTTATTAAAAAGAAAATGGTTACAAGCATACTTTTAGCACAGCAACAGACTGAACAAGGAATCCAAAAGAAATTGGTAAAACGCAAATCCTCTGTCCTTCTCTCTACTCACGCCCTATCAGATGTTAAAATAGGACAGGCTCCTTAAGCTTAGTATGTTACAAATTTCAACAGAGTTACCATTATCTTAAAGCTTGTTCCACCTCTTTAGGTGAGCACATGATCAAAGGCTGCCTTCCCAGCGGAGAAGTCTGTGTCCACTCATGGACTCTGCATCCAAGGAAAGGAGGGCTCTTTTTGTTGCAAGGAGTTTTTATCACCTCTCTTTTCCCCACCCACTGATCAGGTCAGGCCAGGTTAGGGAAGTATTTCCTGGAGCTTCTTCATGGAGATTATTCCTGGACCTTTCTAGTCAGTCCTCCAAAAATCTCTGTTCCCTGCTAGGAGGAATGGGGTGAAGCTTGACCATCCCATTGTTTCTAGCTAGATCTATTAGCATTTGTATGAAGGTAAGCTACAAAGCAATTGGACTGCCTGTTCTCTGGGGGGGGGGGTTTGAGCTGTTAAAATCCACAGGGAAGGTTTTGCTCATTTCAAACCTCCCAGGGGAAAAATGCATTTCTTCACAAAGCCTGTTGCAGAAGATTTCATTCATATCACTTCACATCTCATACATAAACACATTGATCTTAAAGCACCTTTTAATTATCATTAAAGAGAGTGACATCTTCAGGTCTTAGAAATGCGTTCAAGTCCAAATGTGATTCAGAATGTTGTAGAATCACTGTGTGAAACCAAGCAATTACTTTGGCACATCTACCACTGAGAACACAACCCATAAACATCAAAAAAACCCTTTGACTATGACTATAAATATCACCAAAAGAGTAAAATACCTAGTGTAACACTTTTTTTCTATGTCAAAAAGCATACAGAGAACCTGTCATTACCTGTAACCGTTAATTCTGTAGTTCTTCTGACAACAAACAATCCATACTTCAATTCACAAGTATAATTTCCAATATCATCTTCTCTGACCTCCCGCATAACAAGAGTGTCCTTTTTAAACAGAATACTTGGCCTCCAGGTTCTCACTTTTTTTTATTCCTGTGTGAAGACAATTACAACACGTCAGTGTCTAGTGTCATTGTGATTAAATCTGCCCCTTAGTGATTTAATCAAATAATTATTTATTTTAGATATTTTACTCAACATTTCAGTTAAAACTTCAAAGTTGCTAACTTGAAATATAAACCCACAGTAGCAGCAATTACAGGTATTAAGGCTGTAATGGACACTGAATAGTTAATGCTTTAACCTGGTCTAAGAACCTTGATTGACCGGGGGGGGGGGGGGTCAAATGTAATTCTACAGTTGAGAGTGGCAGTTAGTTCAGTTGGAGTTGTGTTAAGCAGAATCAAGGCTCTGTAGAAAATCCTTAAATAGGGAAGTGGGAAAAGTAGTCCTTTCCTGAGGGAAAACATCCAAATGAAGGGGGGGGGGGGGATGATCCCTGTCAATTGTTAAAGAAGGAAAATTGGAACTTGTGTGTGTGTTCTAGCCTGCATAGACATTAGAAATTTAGTGACAAATAAGCTGATGCTTGTTTATTTATGCAATGACTTCCAAGAGATCTCTCTCCATGGTTTTAAAGACCTGTTTGTAGAACCAAACAACTACTTTATTGTGACAAACTATTGTTCATAGATAAACTAAGTTACCTCATTCCTATTGCCTTTTCTCCTGCCAAATTCCAAGCCTGACCTACCTGATCATTTCCCCATAGACGTGAAATAAGACAGTTTGTTTGTTCTGAATTACAGTCAGCCTTTCTTGTGCCATAATCTGACATATACAGGATTTTTATTGGTTCTTCAGTTCCTTAGGCTAGGTCAGTACATATCTATATTAATTTAAACAACTGGGTGGGGCAGACCAAAAAATGAAGAAGAAAAGGGCCTGCTCAGCCAAAGATAATAAAAAGGGAAGATGATGAAAATTTTATAAAGGCATACTGTAATAACAAAACAGTATTAACAGCTAATATCAACACAGCAAGTCAATCATTAAAAAGTGAGAACAGAATAACCTTAACCTTGGTGCCTAGAAGATAATAATAGATTAGGTTCTGAGTATCTTTGAGAAGAATATTCCACAACTAGATTGCCCCTACAGAAAGGTCATCTCTCCAGTCACTACCTGTCAAAGGGGAGGGAGGACCTAGAATACATCTTCTACAGATCTTAAGGAGTGGGCAAGTTCACATGGGAGTAGGCAATCCTTTCGCTTTCCTGATTCTTAGCTAAACAGAGCTTCACTGATCAAAACTCAATCTTTGAATTGTGAAGGAAAAACTGGAATTCAGTATAAATGTCAACATGCCAGTGAGGTGCATTTCAATCAGGAAATATGCTTCATTTTTAACTACTAAGTAGTCTTCCAAGGCAGATGAATCCAAATGGCTTTCTGATGGCTCTAGAGAATTTTTGTGTTGATATGGCTCATGCCTCTGTTTGTGCCCTAGCTGACCTCTGGAATGAGGAAATGACCCAAGCAGTTGACGTGAATGATCCAGGTGCCCTCTCCCAAGTGTTAGGACCCAGGTATCCCGTGGTTTACTGAGGGCCTGTGGGCAATGAAAAGGCAAGGGAAATAGCTAGAATGAAAGGGGGGAAGACTCGAGATAAATCCAATAAGACACAGGCAAAAGCTCATTTTAAAGCATACTCCAAAGTGGTGAAGGAAGCAAAGAAACAACACTTACCCACTACCATTGCACCAGCACAGTGCAAGTAACAGGAACTGTTCTGTGTGGTCAGGGGCCTGCTGGGTTCTGACCTGCAGGAGGAAGCTGACTTCTCAGCAGCTTGCTGTGACCATTTTGCTTAACACTTCACAGATAAAATCTCTTGCATCTATTCCAGCTTGGACTCTATATCAGCAGTGACAAAGTCAGATGGTGCCAGGGTACTGACTTGTCCTGCTGTTTTCAATACTTTTCAGTTTATTGGTTCAGAGGATGTGTTCGGAATCCCTGTATGGTTGAGACCTACCACCTGCTTGTAATGATCCTTGCCTTCCAGGGGTGGGTGGATGGTTGACTGGGTCCAACAGGCAGTTAATGATTCCTTGACTAAGGAGGTGGTCACCCCACCCGTAAAACAGGCTATGGTGTATCCACTTCTGAAGAAGCCTTCTCTGGACCCAGGAGATCTCAGTAACTAATAACCAGTCTGAAATGTTCTATTCTTGAGCAAGGTGATTGAATGGATGGTTGCTGGACAACTTCAAGCTTTCCTGGTTGAAGCTGATTGTCTGGATCTTTTTCAGTCTGGGTTTAGATCTGGTTATGGGACTGAAATTGTCTGAGTTGCCCTGTTGAATGACCTCACTGGAAGATGGACAGAAGTATTGTAACTCTGTTGATTTTCCTGGACCTCTCAGCAGCTTTCAATACCAACAATTGTGGTATCCTTCTGGACCACTTTTCCGGGCTGAGATTGGGAGCTACTATTTTTAGTGCTTCCAGTCCTACACAGAGGGTAGGTTTCAAAGGGTGGTGCTGGGGAACTGTTGCTCAGCCCCTTGGCCTTTGATCTGTGGCATCCTGCAAAGCTCCATCTTGTCCCATATGCTCTTTAATATCAATACAAAACTGTCAGATGAGGTCTTCACAAATTTGGTCTGACTCGTCACCAATATGCAGATCATACTTAGCTCTAGCTAGTGCTTCTGTCTAAAGGAACCCCCGACAGGGGAACACCCCACCACCCACAGCCACAGCCCAGTGCAATGTCCCCATTGTGATGATGTCACATGGAAGTGACATCATCACGCTGGGGACGTCGTGTGGCAACACTCTGGTATTTTGGACAAATCTCTATGGTAACCATAGAGTTTTGCCCAAAATACTAGAGCATCACCGTTTGATGTAACCCTGCCCCCCACTCCTGGAAAGCTCCCTCCCACCCCTGCCAAAGAGAGCCTAGGACCTGGCAACCCTATTTCTGTCTGGTCTCAGAGAGGCAGTTGAAATCCTGAACTGATACTTGGAGGCACGTATGGAGTAGATACAAGCAAATAAACTGAAGTTTAATTCCAAGAAGAAAGAAGTCCTCCTGGTGAGCAGAAGTTCTAACTTGGGAATTAAAGTGTCACCTATTCTAGATGGGGTGGCACTCCTCTTGAAAAAACAGGTCTGGGGGTGCTGTTGAACCCAGGCCTACTGCTGGATAAGTAGGTGGCAGCTGTGGCCAACAGTGCCTTTTACCAGCTTCAGCTGGTTAGCAGGCTGCAGCCTTTCCTGGGCAGAAAGTATCTTGCCACTGTGGTGCATGCTCTGGTTACATCTAGACAGGGGTCATTTAGTAGAAAAAGAGGTGCATGAGTTCATTAGCATAACTCATTAGCATAACTTATTTGCATGTGCCACACCCCCTGACATCACCGGAAGTGTGTCAGAAGGCTCCTAACCAGCAGTTTAAATATCTCCAAGTGGTCAGTTGTGAACCAAGTTTCAAACTATTAAAAACATACAAGTCTAAATGACAATGAGCTGCTGACCATGTCTATGTATAGATGTACATAAATTTTAAGAGATGCTCAGTAGCTCTGCATAAGTCCAGGCCGGGTGAATCAGGGTCTGGGAGAGATTTACTTAGCAGGGACTAGGAGATGGATGAGCACTTGGTGCCAGAGATGAGGGTGGGAGGTGATCTTGAGGGGGGCTGCTCCTTGCCTCCCCCTTCTTTGCTCCTCCCCAGGTAGGCTGGGCTGGGCACATGCCACTGCTGCCCATCAACCATGCAGGGCGTGTGCACACACACACACAGAGAGCTGTCTAAGTAAATAACCTGCAATAACAGAGGCAGACGATCTGGTAAAAGAATCAGTGCACACTACATTATTATTATTATTTGCCTCCGGATCTGTGCCTGGAAGTCAGGCACCCCCCCTCTCTGAGGTCAGGATCTCCAGCGAAAGGTGCCTCGGCTTGCAAGCCGAAGGTTCCCCGGGGGGGGGGGGTATCCTTGGAGGTGTGCAAAGTTCCAAGGCGACAGTGGCTGCTGCGTTCTGGAGGACAGCCACCCCGGGAACAATGCGAGACAGTCATGGCTCTGGCATGGTCTGCCTCACTCTCCTTGGGTTGGCTGTTGTGGCTGGTGGGAGGGTGGGTGTCTAGGTCTACCTGCAGCTGCTGATCTGCTGTGCCAGGAGGAGGAGGGATCCCCCTTTCCCTTGAAGGGAGCTGAGTGGAGCCGATTCCTATGCCGCCTCCTCCTTCTCTCCCTTCCCCTTCCGCTCTTGGGGAATCAGGCGCACTGGGCGGCCCGGCCTTCCCGACTCTTCCCAAAACGGGGCCAAGGTGGACCGCTGGGCTCTTCCTTTCCCCCACCTCTACCCAGAGGTTGCCTCAACTGCCTGCCCGCCCACACCTGCTGGTGAGAAAAGGCAGCATGGTGGGGGAGCTCCAGGCAGGCAGGTGAGAGGTGGGAGCTTGGGGAGGAGAACAAGCCAGCGGCAGCAGGCTGCCAGCACCAGGTGCAATTAAGCCTCCCCAAAGTCAGCAGAACCAGGCTGTTGGGGCAGTGGAAGATGCAGCAGCGGCGTTTCCGACTGGGGCTTGCCGGAAGGGGGGGTGGATGCCGGTTGGAGACCCACAGGCAGGGGCTTCTCTTGGAGCTGCCCCCAGTGGCATCTCCACATGTCATCATCACCTCTGGGTCCCCGACATTCCTCACACACATGCACATACACACAAACGCACTGGGGTGGGAGAGCCCCAGCGCCCCCCATGCGCTGCAGCAGAAGATGCAAGGGAGGCCTCCAGAGGCGCCCCTTCCCCAGTCTTCACCTCTCTCCCAGCCTGGGCATGACAACAACCCCCCACACACACACAGCCAGAAAGTTCAATAAAGTTGGGGAGCAGCCAGCCAGCCAAAGCCCTCCTCCCGTGGAGACTGTGGCCATGGTGCCTGATGGCCTCTCCACTTCAAGGTGCAGGCAGCCCAAAGCACCCCCGGGGTAGAAAATCCTGCCTGGGCCAAGAGCTCAGCCGGCTCTTGCGCCTGGAACCGGATTGGTGGTGCCGGGTTGCAGGAGGCAACCGGAAGCGGGGTGGTGAGGAGGGAAGGGAAGGCGGGAGTGTCGGAGCATGTACCAGGAGTGCTGAACAGAGCTGGTCCAGCCTAGGGCTCCCCCGAGCATTGCACACTCTACTGGCTCATGCTCTCATTGCTTTCCAGGAGCCTCTCGCTGAAGCCACCCAGCGTCATACTGGGAAGGAGCGGCTCGCGAGGTGGCGGTAACATGCTTCTGTTGTTGGTGGCGCTGGCCCAGGCAGGCACCTGAGGAACTCAGCCGCCTCGTCACATGGCCTGGAGAAGCAGCTCCGGCTGGCCAGCATGCCGATGCTGGTGCGCCCGAGCACGGTTCCCCACCACCATCTAACACGCAGCATAGCCCATTTAAAGTTTAAACCCCTTCTCACCGGTTAAAGTTTAAACCCCTTCTCACCATTTAAAGTTTAAACCCCTTCTCACCATTTAAAGTTTAAACCCCTTCTCACCGTTTAAAGTTTAAACCCCTTCTCTGTGGAGTTGCGCTGCAGCGGCAGCACGATCTTTCCATTGTATTCTATGGGGACATAGAATACAATGGGAGATTGTGCTGCCGTCACCATGCAACTCCAGAGAAAAATTCCCTCGCCAGTCCGCTGGGATCTGGCGGCGAGGCTTGCGCCACTGCCATTTTCCCAGCTCCTGGACTGCTGGATCAGCACTCTGGCCCACTCCAGCCCCAAATGACCCCTGCATCTAGATTATATCTCCACATTGTGCTTTATTTGGGGCTGCCCCTGAAAAAATGTTTGGAAACTTCAATTGGTTCAGAATGCTGCAGCTAGGATGTTGACTAGAGTTGGTCAAGGGACCATATTACTGTAGTCTTGACCCATCTGTGCTGACTCTCAATTTGTTTCCAGGCACAATTCAAAGTGCTGGTGTTGACCTTTAAAGCCATATGTGGCTTGGGTCCAACATACCTGAAGGACCACCTACCTACCCAACCACTTCTGAAGCCCTGTTTATAGTGCCCTTGCTTTCTGAGATTAGACAAGTGACAACCCAGGAGAAAGCCTTCTCAGTATTGTTACCAAAACTCTGGAACTCTCTCCCTAGGGAGACTCATCTGTTGTCATCATCCACCTTTGGGTAAAGACTTTTGTGTTTTGTTTGGGATTCCCTCAGTGATCTCTTCTTCCTGCCCAGTGTTTTCATTGTCATTTTGTTTTCTATGTGCATTTTAGCTCTGGCTTTGTTTTATTGATGTGTTTTTGTGGATTTAAATAGTTTTTTAAGATGTGCTTTTATTATGTCTGGGGTTTTTAAAAATTGTTAGCCACCTTTGTGGCTTTTATGAGGGCAAACACCCAACATATACATTTTGTAAAGCAAAACTGTACAGCTTCTGAAATTACAATTTCTAAATCTGAATAACCTTGAAGGGCATTCCCATATAAAGCACATTAAAATAATGAAATCTCAAAATCACTGTTGCATGTGTCAGCATAGCCAGATCACCAAATGGGGGGGGGGGGGAAATTATAGGCAAAATGTAGTGGGCCACGGAGGACACCAACTTTCCCAGTAATACAGCTGGATCAACAGACTTTTCATGGTGTCTGTCAAATCGGGTTGCCAGTTCCCCTTGCCGCACCAGCGGGGGGCTTTGGGGGGTGTTCCAGGATGTTCCTGACACAATAATGTCACCTGGAGGTGACATCATTGTATCGGTGACATCATCTGGTTTGAGGGCAAAACTTTATAGGTTCAGGCCAAATTCACCATGGAGTTTTGCCCTCAAACCAGATGATGTCACTTCCGGGTAATGTCATTGTATTGTGGATGTGCCTGTTTGGGGGTGGGGGAACTTCTGCTGGGCGCTAGGGACTGGCAACCCTACTGTCAAAGAAAGTTGGACCCCTATCTAAAATGGAGGGTAAAACCTACTCCAAAGTCGATTCCCTCCCAATCAGTATCACCTCATTCTTGTCAGGATCCTGTTTCAAATTCAGAAGGGCCACTGAAACAAACCTTATAATGGGCAGATTTATAAAGCAGAAAACTTTCAAAAAGGTAGCCAACCCAATCTTATGGTCTGTACATTTATCACCTCCTAAATCTAATGAGCTCCATTAAATTATACAACCCTAAAAGAGCAAAAGTTAAGCAAGCATGTAGTAGGCTATGTCTATCCAAGCACCCTCTTGACATTCTCAGGTAACAACATTTGCAATGTATTCAAGCAATGCTGCAAAATAATTCCTCAGTAACATCTAGCAATGGTTCTGTAGTGAAAGGGGCACCCAAGCTGAGGCAAACACAAATGGCCTTATCTACACAGACCTTAGCATATAAATCACAGCAGGCCACTGATGACTCCATAAGGTTTCCCTGCGGCTCTACTTCATGCAGACTACTCAGAACAACTCTGTTAGATGGCACTCCACAGACACAATATAGTCAGAAAATAATTTATTTTCACTATAGCCACAGAATAGGCTCTAAAACAAACGTCAGTTTTCATAAAGAAGAAGAAGAGGAGGAGGAGGAGAAGAGATTGGATTTATACCCCATCCTTCACTCAGAGTGGCTTACAAACTCTGTCCCTTCCCCTCCCCACAACAGACACCCTGTGAGGTAGGTGAGGCTGAGGCAGCTCTTTCCAGAACTGTCCTTGAGAGAACAGCTCTGACAAAACTATGGCTTGCCCAAGGTCATCCAGCAGGTGCAAGCGGAGGAGTGGGGAATCAAACCCGGTTCTCCCAGATTAGAGTCCGCGCACTTAACCACTACACCAAACTGTGTTTGCTACCTTGCATTCAATGTATATCTTTCCACCAAGTTCCTCACTCTAACTAAATTCACCACTTTATTGTTCTGTACAATCACCTCAGTGGAGGAAAGTCAGGGTTATCCTGCTATAATTAAATAAATTTATCAAACCCCCTCCCATATCTAAGTACAAAAAAAGTCCTCAATTTTAGTTTGTTCAGTAACATTCCATTTGTCACTCAATTTTCAACTCCTCAGTTTTCCATAAATATAGGCCTGGACTTCCCAATTTGACTCGTAGCGTTGTTAGACTGTGAAGTAATCTACAGTTATCACTAAGCTACAACCTATAAACCTTCCAGCCTGTGTTTGATCAGACTCAGCTTATGTTCTTCTCCAACTGCATTCTAACCATAGTTATGGTTGCCAGATGGTGGGTGGCACACAGTGGAAAATGGGAGGCCGGGACTTGAGGGGCACGGTTATCACACACACAGTTACCTCAGGTGAAAACCTGGACGTGATGTCACATTGCTCTAGGAATCAACAGAAATACAATATTAAAATCAGAGTTTCTGGTGATTCCTAGAGTGTTTTGACATCAGTTCCAGGTTCTCCCTGAAGTGACATTTTGTCATGCACCACGATATTGATTTAAAAAAAAAAATTCTCCCACCGTCCAAAGGAGTGATAGCAGAAAGCACAGGTTGCTGGCAGGAGGTCTCCTGACATAGCAGGAGGTCTGACAACCCTATCCATTGTCCCTGCTGCTTCACTGCCTTCAGCTGCCCACTATACTAGAGTGCTACTGGGCTTTATTATTCGGTAACCTTAAGGGGTTTTAAAAGACAGCACCAAAACAGCACATATATCATTATATTCTGAACAAAACATAGTGGGTCTTCTTCACATATCATTTGTTTCTCATGAGGCTGCATGTAAAAATATAAAGGATAAGGAAAGTGAAAGGCAAAGGTGAAAAGGAAAGATTTACCTAACTTAATGCAGATTTCCAGAGAACAGCAAGGAGGTCTTCCTGTATGAACAATGCAAAGTAATAGAGGAAAACAATGGAATGGGAAGCACTAGAGAACTCTTCAAGAAAATTGGAGAAATCAAGGGAATGTTTCATGCAAAGCTGGCCATGATAAAGGACAAAAACAGTAGGGACTTAAGAAAATCAGAAGAGATTAGGAAGAGGTGGCAAGAATACACAGAAGAACTATACAAGACGGATCTCAATGTCCTTGTCGATCACGATCGTGTGATTGCTGACCTCGAGCCAGACATCCTGGAGTGTGAAGTCAAATGGGCCTTAGAAAGCATTACTAACAACAAAGCTAGCGGAGATGATGGTATCTTAGCTGAACTAGTCAAAGTCCTAAAAGATGATGCTGTTAAAGTGCTGCACTCAATTTGCCAGTAACTTTGGAAAATCGAACAGTTGCCACAGGATTGGAAAAGGTCAGTTTACATTCCAGTCCCAAAGAAGGGCAATGCCAAGGAATATTCAAGCTATTGCAGAATTGCATCATTTAACACACTATCAAGGTCATGCTCAAGATCCTACAAGCTACACTTCAAAAGTACATGGATAGAAAACTGCCAGAAGTACAAGCGGGGTTTTGAAGAGGTAGAGGAACAAGAGATCAAACTGTCAACATTTGCTGGATTATGGAGAAAGTAAGGGAGTACCAGAAAAACATCTACTTCTGCTTCATTGACTACACTAAAGCCTTTGATTGTGTGGATCACAAGAAGCTGTGGTAAGTCTTTAAAGAGTTGGGAGTACCAGACCACCTCACATGTCTCTTGAGAAACCTGTATAAGGCTCAAGAAGCAACAGTTAGAACTGGATATGGAACAACTGATTGGTTTAGAATAGGAAAACGAGTACGACAAGGATGTATATTGTCCCCTTGTTTATTTAATTTATATGCAGAGTACATCATGTGAAATGCCGGCCTGGATGAATTACAAGCCAGAATTAAGATTGCCGGGAAATATATCAACAACCTCAGAGATGCAGACGATACCACTCTAATGTCAGAAAGTGAAGAGGACCTCAAGAGCCTCTTGCTCAGCATGAAAGAGGAGAGCACAAAAGTTGGCTTGAAACTCAACATCAAATAAACTAAGATCATAGCATCCGGCCCCATCACTCCTTGGCAAATAGAAGGGGAAGTCATGGAAGCAGTGACAGACTTCACATTCCTGGGATCCAAGATCACTGTAGACAGTGACTGCAGCCATGAAATTAAAAGATGCCTGCTCCTTGGGAGGAAAGTGATGGCAAACCTAAACAGCTATCTTTAGATTTGCTGTCTCTTAGGGATCAAAAATATATAAAATATTGCATGAATCTGAGTGCCTTTATTTATCAATATTGCAGTAGCCTCCAATATAACACAAAAACAGCAAAATGTGAGTGATATCCTGGTTTAGAAGACAAACACTTTTGCTTTGTGCTGGAATAACACTAAATAACTTTACTTTTTGTAACACAGCTTGTTCTTGTTTCCTAATATAGTTTTATAAAACACTACTAGAGATACAAATAATAGTGCATATACAGAAGAAATCTATATAATCAGAGACCCACAGATTTACAGGATAAAATGACAAATTAATAGTCTTCTAGTACCCTGCAATTTAAGCAGGATCACTTCTTCCTAACCATCTTTTACAAAATCTTTTCCTTAAAAAAAACAAAAACCCTCTAAATAGTGGATGCTGCAATATCTTATTATGCTGGGGCATTTCAGGAGCAGGCAGCCCCTGTAAATTACTTCAGGAGCATGCATGGCTTCTGTGTTGTTTTGTGGATAGATGCTCAAGTGGTCCTCTTTGAATGAACTGTAGTTGAAGTTGCAATCTGTGTTATCACTCTGTGACCACTGTGGCCCCAGAAACTATTTGCTTAGCTCATCACATAGAGAAGATTGTTGCTGCACACTGAATAACTGCATAATCACTTCCCAGGTGCCCAGCACTAGTGCTTACTTGCTTCTGCGGTAGTTCCATGGATCACCATCCCTGGGTTTCATTGTTGTTAATTGTCACCTTATTGGGATTGTTTCTGAATTCTGATTAGATTATAAACTTGGAGTTGGGCTGTTTATGTTACTGTTTGTTAAGTGATCTAGAAATAAGAGGACCCTGGCAGTTATTTGTTTACTTTATTTATATCTTGCCTTTCTCCCCAGTGGGAACCAAAGTGACTTACATCATTCTCTCATTCTCCACTTTATCCTCACAAAAATCCTGTGAAGTATGTGGAACTGAGAGTGTGTGAATGGCCCAAGGTCACCCAGTGCTTTAATCTTTAATTCAGTTGTGTCCATATATAGTTAAAATAAAGCTGAATTGGTTGCCATCTCACTTAAGGAAACTTTAGAAAAGAGGACCAACAAAATATGCATTCCCTAGATTATACATATTCTGTTCTTCTTTCAGCTTCACATGTTTACAAAATCTTGTACTATATTATTTCCACCTGCTGTCCCCAAAAGTTGTACAGATTGTCTGTTATGCTTAATAACACACAGTTTAAATAGCTTCTTTAGAGCCTCTGAAACACAGAGAGTTTGCAGTATATTTTGTAAGTCTTTAAACATGGAGGAATTCACAATAAAAATAATAAACCTAGTGTGGTAGCAGAAGGAGGAATTGGTGCATGCAATTTTTAGTCCTTTCCCTGATCTTTCTAGATATTCTGACAGCTGTTTTCCATTTTTTACTGGGCCAGCAGTAACTGAAATAGTACCCACCCACAGAAATAATCAAAGAAAAAAAGGACAGGTTTGTTGTCTGGGAGTGCTGCTAGATCCTGTCATTAGCTGGTAGGCTTGGGTTTCCTCAGTGACATGTAGCACCAGCTATCTGCTTTAGTTGATATGCCAGCTATGGCTTTTCCTTGAAAAGTGTGATTTGACCATGTTCAAAGTACATCCATGCTAGATTACTATAAAGTAATTTATGTATTTTGAAAAATGTATGGAAAATTTAACGGGTTAAAAAATCAGGAGCTAGGCTGTTGCCAGGGGTTGGATATAAGATTGGATATAAGGATCATATTACTCTTGAGCAACCATTCAAAATGTTGATTCTTAACTGTACGTCCCTTGGGATTCAGGGAAATTGATAGCTCATCTTGCTATCAAGCCCTGCTAGATCTTCCAGCCATCAGAAATGGGGAGAGGGCAGACATGTGGAAGGGATCCAGTGGTGCAACATCATTACATCACTTCTAGGGAAAATTCAGAAGTGACACCATACCACTCTAGGAATTTCCTGAAACTTTGTGGTAAAACCATGATATCACACCCAGGTTTCCTCCAGAAGTGATGTGATGCCATCATACTGATAACAGTTTTTATATCTTTTTTCTCCTGCCAGCTGCCAGATTAGTGGCAGGCAATCGGAGCTGAGGATGGGATATCACCCACATCCAGCAGAAGCCTGTCATCCCTAAACCCTGTCCTCTGTATTCCTGCCGACAGAAGTGAGACAGGGCTTTCTTAATGCTGGTGCCTCACCTTGGAATACTCCTCCCTCCTTGAAGATTGCTTGCTTCCTACTGGGTCCAGGCCAAAACATTTCTCCAACCACACTTAACTGAAGATTTACCACAATTTTTTTTTTAGCTGGCTTGGTTATATAACTTGTACACTACTGTTTTTTATAACTTTCACTCTTTTATGACTACTGCTTTTAACTTTTGCGGATTACAAGCCCTAAGGAACATAATCTATGACAAGACTGCAGTTGACTTTGTCACCATTTTGTTCTCACCCATAACCACTTTGAATTTGGTGACTTGTTCTGACAGATCAGTGGTACAGCCATGGGCACCCATATGGACCCAGAGTATGCTGACATCTTTATGGCAGATTTGGAGCAATGATTCCTAAACTCCCACCCACTTCTACTTCTCTTATATCTGCAATACATTGATGACATCTTTATTGTCTGGACACATGGTAAAGAAGCTCTGGTCATATTCCACAAGGCATTCAACTATTTCCATCCCACCATCAACCTGACAATGAATCAATCTATGTGATATAAAAAATACTCAATGGACGCATTGCTACCACCTTATCCCAGAAACCTTTGTTGTTGTTCAGTTGCACAGTCGAGTCCAACTCTTCGTGACCCCATGGACCACATCACACCAGGCCCTCCTGCCATCTGTCATGCTCCGAAGTTTGCTCAATTTCATTTTCGTTGCATCTATGACACTGTCTAACCATCTCATCCTTTGTCGTCGCTTTCTTCTTTGACCTACAATCATTCCCAGCATCAGGGTCTTCTCCAGTGAGTGCTCCCTTCTCATTTGGTGGCCAAAGTATTTGAGCTTCAGCTTCAGTATGTGGCCTTCCAGGGAACAGTCAGGGTTGATTTCTTATAGGATTGACTGATTTGATCTCCTGGCAGTCCAAGGAACTCTCAAGAGTCTTCTCCAGCACCTTAATTCAAAAGTGTCTATTCTTCGGCGCTCGGTCTTCCTTATAGTCCAACTCTCACAGCCATACATTACTACTGGGAGTACCATTGCTTTGACCATAAAGGCTTTTGTTGGCAGGGTGATGTCTCTACTTTTTATTATGCTGTCTAGGTTTGCCATCACTTTCCTCCCAAGGAGCAGGCATCATTTCATTTCATGGCTGCAGTCACCGTCTGCAGTGATCTTGGATCCCAGGAATGTGAAGTCTGTCACTGCTTCCACGATTTCCCCTTCTATTTGCCAAGGAGTGATGGGGCCGGATGCCATGATCTTAGGGTTTTTTTGACATTGAGTTTCAAGCCAACTTTTGCACTCTCCTCTTTGACCCTCAGCAAGAGTCTCTTGAGGTCCTCTTCACTTTCAGACATTAGAGTGGTATCAACTGCATATCTGAGGTTGTTGATATTTTCCCCAGCAGTCTTAATCCCGGCACTTTAACAGCATCATCTTTTAGGACTCTGAATAACTCAGGCGGGATACCATCACCTCCAATAGCTTTGTTGTTAAGTAATGCTTTCTAATGGCCATTTGACTTCGCATTCCAGGATGTCTGGCTCGAGGTCAGTGATTATACCATCGTGTCTGTCAAGGACATTGAGGTCCTTCGGAAACTTAACACTGGGAGTTTGTTATCGCCCACCGGATCAAAAGATAGAGGAGGATTATAAAATGATGAATGAATTAAAGATAGCAGCTAGACAAAAACACTGTGTCGTAATAGGTGATTTTAACTACCCACACATTGATTGGGTCAATATGTGTTCTAGTCGAGAGAAAGAGATTGAGTTTCTAGACACTCTAAATGACTGTGCTATGGAGCAGATGGTCATGGAACCTACCAGGGGAGAGGCGATCCTTGATTTGGTCCTAAGTAACACTCAAGACCTGGTGAGAGATGTAAAAGTGATTGCACCGCTTGGGAACAGTGATCATAATGTTGTTGAGTTCAACATTTGTACAAATAGGGAATTGGCCAAAAAGACTCACACAACCACTTTTAACTTTAAAAGGGGTAATTTTTCTGATATGAGGGGACATGTGGGGAGGAAACTGAAGGGAAAAGTAGAAAGGGTCAAAACCATTGGGGAAGCTTGGAAACTGTTTAAAACTACAATTCTAGAAGCTCAAATAAAATATATTCCGCAGGTTAGGAAAGGCACAAACAGGTATAAGAAAAAGCCTACATGGTTAACAAACAAAGTAATGGAAGCTGTAAAAGGTAAAAAGGATTCCTTTAAGCGGTGGAAAGCTAGTCACAGTGAGGCTGATAAAACAGAACACAGGCTATGGCAAATAAAATGCAAGTCTGTGGTCAGGCATGCAAAAAGGGAATATGAGGAGCATATAGCAAAAAATGTAAAGACCAACAATAAAACTTTCTTCAAATACATTAGAAACAGGAAACCAGCCAGGGAGGCAGTGGGGCCCTTGGATGACCAAGGGGTAAAAGGAGTACTGAAGGATGATAGGGAAATGGCTGAGAAGCTAAATGCATTTTTTGCCTCCGTCTTCACTGTGGAAGATGAGAGGTGCTTGCCCACTCCAGAGCCGCTGAGTTCGGGAGGGGTGTTGAAAGACCTGAGTCAGATTGAGGTGACGAGAGAGGAGGTCCTAAAACTGATAAACAACTTAAAAACTGATAAATCACCAGGCCCAGATGGCATACATCCAAGAGTTCTGAAAGAACTCAATTGTGAACTTGTGGATCTCCTGACAAAAATATGTAATCTCTCCTTAAAATCAGCCTCCATTCCTGAGGACTGGAAGGTAGCTAATGTCACTCCCATCTTTAAAAAGGGTTCCAGAGGAGATCCGGGAAATTACAGGCCAGTCAGTCTGACGTCGATACCGGGTAAATTGGTGGAAACCATTATTAAGGAAAGAATTAGTAGGCACATAGATGAACAAAACCTATTGAGGCAGACTCAACATGGGTTCTGTAAGGGAAGATCTTGTCTCACTAACCTGTTAATGTTCTTTGAGGGGGTGAACAAACATGTGGACAAGGGGGATCCAATAGATATTGTTTACCTTGACTTCCAGAAAGCTTTTGATAAAGTTCCTCATCAAAGGCTCCTAAGCAAGCTCAAAAATCATGGGATAAAAGGACAAGTCCTTTTATGGATCAAAAACTGGCTAATTAATAGAAAACAGAGAGTGAGTATAAATGGGCAGTTCTCCCAGTGGAGGGGTGTAAGCAGTGGGGTACCACAGGGATCAGTACTTGGTCCACTGCTTTTTAACTTGTTCATTAATGATTTGGAGTTGGGAGTAAGCAGTGAAGTGGCTAAATTTGCGGATGATACGAAGTTGTTCAGGGTGGTGAAAACCAGTGAGGATTGTGAGGCACTCCAAAGGGATCTGTCAAAGTTGGGCGAGTGGGCGTCAACATGGCAAATGGGGTTCAATGTGGCCAAGTGCAAGGTGATGCACATTGGAGCCAAAAATCCTAACTATAAATACACGTTGATGGGGTCTGAACTGGCAGAGACAGATCAAGAGAGAGATCTTGGAGTTGTAGTAGATAACTCACTGAAAATGTCGAGACAGTGTGTGACTGCAATAAAGAAGGCCAATGCTATGCTGGGGATTATTAGGAAGGGTATTGTAAACAGATCAGCCAATATCATAATGCCGCTATATAAATCAATGGTGCGACCTCATCTGGAATACTGTGTGCAATTCTGGTCACCACACCTTAAAAAGGATATTATAGCTTTGGAAAAAGTGCAGAAAAGAGCAACTCGAATGATAAAAGGGTTGGAACACTTTCCCTATGAGGAACGGTTAAGGCGCTTAGGGCTCTTTAGCTTGGAGAAACGACGACTGAGGGGTGACATGATTGAGGTTTATAAGATTATGCATGGGAAAGAGCAGGTAGAGAAAGAGGTACTTTTCTCCCTTTCTCACAATACAAGAACCCGTGGGCACTCCATGAAATTGCTGAGCGGTCGGGTTAGAACGGATAAAAGGAAGTACTTCTTCACCCAAAGAGTGATTAACACTTGGAATTCACTGCCACAGGAAGTGGTGGCAGCTACAAGCATGGACGGCTTCAAAAGGGAATTAGATAAGCATATGGAGCAGAGGTCCATCAGTGGCTATTAGCCACAAGGTATAGATAGGGACTCTGGGGCAAGTGATGCTCTGTCATCTTGGTGCTTGGGGGGGGTCAACAGTGGGAGGGCTTCTAATGTCCTGGCCCCACTGGTGGACCTCCTGATGGCACTGGTATTTCTGGCCACTGTGGGATACAGAGTGTTGGACTGGATGGGCCTTTGGCCTGATCCAACATTGGCATCTCTTATGTTCTTATGTTCTTATGTTCACTTTGCTTTCTTGCATTTCTTTTTCTTTGGAATGGTGCTGATTACTGCCTCCTGTGCAATGTCATGAACCTCCATCCATAGTTCTTCAGGCACTCTATCAAATCTTGTCCCTTAAACCTGTTCTTCACATCCACTGTATATTCATCAGGGATGTGATCTAGGTCAAACCTGAATGGCTAGTGGTCTTCCCAACTTCCCAGAAACCTACTAAATGATAAATATATCTATATGCCTCCAGCTACTATCCTAAAAATACCAAATGCTCAACACTACAGCTGCATCTTTTCCAATCCTACACTCAGAGATATTCACCTGAGGGATCTACAAAAAACCTTTTTGGAACAAAAATGTCCATATGATGAAGTCAAGAAATAGATTAACAAAGCCAGGATGGTACCCAGAGAAAACCTGTTGCAAGACAGGCCCAAAAGAGACAGTAACAGAATACCTTTAGTGGTCATATACAGCTCTCAACTCAACACAGTTCAATACATTATCAGTGACTTACAATTTCTACTGAATAATGACAATACTCTTTCACAAATAGTGGGGGACAAGCTTTTCTTCCGCACAGACAGCCTCCCAATCTCAAACAACTCCTCACCCACAATAATACAACATCTAATTTGAACACGGACACTAAGCTTGCAATAAACCCAGATGCCAACTTTGCTGTCACATACACCTAAACAACACAATCACTGGACTTAACAATGTTAACTACACCATCTCAGGTTCATTCACTTGCTCATCTTCTAACAATATGTATGCCATTAAATGCCAACAATGCCCTTCGGATCTCTACATAGGGCAAACAGGTCAAACCCTAATCCAAAGGATAAATGAACATAATTCTGACTTCAAGAATCGCAAAACTGAGAAACCTTTAGGAGAACACTTCAGTATTCCAGGACACTGAATAGCTGACCTCAAAATAGCTGTTTTATTGCAAAGGAATTTTGGAAACAGACTAGAATGGGAGACTGTTGAGTTACAAGTTATTACAACAGTCAGGGCAATGGAACCCACAGGGTTTAACAGATATATCGGTTTCTTTCTTTCTTTCTTTTTTTAAAAAAATATTTTTATTTTATCATTTATGGGAATACAATGAAACTCCCATGGCTTAACAGAGATATTGGTTTCTTATCTCACTACACATGCTAATGCCATTCAGTTCTCAGAGTGGTTTGTAAACTCTTTTATTATACTGTGTGCTGATCTGCCACTATTCACAGGTCTTACCAATTGCCTTAATCCAATTTTAGCTATATTTATTGCTCAGTTACTTAGGCATCTTGACTCTAATTAGCCTTCCGAGCAACATCTTCCCTACCCTCTACCTATATGAAATGGTTGATGACTTAGGTTCTGATGTATCTGAAGAAGCGTGCATACATTTGAAAGCTTATACCCAGAATAAAATTTTGTTGGTCTTAAAGGTGCCACTAGACTCAAACTTTGTTCTGCTTGTAACTTTTGTTTATGCGATAACATTTTCCTTCTATTTTATGATCATTTTATTGATGGTTTTTATGATTTGATGTTCATTGTATTTACTGTCATTTTTAATTGACTATGGAGAGGTGGCCTATACGTTTCTTATATAAATACATATAAAAAGTAGAACTGTCAAATTTTAATATTTGTCATTACAAGTGTTGCCTACAGAAAAAGATTACAGTCATTATTCTTGTCAAGCTTGATTCAAAAGGGACCAAAATCTTCAATTTTACACACTGTCCAAGCCCTCCCTAGTCCAGTAAAACTAATGGTGGTGGGGAGTATTCAAGAGGCAGCATAGGCTTCAAAAGTGGATGTTGATGTGAGTGTTCTTGCAGCAAGATTTATTTGCAACAGGGAAGAAGGGGGAATATAGGCCATGTTTTCCAGCTTTTCTGAATTTCTGAATTCTGGCAATCTTGCAACTGTTTCAGGCTTTAAGACTCAGGTCTATGCTGACTTTTTGCCTAGGTAGTTTGGGAAATGGGCAAGTGGCAAGTAGACCTAGTAGACAGAGTTTCCAGTTCTCCTGATACAGCAAGAGACCTCCTAGCAACCCAGTTTGTTGCTTGCTGGTACCTGAAATACCGGCAGGGGGAAATGGGGTGGGGAAAATATGGGCACACACCAGTATCAAGCTGGTGTAGTGATGTCACTTCCAGTAGAAACTGGAAGTCATGTCATGGATGCTCCAGGATTTGCAAAAACCCTAAGTCCCTGTCCCCTAAAAACTCACAGGGATAGCCAGCTGTGGCCTAACAACCCTACTGGTACATCTTGAATGAAATCATAAAATCATACTAGTTTCAAGGTTGGACCAAGATCTGGTTCCTGCTTAAGCTGAGCTTCAAAAATTCACTATTCAAATGGCCTAATTACAAAGTTTAGCATTAATATTATGACAAGAGGGGACCCGCAACAAAATGTTGCAGGGGGGGGGGGGAGATGGCATGGGATGGATCACTGGGAGCTATATGATTTTGTAAGCTCTTTTCTGACATATACAAACACTGAAAGAGGTCTTATGCTAGCCCCACAGACAGATGAGTAGTAGGGGAAGGTGGTGGCTGCCAATGCTCCCTCTAAGATGTGGAGTCTTATGAGCAAAAAGTGCGCTTTGTGAGCTACTGGCATTAAAGTTGTGAGCGAGCAATTTGGCTACTGCATAAATCAGTTTGCTCTTGAGCCATCCTTCCTGAGCTAAAACAAAAATCTGTGAGCTGGAGGCTAAAAAGTTGTAGCTAGCTCCCACTAACTCAGCTTAGAGGGAACACTGGTGGCTGCAGTCTAGAGAAAACCCAGGGTTTAAAATCATTGTTATCAGAGCTCTGCAGCTTTAATAGCATTCCCAATACCACTTTGGTCAGGATGAAGCATCAAAGAGCAGTGTTGCTTGGGGAGGGAAACTACATTTAAAGCCTCTGCCATCCTCACCCTGGCCAGTCTGACCCACCTCTTGGCAAAATCCTTCTATTCCAGAGTTCTTTGCAAAGGGTGATGGAAAAGCTCGCTGCATTCTCTGAAGAAGAAAAAAAAATTTCCTCCCTGCCCATTCTGTTTTTTTCTGTTTCTATCAGTAAACCGTAAAACTAATTTGCTCTGAACAGGCAGGGGAAAGAGGAAGAGCAGAAGCACTGGGAACGTCTGTCGCCTGCTCCGTTTTCCCCTGGTGTGTGTGTGTGTAGGCTTCCTTCGTGCAAAGGAAAAGAGAGCCCAGAACTGCTAGGTTGCTTTAAATCACAGCGTTTGGTGGAGGGGGCGTGGCCATGGAGAGGACTCAATGCACTCAGAACTACAGGAGAGGAACGGGGATAGAAGGCTCCTCCTCTGCCTCGGTAAGTCCTTTCTGTGCGCAGCCGCAGTGAACGTTGTTTTACTTTTTGGCTGTTTTTTTAACTTCCCCTTATGTTTTTTAAAGGTTTTAAATTTTTCTGCACACCTGGCAAGTGGGCCACGTGTGCAGGATAATCTCTTTTCCCTCCCCGTGTTCCCTGTCTCTGGAACTAACCATCCGCACAGACGGGGCAACTTCAGTATTAGTATAAGGATGCATGCATACCTATACCACAGGCTGAGGCCAATACAACAGAGTACTCTGTGTAGACAGTAGGAGGGCTCTGTTTTATACTATGTTGGTCAGATAAAGGATAATTGTCATTGGCTTCCAGACAGCTCAGAACACTGCCTGATTAAACAATTTTACACTTTACTCACTGTAATTTTGCACTCACTCACTGCACTTTGCTCATTATAATTTCACACTTTACTTGCAATTTTGCAGTTTACTCACAGGCAAATGCAGGGCTATTTTTGGGCAGGAACGCACAGGAACGGAGTTCCGGCTGGCTTCCAAGTTGGCCACACCCAGCAGGAACACATTAGCATAATAGGCCACACCCAACAGCAGAAACTCATTAGGATTGGCTACATTAGGGGTGTGTGGCCTAACATGCAAAGGAGTTCCTGCTACAAAAAAACCCCTGGGTTTGGACAACAAACAACGTAAACAGAATAAGAAGCAATAGGTGGGTGTGGCTGGATGAGCACACTTCTGGTAACATGGGGGTGTGGCCTAATATGCCAATGAGCTGTGCTGTCAGGGGTGTGGCCTAACATGCTAATGAGCTGCTGCTGTTGGGTGTGACCTATTATGCTAATGAGTTCCTGCTGGGCTTTTTCTACAAAAAGAGCCCTGGGCAAATGTATTATATGTATTACTTTATGTATTATTACATACATGAAGATGCGATGACTGGGCAGTGTTTCATTCATTTTCAATAAAATATAAACAGTGACACTTTATAAGACTGGAGTTACATGAAAAATGGGTCAATAATAATCATTACCTAACATAGGTAGGCCTGGCGTGATGTGGTCCACGGGGTTGCAGAGTCCGACTCCACTTTGCGACTGAACAACAACAGCAACAACATAGGTCTCAGCCATAAAGATTAAAATATTTCCCCTGTAAATATCATATTGCCTTCCTCTGTCATATACCATTGTTTGTCTTTTCTTATTACAGTTTCCTAAATCTCACCAAGCTGAATATAATGTTCAAGTAAAATGTTCAGATTACTGAAAATGCAGCAGAACATGACACATAATATTTTGTTGGAGGCAACCAAAGCCTTTCATATTTCTTACCTTATACCACAGGATTTCAGGGTCTCTATATGGTATTAAAAAATCCTGTATGTCAGGGCATGAAATTTCCTTGGTTTTGCTAAGTTCAGCTTTTTCAAAGTATTTCATCTTCGAATTGTAGCAGAGGCCTGTGTCATTTTCACCCACTGTCAGCGAAATAGATACTTTCATACAGTAAGTAGAGTTTCTGCAATACAACAAATAAAGATAATGGTCTAGTGAAAATAAAACAACAGCAAAATCAATGTTTTCTGAATTTTACAGGAATATTAGGTGGAATAAACAAGGAAGTAGATCTATTACAGATTCTTTGCAGCCATTCAATTTTCATTTGTTATTATCAACTAGTACCATCCCAGAATTCCTTTATTTATATATTTTGCAAGGGAGAACAGCTTCCTACAAAGACAGTGTCAGTGTTAAGAGCTCCATGCATTAGCCAGAAAAACCATAACCATCCTGCTGACAGATGCTATTACAGCTGCTCCCAGGCCTGAACAAATCTGTTTAGTGCAAAATATTCCCGCTCCAAATGGGAATCTGAAGAATCACACCATGAACTGGAGTGTTAACCAAGCTATTTGTCAGATTTAAACAGTTTTTAGCAATTTAGACCAAGGCGATCAGTTTGTTTACTGTACAGAATGATCTTATACACATTTACTTGGGGATAAATCCCATAGATTTCAATATAGTTTTCACTTAAAAAATTGTGCATAGGAATGCAACACAGGTCAATCATCTCCACATTTATTTTCTAGTATGTCCCATTAAGTAAGATAGGCTGGTTCTTCTCCATCATCCTCTTTCTACAGCAGCATCATATAGTTTTTTAAAAGCATTTCTGAAGATCTGGGGATTCTCATAGACAAAAAGCCACATGGCAAGGGTTGCCAGCTACAGATTGGGAAATACCTGGAGATTTTGGGGATGGAGCCTGAAGAGGGTGGGGTTTAGGGCAGGGAGGGACTTCAACGGGGTATAATGCCATGGAGTCCAGCTTCCAAAACAGCCATTTTCTTCAGGTGAACTGATCTCTGTTGCCTGGAGACCACTTGTAATCCCATGAGATCTCCAGCCACCATCGGGAGGTTGGCAACCCTACAAATGGCATGGTTGGAAGCAATAGGGAAGGGAATCAAGTGAAAGCACTCCCACTCCATCTGTTTCTATTCATGCAAATCTTTCTTGCTGCAGCTCCCTTGTATCCCTTTTTGTCCATAAGCATCTCGCAACTCCTGGGAATGCCATTTCAGAAGCCTTAGCAGGCTGCTATAGGGATGGGAAGGCAAGAAGAGATCTGCATCCATTTATGTGTTATGATCTGTAGGAAGTAATCTGATCAGGTTTATTCTGAAGTGTGAACAGCAGCCTTATTCTCGCTAGAGTTGCCATGTCCCTCCTGGCAACTGGTGGGGGATGGGGGGCGACTTACCAGGAGCAGAGGCCCATCTAAAAAACAGTGACAGGTCCACATTACTGCTCATGTGACCAGAAGTGATGACATCATGTTTGGAACATCAGAGTGATACTAAGGTATTTGGGCAAAAATTCTATGGTAAATCTGACTTCTACCATAGAGTTTTTGCCCAAATATCAGCATGTTCCCCAGAGGTCCTGGATGTGATGACATAACTTCTGGGTTAAGTGGCAGTGACACTGGCCAGCTGATTGGTGGCAGGGGGATGGGACCTGGCAGTTCAGGAACTACCACCTCCACTGGGGGTGGGTCAGGCAACCCTAATTCTCCTTTTCCCTGCAGTTGAAAACAAATAACGTTAAACAATTTAAACATAAGGAAATAACATAAGAGAAGCCATGTTGGATCAGGCCAATGCCCCATTCAGTCCAGGTGTCATCAGGAAGTCCACCAGCAAGGCCAGAATTCCAGAAGCCCTCCCACTGTTGCCCCCCAAGCACCAAGAATACAGAGCATCACTGCCCCAGACATGGTATTCCCTCTGTACATTGTGGCTAATAGCCACTGATGGACCTCTGCTCCATATGCTTATCCAATCCC
The DNA here is from genome assembly GCF_001447785.1 of Gekko japonicus. NCBI lineage: Eukaryota > Metazoa > Chordata > Lepidosauria > Squamata > Gekkonidae > Gekko > Gekko japonicus. Next base: position 844,526 of record NW_015172004.1, on the reverse strand, counting down.
CTCTTGAAGCTGTCTGTGTTTGTAGACACAGTGGGAATTCCATGTGCTTTTTAAAAAAAGAACATAACTGAATTATTGTGCATAAATACAAAAGAAGAAGAAGAAGAAGAGACTGGATTTATACCCCGCCCTTCACTTGGAGTCTCAGAGCGGCTTACAAACTCCTTTCCCTTCCCCTCCCCACAACAGACACCCTGTGAGGTGGGTGGGGCTGAGAGAACTCTGACACAAATTGCTCTTTTTCAAGGACAGCTGTGCCAGAGCTTGTGACTGACCCAAGGTCACATCAGCAGGTGCAAGTGGAGGAGTGGGGAATCAAGCCCGGTGTAACAGGCCGGATTAACCCCCCGGCCGGAATAACCCCAGGGTTACTCTGGCCTAGCCTAGAATAACCCCGGAGGGGTTATTGAGGGGTTATTCTGGCCTAGGCTAGAGTAACCCCGGGTTAATCTGGATAGAGAACTGCCAGAAGTACAAGCTGGGTTTCGAAGAGGTAGAGGAACTAGAGATCAAATTGCCAACATTCGCTGGATTATGGAGAAAGCAAGAGAGTACCAGAAAAACATCTACTTCTGCTTCATTGACTATGCTAAAGCTTTTGACTGTGTGGATCACAACAAACTATGGCAGGTCCTTAAAGAGATGGGAGTACCAGACCACCTCACATGTCTCTTGAGAAACCTGTATAAGGGCCAAGAAGCAACAGTTAGAACCGGATATGGAACAACTGATTGGTTTAGCATATGAAAAGGAGTACGACAAGGATGTATATTGTCACCTTGCTTATTTAATATATATGCAGAGTACATCATGCGAAATGCTGGCCTGGATGAATCACAAGCCGGAATTAAGATTGCTGGGAAAAGATCAACAACCTCAGATATGCAGACGATACCACTCTAATGGCAGAAAGTGGAGAGGACCTA
>NW_015172004.1:748312-836895 GCF_001447785.1 Gekko japonicus | reverse complement strand
AAGAAAGAAAGAAAGAAAGAAAGAAAGAAAGAAATGGTAGAGCAGAGACAGACAGGTAAGTCACATGAGAAAGCTGATTGACTTCAGTCTTAGAACTCTGCACACATAGAATTTTATTACTTCAACCAGGAAAAAAACCAACAGTAAAAACATTAGACTTGATGTTCACTTAACTTAGCTGTCCATAATGTAATATAAGTCATAACATCCTGAAACTTCTACTTTGATGGCTACCAAGTACCCACAGAGATATAATTATTCAAAGCTAAACACTAATGACAACATCAAAATGATCATGCTTGTTTCCAAGATAAAGTGCATGCTCTGTTGTTGACTGCAGATTGAAGCTTGCGGGATAGGTCAACCATTCCATGGAGTGACCAGCTTTTGTGTGGATGAGGATGTCGCAACTCAGCAGATTCGCTGTGGCCATGATCTCTGCATCAGTTGCCCAGACTCCATCATGAGAGATGCCAGAAGTGCTCACATATTCACTCACATTCCGGTTCAAGTAGTCCTGTAGTTTCTCTGTCAAGTCAGTGTTCATGTGGTGGATGACTTTATTTCTAAGAAGGGAGTGGTTGTCCTCTGATCCTGTCAGGATGTAGCTGATGGCCCGGAAGTAGCAGTTCCCATCACCTTTGGTTTTATACGTACGCCGTGGATGCCCAAGCTCCCACAGTACACAACCTTTACAAATGAAAGGCCAAGAGTGGTGCTAAGATACTTTCTTACAGAACTTGGTAGTGGGTTGAAAGTCTTCATCTGCTGGCGTCTCTGTGAGATGTTGATGTCATCATTGTCTGGTCCCTCACGTGGTCTTTTGAGTGTCTTCTGCTTCAGGCTGTCATTTGCAGAGTCACTAGGATAATCATCATGGGACTTGGGTGCCTTCCTTGGCCTGAGTCCTGTGGGTCTCTGGGTCAGGTTATAAGTGGGGTGCCCTCGGTATTGGGGCTTCCCAAGAGTAAAAGGCAGCGCCTCTGGCAACAGAAGGTGTTTCTCTCTGGTTATTGGGGAAGTATCTCTCTTAGTAGGAAAAGACAGCAGCCCCAGAAAGCAGGCCTGGGGGGGGGTATTCTAGCCTAGGACAGAGTAACCCCAGGGTTTCTCTGGCCGGGGGGTGAATGGGGGGGTTATTCTAGCCTAGGCCAGAGTAACCCCGGGGTTACTCTGGCCGGGGGGGGGGTGAATCTGGCCTGTTACAGCCAGCCAGATTAACCCGGGGTTACTCTGGCCGGGGGGTTAATCTGGCCTGTTACACCGGTTCTCCCAGATTAGAGTCTGCACACTTAACCACTACACCAAAAGACAGGATAATGTAAACATCTAGAACATGGAACAATATAACATGAGAAGCAATATGGTATCATTTGCACGTAACCAGAGTAGGGACTGCCACAAATACAATGGTGACAAGCCATAATCATAAAGAAAGACCAAATCTCAGCAATCAAAGGGAAAACAAGGGAAGGGGAGAAAGGGTTATTAAAGTGAAAACCAGAAGTCAGTTAGCATAACGGGACATCAAGGGTAGAAGTGCTGCCAAACAATTCCCAATTACAAGCAATAAAAGATATAACTGGGAACCAAAAACCAAAGTCATCAAAGGAGAGTAAGTATTGATTTGCAATACTTGATCTAGAATTTTTCCATTGTGAGGAAGTTCCAAATAGTCCTATACCATGCTTTGAGAGAAGGAGGGGGGGATTTTTCCAAGAAGCTATGACTGATTTAGTGGCAACACACAATAACATAATCACTTTCTTCCAATCCTGAGGTATAGAGAGGGGATTCCACAGATTTAATAACATTACTTCAAGTTGCAAAGGAATAAAATAACCCATAATTATATGGTGGGAAAAGTTATTTGGTGCTTTTTAAAATTGCAAATAAAGTTATTCAGAAGTTCTTGCCAATGCTTAATCATTGCAGTAGACATGGTTATTGGCAAAGTCCTAAAGATATAAATAAATTTAGGAAGGACAAAAGATTTAATCAGAAGTACTTTCTCATACCAACAAAGATTCAGACCTCATCACTTCTAAGGGAGGTTTTAGTGTAGAGAATAAAATTTGCAGAATTACAGCTAAAAAGGTTATTTAATCGAGGAGGACTATTAACCCCCAAATAGTTCCAAGTTTTGGTGACCCACTTATAGGAGTAAAGATGATTTATAGCCTGGGTCAAAAACAGGCTCTATGTTAACTGGATAATTCAACATTTTCAAATAATTAATTTGTAGCCCAGAAATTAAACTGAAAGGATTAAAGACCTCATTCGCTGCTCGTAATGAATTATAAGGGTTAGAACGATATAAAACAAGATTGACCATAAACAAACCACGTTTGTACTCTTTGTCACACATCACTATTCCCTTAATGTCTGGAAACTGATAAATTGCTGATATCTTTGTCACACATCACTATTCCCTTAATATCTGAAAACTGATAAATTGCTGATATCAGAGGTACAATTGATATGGCAAAATAAGTGGGGAGATGGGCCACCCCGTCTGGTCCCTCAAAAGATAGAGAAGTCTGCAAAAAGAATTTCATTCACACTAACCTAGGCCCTAGGGTTCTCATAAAAAGCTTGGACAATGTGAGTAAAGCCTGAGCCAAAGCATCATATGACCAATTAGAGAAATTAAATAATTCGGTTCCAATTTAACAAATGCCTTTTCAGTGTCTAAGGCTTGGGTTAAATGGGGTCCCTTAGGGGCTTGTGCTAGGGTTGCCTAGTCCGGACTTACCTGCTGGCGGGGGACTTTGGGACTCTATGTTTTCCCCACAAATGGCTGTGCCCCGCCCCCAGCATGCCCGGCATCATGACGTCACAAGGAAGTGACGTGGACGTGGGGGTGGGGTTTCCCCCGGGGCCCGATTCCGCGGGGGCGGAAATCGGGCCTCCAAAGCGGGAGGAAATCCGGGGGGATTTGGCAGCCCTAGCTTGTGCATATTGAATTATATTTAAAGTCTTCTGGAAGTTGTCAGCAATATTGCATATGGTGATAAACCCTGATCGATCAAGGTAATGTATTCGTGTATAAAATTATTCAGACAGAAGGCTAAAATAAAAGAATTTTAAGATCCTGGTTAAGAACATAAGAACATAAGAGATGCCAATGTTGGATCAGGCCAAAGGCCCATCCAGTCCAACACTCTGTATCACACAGTGGCCAGAAATACCAGTGCCATCAGGAGGTCCACCAGTGGGGCCAGGACATTAGAAGCCCTCCCACTGTTGACCCCCCCCCCCAAGCACCAAGATGACAGAGCATCACTTGCCCCAGAGTCCCTATCTATACCTTGTGGCTAATAGCCACTGATGGACCTCTGCTCCATATGCTTATCTAATTCCCTTTTGAAGTTGTCCATGCTTGTAGCCACTACCACTTCCTGTGGCAGTGAATTCCAAGTGTTAATCACTCTTTGGGTGAAGAACTACTTCCTCTTATCCGTTCTAACCCAACCACTCAGCAATTTCATGTAGTGCCCATGAGTTCTTGTATTGTGAGAAAGGGAGAAAAGTACCTCTTTCTCTACCTGCTCTTTCCCATGCATAATCTTATAAACCTCAATCATGTCACCCCTCAGTCGTCATTTCTCCAAGCTAAAGAGCCCCAAGCGCCTTAACCTTTCTTCATAGGGAAAGTGTTCCAACCCTTTTATCATTCAAGTTGCCCTTTTCTGCACTTTTTCCAAAGCTATAATATCCTTTTTAAGGTGTGGTGACCAGAATTGCACACAGTATTCCAAATGAGGTCGCACCATTGATTTATATAGGGGCATTATGATATTGGCTGATCTGTTTTCAATACCCTTCCTAATAATCCCCAGCTTAGCATTTGCATTGTTTATTGCAGTCACACACTGTCTCGACATTTTCAGTGAGTTATCTACTACAACTCCAAGATCTCTCTCTTACTCAGTCTCTGCCAGTTCAGACCCCATCAACGTGTATTTATATTTAGGATTTTTTGCTCCAATGTGCATCACCTTGCACTTGGCCACATTGAACCCCATCTGCCATGTTGACGCCCACTCGTCCATCCTTGACAGATCCCTTTGGAGTGCCTCACAATCCAAACTGCAGGGGAATATCACGAGCAACTGGACTTAACTCATAAAGGAAAAGATTCTCAGCACATCAAAATGCTAAATGCTAAATGCACAGCAAAGCTGCAGTCAAGATGATTTAAGCCATAATATGAAAAACAGATCGACTATAAAGAGCTGCTAAACCATGGACTCTGCCAAGCTATAATACAGAGAGGAGACGAAACAGAAGCTAATAACAACAGAACTACTAAAAGACTGACAAATCAGATTTCAAAAAGAAGATGAAACAGAAATATTACAAACTTTATTACAAACTTTAACCACTTTAAAGCTTGAGCTGAGAAGACAATTACTAAAAGAGACCCCCTATACATATAATATAGAAAAATATAGGCGGATGATGTTATTGAAAAAATGAAAGTATAGAAAGAAGAAAAGAATAAAGTTTCTCAAATAAGACTGATTAGCGAATCTGTGCTTTTGGGTTGGGAAAAACTGTATTGCCAACTATAAATTGAACATACATTTGATGTAATAGGCATTTTTAAACTATAGTTTATAATTAGTTTGAGAGGATTTGTGAGATTTGTTGAAAAGCATTATAAACACGTGACATATTAACTTCTGATGAAATAAGGGAAAAAAGGTTATAAATATACAGATTATAAGTACAGGTTTAATGGCTCACATGAATAAAGTTTTTTAAAGGAATAGAAAATGCCCCCTGAGGTCAGAATCTAAGGAGCAAAGGGTAAAATGAACCTGCTTAGAAATAAGGATATCAATGCCACGTGACTTTGAATTGGTGGGGAAACCAATTTGATAATAGGATCTGGTTCCCAGCATCCCTCAGGTGAGCTTCTTAGATAACAAGAATGTCAGGTTTGAGTTCAACAAGTGTAGAAGTCATATGCTTCCACTTGACTCTGTTACTAATACCTACAGCTTACTGAGACTACTTTTCTTTTTAAACAGCTTTTATTTTATATAAGACAAAAAAAGAAAAGAAACAACAAACATACATACATACAGAGAAGTGGGAGTTCCATTTACAACCTTATTTTGTCTGTTAAGTTACCTCATACATTAAGCAAGTTATGTGTTTTTGTTTTTCCCCACCTTGTATTTTTTAAATAATCTATTTATTAATTTTCCAAAAAACAAAAACAAAAGAGAAATACATATACATATTTTAGACACAGCTACAAAGTCAAACAGTTGTTGGTAGATTAATTAATCTCTTAAAGATAATATTATTCCAATAAAGTTTCAAATCATACATTTCATATCTTTTTACTCCCGTATTATATCTGATAAATTTTTCAGATTATCCAGCATGGAGCCAAAAACAAGAAACTTAGACAATTAATTATCCCCTTACCTGACACTGTTATTATTTAAAGTAATCACTATCCTAATTTCTATTGAAATTCCTTAAGAGCTAGATCATTAATATTCCTTCTTTTCTTTACCATTTAAATATTTATCTCAATCAACTAACTATAAATATGCAATAAAGACACAATTAATTCCTAAAAATCAAATTATGACCACAAATTATTATCACAATTATCACAACACACCCAATTACACCCACATTAATTCAGTAATTATAAGATGACCGGATTTTACTTAAAAGTTTTGAAATGTAGCTTCTATAGATATTCCATATAGTTTACACCTTATTAAGGTGACTTACTAACCACAACACAAGATCAATCTTTTTTCCAGAATTTAAACTCTACTTAAATCTATGAAGTACAATTATATCCAAAAACACTTTTAAATCCTAATACCTAACTTAACCTCTATCCTAAGTGCAAAATATAACCCCAATAGAAATAATTAACCCTATTTCACCTTTACTAAATCATTATTACCACTCTACACTCCACCAATTACTACAAAACTACACACTACTGAGTTACACATAGTCAGCCATTCCTCTCTTACAGAGCCATTATCTATTAAAGATGAGGGATATTCTATACACAGATAAGACACTTGTCTCATGTTCTTTCTCCATCTCCCTGTTGCCTCTTCTTTCTTCTTCACTTCCTTTAGATGTCTGAAATTTTTGAATTCATGTACTTTTAAATCCAGGTTCTTCCTTCTCCATTTACACAAACCAATCGCCGTTCTTTTGTAAAGTTTAAAGTTCTTTCCGCATCTTCTTGACTCCTTCCTTCTCCTCACCTGGCATTTTTAAGAATGTCCCTTTTTCTGTTGTATTTTTGGCCTCAAACTTATCAAATTCTTTGAATGGTGTCTGAAATAAATTTCAGGTTTCTGAGATATATTTTCTGTACTTAAAGGCTGGCTATCCAATGGCTCCCTCTCCTGGCCGCAGTCCTGTTGTTTGTCTAACACTTGTGAAGGTTGTTCCAATTTCTCATTATTTTCCGTCTCCAAATGTAAAGTCTGTGATCCTTCAAGCAGATTTTTAAAAGCTGTTGCAACTGCTTGTTTAATTGATTCTTCTAAAAAAAATTAAATTGTTCAATAGTAAGGTCTCTTATTTGTACATTTAAATCTAGTTCTTCCTCATCCTCTGCTGCCACCATTTTCTCACTCCACATTAAGTAACTTTTTAAAATATAGCTTTTTAAAATGCCGTTTAATTAAATTCCACAGTCCTTTTGGCATAACATTCAGCAGTTTCCTTTCGCATTTTTCCACAACTCTTACTCTGGTTAACAAATACTTTACAGTCAGGTAAACATTTTTCTTTTTTCTTACCCCACTTCTCCATTTCTTCGCAACAGTCACTCCCCCAACTTTTCATCGCCGCTTTCACAAAAGAATTGGGGATAACTAAAAGGGTATTTAAATCGAAGTCTCCGACATATTGCATATAAATACGCAGAAAAAATATCCTAAGTATGATGTGCTACTTGCTTAGCATAATTTAAAATGGCTGGTCGCTGCTCGTAGAACATGGAAGCCATGTTCTTCCACGTCATCGCTCCTGCTTCGGGACAAACCAGCATCTCCCCCGCGATTGCCATCAACAGGGGGGCCAGCAAAGCCCCCTGCCACTTCACCTCTCTCCAGGAAGTGAAGTGGAGTCCACCCGATCGACAGGGAGCTCCAAAAAGAACAAAGGGGAAACGGATGGGTCGGAGACGATCTGAGACCCGTCCATTCGCAGCGCCGTCACAAACAAAACAACCATATCCACCTTGTATTTTAAACTAAATCTTTATTCATAACTAAAAAGAAAGTTATAGTTCATTTTTTTTTGTATTTCGGTTGTATGTCCAGATGATTTATTTATTATACTCTTCCATCCATTTGTAAAACCTTGACCATGTATTCTCAGAGTCTCTTTCGTTTTGTCCTCTCAGAATTAAAGTTAGTTTGTCCATCTCTGCAGTTTCAAGTATTTTATTCATGCTTTCTTCTTTTGAAGGCATTTCATTTTTCCTCCAATATTTGGCATATAATATTATTGCAGCTGTCACTACATGTATAATAAGATAGGAGTCTTGCTTTTTTCAATTTTCTGGTAATATATTCAGTAAGAACAACTCTGGTATATAAGGTATAGTACATTTTAACAGTTTTTGTAACAATTCATGAATCCAAGACCAATATTTTTTAACTCTATCACATGTTCACCACATATGTAAAACAAAAACAAAAACAAAACAACCCAACATTTTTTGACACTTCCAACAATCATTTGGTAGTTCAGGATAAAACTTTGCTAATTTTTCTGGAGTGATATACTATCTATAAAACGTTTTATAAATATTTTCTTTAAATTAAGTTGCTTTAGTAATCTTTACATTTGTTTTCCATACCTGTGACCATTGGTCTAAATCAGTATTATGACCCAAATTTTGTGCCCATTGGACCATGCAGTTTTTAACAATTTCATCTTGTGTTTTACTTTTCTAAAATTATTACATATAATTCCTTAATCAATTTCTCATCAGTATATAACAATCTCTTTTCTATTTCTGTTAATTTTGAATAAAAAAACTATTTGCTTATCTTTGATGTATCTTGATTCTATTTGAACTTCCGACCAACTTAAGTTCGATTCTTGTTTTTTAAGATTTTCTGTTAGTTTTAATTCATTTTTGTTATCCAGCAAATTTTCATATCTTAACAGTGCATTTTTTTTGGAACAAGCTGGGGTTTGTAAACACTTCTAGTGGTGAAACCCATTTTGGTATCTTAGAAAAAATAATTGCACCAGCCATCAGCTGTAACTAAGCTGTTTACTGACCCCTTTCTTCCCATGGACTCAGCTACCAAGGCCCAAAATTTCCCTGAATCATTATTAATTGTGGCCTGCAAGCGGGGTTTCCAACTTTTAATCAGAAAATTTTTCTGCTTCTTCTTATAAAGTTGGTATAAAGCCTTTTTAGATTCAAAGTATTCTGGAGGGGGTTGTGCTAAATTTGACCTCCTATAACATTGGTAAATCTCACGTAAGGGATTCTCCATCACCTGACATTCATTATCGAACTACCCATGCCTAAAGACTTCCCCACTGCCCCTTTGTTGCTTTATTTGTAGCCTCATGATCCCAGAGAGGTCGTTAACAACCTTATAATAAAATGAGATCCGTTTCTAAAGATTTATTCTCAGATAGACTTACAAACTTATCTAAATTACTGGGAACCAGGAGCTTGGTGGTCATTTCCATAGCCCTCTGTGACCAAGTAACCTTAGGTAGCTTTGGTGACACACTGCCACCTTTAATTCTCAGACAGCCCCTCCTACTGGGACTGACAGAGGCACGCAACCTCAAAGTCAACGGGAGATGGTCACTTTCAGGTCACTCAGAGACTGCAAAGGCTTCAACTCTTCCCTGAGGGCTGGTGAGATTAGCATGTAGTACACCACACTACAGCCCTGGGGAGAGATAAACGTAAATTCACCAGGGTAGGCATAGGGGTGTAATCCATTCAGGATGACAGGATTGAATCTCATACAGAATTGAGCAAGATATACACCAGCCTCGTTAAACATTTGATCTTTAGAAAGCCTCAGTTCAGACAGAAAACTAGGGATAGTCTCCTCAGGGTCAAGTCCCATCTTCCCAGCCAACACTCCATTATTCTGCCCTACCCTGGCATTAAAATCACTAGCAATCAGTAAGTTTGAGGTTGGGTAATTCTGCTCTAACCTCTCTAGATATGAGAAAAGCTTCTCCCAACAGTCAGCCATAGGTTCCTTTGCTAAACCCAACAGCAGGTAGTTATTACTTACAATTACAGATTTCCCTGGGCTCTTTAGCATACAAGCTTGCCCTATATGACCACAATCACTTAATGGGCAGACTTCCCAATTTAGATTGCTGGCCCAGAGTATAGCTAAACCCGCCTGAGGACAACCAAAATGTTTAGTTTTAAAGGCACATAATGAATGGGTCTTAAATACCTCCATAGCAACTTCATGACAGGCCCGGGTTTCTTGAAGTAAGATCACCTCAAATCTTGCTAGGAAATTTTTAAAGGTGGGGTCAGCAGATTTGTTCTTTCATCCCGCAATATTCCATGAAACTATATTGAAGTTAGTGCTTGCTGGTTCATGTCTCAGTCATTCAGACTCCATTATCTGATAGTCTTGTTTTCGTCAAAAAATACACTACCATTCCTCGAGGCTGTATAGCCTGTGACCTTATACATGTCTTGAGACTCGTTAGCCTCTGACCCATCATCCACTGGGCCGCGTTGCATTCCGGCTGGCACATTTTCCTGTCCTACCAGGAGTGATGTTAAGGTAGGGTGTTGAGGGAAGGCACAGTTAAGATTCATTTCCATCACTGACACAATGTCGGGCGGGGCCATAGTCTGTTGGCTGCCCATTCTAAGCTTAACCAGCTTGTCCCTCAATCTCTCCAATCTGTTGATCATTCCGCTCTGCTCATGGTCTGCTATCTCGAACACTTTCTGCACTTCATCATCAAAGAGATCTTCATCTTGTGTCAACTCTGGACAAATAATGTTTGAGTTGATCTTATTAACCTTATCATCTCCCTTGGCTGGATCCTTAAGATCACCGGGACTTGGAGGTATACTTTGAGAATGGAACTGGGAATCTGGAGCACTAATCCTCAATAAAAGAGTCTTCAGTATTTCATTCACAAAGACTCGAGTTGGAGAGATGCCTCTTGACCAGAGAAACCTTTTGTTCTTCAGAAGGAGGGCTGGGATATACGGAGTATTAAAGGTAAGGAGTACTCTATCATACCTATCCACTCTGGGTAGAACGTCAAGGTTTGTTAGATCACTCACCTCCAGCCGGTCGTCCATCAGTGCTTTCAGGTGTTTCTTGACTGCCATTCTGGTGTTCCAGTTTGGGGTACTACCCCTAAAAGGGAAGATATTCAGACAGACTTTGGCAGGATGTAGCACTAATTGGAGGGGTTTATCATAATTGTCTGCCTTTAGTCAGTGCTGTAACCTTTTGCAGACATGATCCACTGTTCTAGCTGTCATCTGTAGCAAATCTGGGGGATCGATGACTGCTTCCCAAGGAGTCATCTCCCATATGTTACACTGCACTGTGGGACTCTCTTCCACTATATCACACTGATTTCTCCCCAGATCTCGCACCACCAGCCACCGTCATATCCAGGTCATCAACCAGTTCCACCCCACTTTCTAGCACAGCAAACCGGCTTTTAATGGAAATGTGAGGTAAATAATAATCATCAATTTTTAATTGTTTTGATGAAGGCAAAGAGATTTCTTCATCCTGTCTGGAACGCTTATTCGTATTCATTCTGAGGCCAGTAAAGTCAGAATAGGGCCACAAACTAACTGGCTATATGCTGCAAGGACTTAAATCACACTATAGGCTGCTACTAATCTTCCTGCCCACTTTTAAACTATTTATTATTTATTGCTTCTATTTGTATCCTGCCTGGTTCAAGGCGGCTAACAAAGTTAAAATAACATAAACAATACAGAGTTAAAACAATTAATAAATGCAATACCAAATTAAAACAGCAACAGTTTAAAGTTTACAACTAAAACTGACAGATGATGCACAGCTCCGTGCTCAATTCTTAATTGCCTTAGCTGGCACCATGAGTTCCTCTTCCAAGGACACTGCTGGTCCAATTAAAAATTTTAAAAACTCGATATCAACTATTTTAAAGATGCTGGGTACGTCCCAGAGTAAACACTTTACTCCACGCTTCGGCATCTTTGTAGATCCACAGAGATATTCAGTGACTCTGGAAAACCCCTAAATTTTATGTTGGGGCGACGGCTGGCCGCTTCAAGTGATAAAACTCTGTCTTTAACATTACGGACTTCAGTTTCAATTAAGCCCACTTCTCCTTTAAGAGCAGCACTCATTTCCTTAGCCTGATCTGCAGTCTGGGCGACTGAGGTGAGGGCGATTCTGAGGTCTGCAAATTGGTCGTTAATAGGTTTAATTAGGGCTGCCATATTTTCGAATAATTTGTGTTCAAGTGAGCTTAACATAGTCTCTAGCTTTTTTTCTGTCAGTACAGCTGATTTTTGCTTCGTACCTTGTTCTTCCGCGGCCATGTTAACGGAATCTTCTCCGCCTTCAGTCTCCATATTCGGAGGTTGGCTGGTTCTATTAAAGTAGTCTGTGATAGTTTTCCCTACTGGTATATTTGTGGCTGCTTTGTCTACAGACGTTTTGCCCATAATATTTAGCGATTTGAGCGATTTTTCAATCTATTTGTGAGGTTTGAGGGGTGAGGGATTGCGGAGCCGAATCTCTAGGCGTCCATTCACAACGGCGCCAAACCACGCCCCCCACGCTTCGGCATCTTTGTCAGGAGCCGTTTTTCACTTGCTCTCACCAGCTCCTTAACAATCAGTTGCAGATTACTAATTCAGTATTCTATCTCGGAAGGGAAAAAAATGCCACAGGGCAGGAAGGTTGCAAATAAGAAAAAAACGAGATCACTCAGTGTTCATTAATTTAAAAAAAAAATCATAAGATGATAAAATTCTTAAAAGTCTTATACATAAAGATAAAAGCTGAGGGACACATCCAATAAGGCAAGGCTTCTTATCTTCTACTCTCCTTTAAAAATAGCAAAAAGGCACCATCTACTTGATAGATGATACAAGAGGTAAAATAGTTAGGACAAAAGTAACAAAGTTAAAAAGAATTTATAAAAACAATGGGGAAAAACCTTAGGTAAAAGGAAGGATCTTTAAGCATGTCCTCCCCCTTCAGCAGCCGGAAGTGCATCTCATATCTTAATATAAAAAAGTCTTTTAACTTCTTCCCATATCTTCAATAAGGATCTCCTAATAAAATGTTGTTTAAAATATTTATGAGTATCAGCTTTTCCATAGCATATAAACGCATGCCATTCCAATAATAATTCATGTCCCTGTGTCCCGCTCTGGAGGTCGTGGGCCGTGCTGATCCAGCCCCGGGGCCCTCGACAAACCCTGCAAGACCCCTATGGCATGACTCACCAGGAGAAATGGAGGGCAACAATACGGCAAGGGAGGCGAGAGCAGTGACCCCTACCGAGGCGCACTGTGTCGGCCGAGCCAGGAGATGGGACCGGGGTCCACGGAGCAGCCCCTTGGAAGAAGAAAGGGATGGCGGCACCTTGTCCGGAGGCCGAGAGCAGGTGCAGAGCCGCAAGTGCAGCCGCAGAGTGGCGCCGGCGGCGCAGCCCCGGCGCCGCCAGATCCGCCGCCACCACCAGTGTACCAGCATTCACCGGCGTCCCGGTAGATAAAGGAGGGTGTGGCCCAAGCCGGGGGCAGATGGGCAATCCTGGGAGTGGGGCATGGAGATAAAAGGCAGGGTGGAGAAGGGGCCGGGGGAGAGGAGTACGCTGTGGAGCGAAGGAGGACACTGAGAGAGAGAGAGAGAGAGAGAGAGATATGCAAAGACGGCAGAGAGAGGGGAAAGAAGTCCGCAGCATGCTGGCAGAGGGACGCTCAGGGTGACCTTAAACCCCGTCCCCTGCCTATCTGAGGCCCCTCACTCCCTCTCCCTTTTTGGAGCCTGCCGCTTCCAGAGCTGGCTGTCCTGACAGAGTCCAGTCGAGACCCCGACAACATGACCACAGGGGGCACCACACTAAAGACAAAGGGAGAGCCCAACACCCTCTAACATTAATAGTCTGGTAACCCTAACCCTAACCACATCAGTGATGATACTCTATAATATAAAAGCCAATCTGACAATGCAAATCCGGCTCTTTCTTTTGCATCTTGTAATGCTTTCAATTAAAAAAAAGAATATAGCTTACTGAGACTACTTTTAAAGGGTTAATGTGTCATCTTTCCATGAGAGGTAAAGATAAGAGGAAATATCGCACCCACAGGAGACAATGAATTCAAAACGGAGGAAGAGACGGTTGATTATAATGTGCTGGAAAGGGGAAAAGTGCATTAAAGTTGGGCTAAAGTATTGCATGGGACCGATTGGGATGAAACACATTAGGGGAAGAATGATGTAGGTACAGGAGTCCAATTAAAATCCAGGGGGAAAAGTCCCAAGTTGATCAATAAGGGTGTGTAAGGAGGGCCACAAAACACAAGTAAGGATGACACAAATAAGGTAAAGGGTTCAAGTAGTTCCAGTTATATCTTTTCAGTCACCCCCAGAAGAAGAACAAACATTGTATATATTGCCGAGTATGTGTGTCACTGTTGCAGCCCAGAATATGGAGAACATGGATTGTAATAAGGACAGAATTAATACAGGGACAGCCTTTCAAGTATAAAATATACAAATGAGGAGCCCAAAGTGGGACCAAGAAAAGTAGAAGGAGAAGCCGAACAGAGTCCCCTCTCCAGTCCCTCCCAACCATAAGATAACAATTGGAATCAGGCAATCTGTTATAATAGTAGCTACAAGAGCACCGAGTACACCAACATAAGAACCATATCAGGAAGTAGATCAACAGAGAACAAAGTTGAGAACAACCTCCCTCCCTCCATGCCCCTGTGAGTAAAATACAAAACATAGCAGGAACCCAACCTGAGCACATAAATCCTTCCATAAGAGAGAGAGAGAGCAAACAAAAATCCCAGCTAGAACATTAGAAGAAAATACAGACATGAGAAAATCCCCACCCCCACCTCATATAACCGAAAAAAGTAATTGAAAACCAAAAGATTCCGCACAAGGAGTCATCAAAGATCTCCAAAAGGAAAGATGATTGTTCTTGAGATGACAGACTGCAGTTGTGGTAGATCATAAAATCAATAAAAGAGAGAGAAAAACTAAACATAAAACAAACAGAGAAACGTTTGTGGTCAGGTGCCTGCAGGGGAAAATGTCTGTAGGAAACAGAGTAAAACTCCATGACTGCAATGGAAATGCTAGGGAGGCTTTAAACCCCTGTCTGCCCCCCTCCCCACAGCTGTTAAGGTAATGTGGTAAAGCTTGGAAAGTATAGGAGGACACTGTAATACAAAATGCTAAGGTGGTATTGAAAATGAACATAAAGAAAGTTAGCATAAGAAAACCATTTCATGAGGATTGTCTCACAGACATTTTGTTCCACTTTGGAGGAGTGATAGAGAAGTCCAGTTTTCTTTTGTGGGTCTTCTTTGCAGGGTCAGAAGGTGGCTCCAGATTAAGTGATTGCAATAGAAGGGGGCCACCATTGATATTAGGTGCTGTGAGGGTGGCTCCCTGGTGAACCACAATTATATTGCTGGAGGGAATCTGATGTTAGCTTCGTATAATCTGGTAGAGATGGGCTTCAAGAGGCATAATTTATCCAAAACTTCAGGTGCCTCGTCAGGGAGAATGAGAACACATCCATCCTTGTATATTAAAGAGCCTTACACTCTTGCCACTTGGAGAATTATTTTCATTGTTTGGTCATCCAGGAATTCTACAGTGATGTTGTGGGGGCCCTTAAAACGTTGATGGTTTAACACTCCCTGATGGTACATTTTAAGTATGGTTTCTAGATGTAGGGCTGAAGACAGCCAAGAGGCTAGGAATATCAGGAGGTCAATGGAGGATTCTTCTCCCTCTGGGATGCCTCTAAATTTTAAACAACATTGGCAGAGAGTTGTTCTCTAGCTGGAGTATTTTATCCCTCACCCAGATGCCATCATGCTGAAAGGTGATTAATGTCTTCCTGGGCAAAGAGGGATATTTCCATAGCTGAGTCAGCCGTATTAACAGCCTGTTGAAGCAAAATTCCAATCTCATTCAGCCTCTCAGATAAGGGCTTTAACATTACATTGATTTTCTCCAGTGGATCAGTTTCAAATGAATGAAATGAGTCCACCAGATTCTGTTTGGTAAGCCCCACATTTTTTTCATCACCAGTTTTCAGAGAAAAAAAGGGGTTTCAAGGTCTGCTGAGACGATAAATTTGATGCAGTCTTTCTACCACCCGATTTACCCATGCCACTTTAGAGAAAAAGGGTAAGAATCAACAAAAGGGGGTCAAAAGAAGAGGGGAGGGAAGACGGAGCATAGAGTTAAGTGTCTACCAGTGTTCCCTCTAAGCTGAGTCAGTGTGAGCTAGCTCACAGTTTTTTAGCCTCCGGCTCACACATTTTTGTCTTAGCTCAGGAAGGATGGCTCCAGAGCAAACTGACTTATGCAGTAGCCAAATCGTTCACTCACACCTTTGATGCCAGCAGCTCACAAGGTAGAATTTTTGCTCCCAAGACTCCACAGCTTAGAGGGAGCATTCCATCGCCCTCGATGCCATGCCCCTGATTCAATTCCATATGTGAATTACTTTTTGAGTGAAGAAGTACTTCCTTCTATCTGTTTTAAACCTACAGCTCATTAGTTCCATTAAGTGCCCACATTCTTATATTGCGTGAAAGGGAGAAAATGACTTGTTTCTCTACCTTTTCTATACCATGCATAATTTTGTAAAACTCTGTCTTGTAACCCCTCAGTCATCATTTCCCCAAGCTAAAGAGCCCTGACCTCTTTAACCTTTCTTCATGGAAATTCATAGGAACTCATTTTAGTTGCTCTTTTCTGCATTTTTTCAAATGCTATAATATCTTTTTTGAGATACAGTGACCAGAACAGTACACAATATTCCAAATGACGCTGTACCATAGGGGCATTATGATACTGGCTGATTTGTTTTCAATCTCCTTCCTAATAATTCCCATGAGAGCATTTGCCTTTTTTATTGCAGTCGCACACTGAGTCGACATTTTCAGGGAGTTATCTACTATGACTCCAAGATCTCTCTCATGATCAGTTGCCGCCAGTTTGGACCCCATCAATGTATATTTATACCTAAGACTTTTGGCTCCAATATGCATTACTTTGCATTTGCCCAGGTTGAATCTCATTTGTCACGATGACACCCACTCACAGCCTTGACAGGTCCCCCACAGTCCTCCCTGTTTCTCACCAACTGATTCTTAATGTGTCATCCACAAACGTAGGCATTTCACTGCTCTCCCCCAGCTCCAAATAATTAACAAACAAGTTAAAAAGCACATGACCTAGAACTAAGCCCTGTGGTACCCCACTGGTAACTTCCTTCCTCTGAAAACTGACCATTTATACTCACTCTCTGTTTTCTGTTAATTAATTATTTTTTAATCCACAAGAGGACTTGTCCTCTTATCCCATGACTGCTGAGTTTACTTAGGAGCATTTGATGAGAAATTTTATTAAAAGCTTTCTGGAAGTCTTTCTGGAAGCATTGTACCCTGAGCTTTTAGTTTCTGTATGTCCAGGACAAAGGCACCTAAAACTGGAAAAGGTAACCTTACCTCTCTTAGTTCTGTGCTGTTTATATCTTTAAAATAAATATATGTAGAAAAGTATTTTTCATTTTTGGTTTTCTTTCCTTTGTGGGTGGCACAAGAGCCTGCTGTTCATCCTCAGAACGTACACTGGTACAGTTAAATGCCTTCTGACCTCCAATCTGATAAAAGTGTCTCTTGCAATGAACACACAGAATTTATTTTGTTACTTGCCCTTTCAGATGCTGGTAATTCACATCTGTTTGGTGTAGGAGTGTGCACAGAGAAAGTTCCCCCAGATTTCCACATATAACTTGTCACTGGTCTACACTTTGTCATTTAAATGGAAACCGAAGGAGACAGAACGTCTTCTCTGGAAAAAAACAAATGTCTTGTTTGAAAATGAAGGAGCAATGTGAACTTGCCACCAATCTAGTCAGCATTCAATTCTAACAACCTTGCTGGGAACTACTGGATGGTTTAAGGCAGAGTTCTGTGGGGAGTGGTGGTGGGGAGGCATTAAAGGTTTTCAGATTTATTGCCCTCTAGGAATGTTTATTTGCCTTTATTTGCCAACTATGGCCATTTCTGCACTCTCCTTTTAATCCATGTTCACTGTGGTGTCCTCCAAGCAATTTTACACTAAAATAAAATTCAACCTTCTTTTTAATCCAGCCCCCCCAATCTGCCCTAAAATAGAATTCAACCTTCTTTTTTATTCCCCATTCTGCAGTACATTACCTCCCTTCAGTGGTCAGCCGGGTTTCAGCCTGCTGTTGCCCTGGGTTATTTGGATACTGTTTTGCCATGGACTTAAATTGCTTCAGCTCGAACACTGAGAAAATCCAGAGTGGCGGGCAAATGTGGAAAGGACCACAATATGCTCTAAGGGACTTTCTACATAAATACATGTGTTGTGAAATATCACTGTGGCTTGACAGAATTAGTTTAAAAAACAGGGGTCATGATGGCTAAAAGCATCAGGGTCAGTATTCTAGGCCAAATGCTAGAGTCTAGCACTGATCTAGGGTTGCCAACCCTATGGTGGGGCCTGGAGATCTTCCAAAAGTACAACTGGTCTCCAGACTACAGAGATCAGTTCCCCTGGAGAAAATGACAGCTTTGGAGGGTGAACTGTTTGGCGTTATACACCAGTGAAGTCCCTCCCCTTCCCAAACCCTGCTCTCCTCAGGATCCTTCACCCCAAATCTGCAGGAATGTACCAACTTGGAGTTGGCAGCTGTACAATGACCCTTGGTAAATTGCCTCCATCACTTTCTCATTGTCAGAGAGGAAGCCATCATCTCCTTCTGGGAAATGGCAACAATTGAGTTACTGTGGATGACTGGGACCTCTCTGTCCCACCCTCTCCCTGGAATCACGAAGCTCCTGTTCTCTTTATGCCACTGCTGTGTACTGACCCCGCCATGTGCACAATCCGTTTTTGGCCGGTTCCACATGCGGCCAAGCATAGGGCCTGAGCTTCACTCCAGAACACAATAGCCGTTCGGATCCTAGGATCCAGGGGAATAATCTAATCACTGTAAATAGACCATTCACGGGTGTTGTGTGTGTGTTTTTCTTGGGGCATATAAGCCAGCCTGCGAGCCGGCTACTTTGTCTTCTTCTTCTCCAAATAAGGATGAGAGCTGAATTCACTAAGTAAGTCTCAGTACTTTTCAGCCACCTAAGGAGAAGCGGCAGACATAAGCTGCTCCCCCAATAACACCTGGCTGGCCCTGCGCTCATTCAACTTTTTGCCCATTCTCCTCTCAGCAACCACTTCCTCTTCCTTGGTATCACATGCTCCTCAACACCGTTATCACCCTCTTTGCTCATCATCTGCTCCTCACTGGCTCTCATTCATCCTCTTGTCTGGACAGCTGACTGCAACAACCACCTCTTCTTCCTTCCCCACTGTCTCCCCCTGGTTTCTGGTAGCAGCCCCTGGACACTGATGACTGCTTGCTTCCTTAGCAGAGGGCAGGGTTGCTAACTCTGGTATGGGACATTCCTGGAGATTTCGGGGGGTGGAGTCTTGGGAGGGCAGCCATTTCATAGAATGTTAGAGTTGGAAGAGATCTTGCAGGTCATCTAGTCCAACCCCCTGCACTCTGCAAGAGCATAGCCAAAAGATAGCCCTCCAACATACCTGAAAGATGGTCATCCAGCCTCTATTTGAAAACACCCAGTGAAGGAGGGGGACTGATCTCTGTCATCTGGAGATCAGTTGTATTTCTGGGAGCTCTCCAGGTCTCACCTGGAGATTGGTAACTTTAGCAGAGGGGACAAAAGTACCTGCCCTACGTGGCACATTGGAGAAAACAAAGAATGGAGTGTTGGAAGTTCCTCACTACTGGTGGGGGATGAAGAATTAGGCACATAATGGAAGAGGTACAATAGACATTTTGCCAAAGCCCCCCAAACTCAGAATCAGCCCTGAGAAGGAAAATTGATATTTCACTAATATACCTTTCTTTTTGTTTGGTGTTATCAACTATAACTATATTCTAGGCATTGTGGGCTTGAGTAGCAAAGAAGTGGGAACAGGAATAGTTCAACTTGATAACCCTGTGTGAATAAAGACACAGGTTCACCAATTAAAATTATTTCTGAATGAAGGATAAGAAGGATCTCTGGGTGGTACCTTAAATAACTGCAGCCAGTCAAAATGAACTGTACTGGGAGTCTAGCTCATTATAATGAAGCTACCTGTATCCAAGTGCAAAGACTAAGCTATTAGAAACATCATTTCTAAATATTCAGTATTAGTGTGAATAAATATTCCTGTCCTACAGGCTCTCTCAAGTTTCCAGTGAATCATAAACAAAATCTAAGACTGATTAATCAAGCCTAGTATTCTGGTTGTGCTGCATGTGTGTGTGTTTTTTTCTGCTGAAAGATTTTTTTTTAAAAACCCACTTTTACCTTCACAAGCCTTAGGAAGCATTTAACAGAACTGAATTTACATTCACTTTTCATATAAATGGAAAGGAAATTATTTCACTTTGACTATATATTAATTTAAGGGGGGGGGGGACTTTTCAAAGTATCTGAAGATAAGTCTACAAAAACCTGCTGCCAGAAAGAATAATCTAAATCCAAATGTCTTAAAATGCTATAGTACATACTTCATATGCTAATATGTGAAGGACATTGCAATGCAAAATCTGAGAAATATTATTCAGGTCACAAAGTTTCTGTTGCATCTGAAACAGATGCTGAAGTACATATTCTAGTTTTCAGGATTTCACTGAGCATGAAATTACTGCATGGAAGTGAGCGACATTCCATGACATTTTTAGGACAATGTTATTTCCCCATATTTTGGTATCTAGTTTGTGGTGGTCCAGCTTTCTCTCATAAACTATCAGTAATTCTTCCCATTAAAAGGAAATCAGTACTGAAGTCACATTCTGAAGACAAGCATGAGCACTGCACAATGACAGAGACAGCCTGAGGCAATTTCACTTTGGCAGACATATCTTGGAAAAAGAATGCTCAGCAACTGCCCCCTCCCCCCAGCTAGTAGTGTTTTATTTGCAACAATGAATTCAGCTAAACTATAGTAATATGGTGCAGGACTGATACTTTAAAAAATATTTATTAACTTCTGTTAATAAAAGCACTAAATGTGTCATTTACTTAAATGACAATGAGATATTTAGGGGCAGTTCATATGTACAATATTCTGCCAACACTGTATTTGTGGGGGTTTATATGGCCTCTTTCAAAGAAATGGAAAACTATGAGACTTGGTGCACAGCCAGTGTGGATGTATACAGTAGTGTCATGCACGGCATACTAGACTTGGGGTGGCAGTCTGGGCCCCGCACCCCCAACACTACTCAACAGGGCAGATGGGGGTAATCGGGAGGTTTTATGGTTTAAGCAAGAATTTTGGATTAATACCAGATCAATGCCCTGACACGATGATGTACTGGAAGTTTTGTAATAGAGATGCTCTCCTCCCTACTTTGCAGTCCTATGATGCTTCTGCTTTCTGTCTGACTTATGAGCTGGGGGGGGGGGACCTGTCTTGGCTGAGGTCTCAGGTAGCTACATACTGCCTGTGGCCCTTAAGGCCCTGTCACGAAATACATGAAAGTTGATCAAGAAAAGCCGCTACAATTTATATCCATAATTCTTATATCCTCTTTCAGATTGGTTAAAAATGAAAAAAAGTACTTGCCCTTCCCAGTTTCTGGGGGCTGTGGAATTGAAGCTCTAACTGTGGCTACTCATTTAGTAGTAATACAACCATCATACAATAGGATATTTGGTGAAAAATGTTTTAAAACTTCTGCAAAATTATGACAGCATGTTTCCAATGTTGAGTAAACCTGAAATGTTCTGCTATATTCATAACTGCAGGAATTTAAAACTGTCTAATATCAATGTCACCAAGTGGACTTCTATTGACAGGCAGACAGACAACCTTTATTGGCATGTCAAAGATAAAAGGACATTAAAATTTTAAGAAATACATCAAGGTAACAAAGCGATCATAAGGCCAACCAAAATGAAATAGATCAGTTAATAGCTTCCCTGAGTTGAATTACAGACAGTAGAAAACAGGCAACATTAGAGGTTATAAGAATGTTGTGTCCAGAAAGTAACCACTGAACCATGACACTTTTGGGGAGTCCACACCATGTACAGAGAAGGGAGTTCAGAATTTTTTTTCCAGATCTTAACGTGTAATGAGCAATTTAATAGAACATGAGAAATGGATTCAGTAGCACCAAGGCTACAGGGGCATCATCTAAATTCATAACAGATTTTTTGACATCTTCCAGAGAAGATGGCCGACAGCAATACATTGAATCTGACCAGCATAAATGCCCTTCTTTGATAGGGATCAGTTAAAGAGCAGACATAAGAGGCTACCTGGCCAGGGGTCAGAGATAGTCCCAGAAGAATTGGAGAGCAAATTTTCCTAGCTGCCTCAGTCAGGCACTGAAATTGTAATGTACTGTATGTATATATGTTGTATTTTGTATTATATCCTATTTGCTTATGACTTATGGGTCTATGAGCAATAAAAATGAATGGAATGGAAATGGAATTGAATGGAGGCACTGAAATTAAATATCTAACCACCTGTTTTTAATTATCTGAAATACTGTTGAGGCAGATGATAAGTAAAGCAAATCTAGAGGTATACCTAGAGACCTAATGTTGTTAAGGACTAATTTCAACCAGTTAAATTCATGATAAACAAAAGGCAAAGCCAAAATTTGATTATCAAAAGCCAGGCCCGAGTTTCTAGCAACATCTGGCTGGTTTCAAGACAAATTGGAGCGTATGAAACACAGTTAAGAAAACCAAGGGTTTGGTTTTCCGAAGGAAAAAAAAAGATTGTAGCCCTCAGCTGATTGATTAATTGTACGTATCCATATGGGAGATCCATAGAGGTCCACGAGGAACTGTGGGCTGGATGTTGCATTAAAGGGTTTCAAAGCCATGGGAACATATCTTTTTGTTCAGTCGCACAGTCGAGCCCAACTCTTCGCAACCCCATGGACCACATCATGCCAGGCCCTCCTGTCTTCTGTTGTGCTCCGGAGTTTGCTTAATTTCATGTTCATTGCCTCGATAACACTGTCTAACCATCTCATCCTTTGCCATTCCCTTCTTCGTTGACCTTCAATCTTTCCTAGCATCAGGGTCTTCTCCACTGAGTGCTCCCCTCTCATTTGGTGGCCAAAGTATTTGAGCTTCTGGTTCAGTATCTGGCCTTCCAGGGAACAGTCAGGGTTGATTTCTTTTAGGATTGACTGATTTGATCTCCTTGCAGTCCTGGGGACCCTCAAGAGTCTTATCCAGCACAATAATTCAAAAGAATCCATTCTTCTGCGCTCATCCTTCCTTATAGTTCAACTCTCGCAGCCATACAGTACTACTGGGAATACTATTGCTTTGACCAGACAGACTTTTTTTGGCAGGGTGATGTCTCTACTTTTTATTATGCTGTCAAGGTTTGCTATTGCTTTCCTCCCTTGGAGCAGGCGTCTTTTAATTTCATGGCTGCAGTCACCATCTGCAGTGATCTTGGATCCCAGGAATGTGAAGTCTGTCACTGCTTCCACGACTTCTCCTTCTATTTGTCAAGGAGTGATGGGGCCGGATGCCATGATCTTAGTTTTTTGATGGTGAGTTTCAAGCCAACCTTTGTGCTCTCCCCTTTGACCCTCAGCAAGAGGCTCTTGAGGTCCTCTTCACTTTCTGCCATTAGAGTGATATCATCTGCATATCTGAGGTTGTTGATCTTTTCCCCAGCAACCTTAATTCCCACTCGTGATTCATACAGGCCGGCATTTTGCATGATGTACTCTGCATATATATTAAATAAGCAAGGGGACAATATACATCCTTGTCGTACTCCTTTTCCTATGCTAAACCAATCAGTTCCATATCCTGTTCTAACTGTCACTTCTTGACCCTTATACAGGTTTCTCAAGAGACATGTCAGGTGGTCTGGTACTCCCATCTCTTTAAGGTCTTGCCATAGTTTGTTGTGATCCACACAATCAAATGCTTTAGTGTAGTCAATGAAGCAAAAGTAGATCATTTTCTGGTACTCTCTTGCTTTCTCCATAATCCAGCGAATGTTGGCAATTTGATCTCTAGTTCCTCCACCTCTTCAAAACTCAGCTTGTACTTCTGGCAGTTCTCTGTCCACATACCTCTGAAGCCTAGCTTGTATGATCTTTAGCATGACCTTGCTATTGCCTCTCAAATAGAAAAAAAATGGGTAATGGCAGTAGCACTGTTCCTTTTAATAAAAGTTGATCCCCAAATATTTGAAGGATTTAACCTGCTCAATGGGATTTCCCTGAATTGTCCATACAAACTGTTTTTAGGATTTAGGAAAAATAAGATCTTTGTTTTCCTATGATTCAGATTTAGCCTGTTGTTATTGCAATAGGTCAAACATTGATGTAAAACATGCCTCAGTCAAATTCCGGAACATAAGAGTAAAACAGCATCGTCCGCATATAAGAGAATTGCAATATGACATTGACCACTATTGGGGAAGTGTCCATCAATTTTGGACAAAACTGGGACAAGGTAATTTAGAAACAGATTAAACAATGAAAAGACAAGGATGTAACCCTGCTTTACACCTTTACTGATTGGGATTTTTGGAGTTAAATTTCCCTGGTGATTGAATTTGACCTGACAGCTTGTGTGTGTATAAAGTTTTTTTAATTAAAAAAAGTAATCTGGGCTCCATATTCATTCTGGCCATTTTATCCCACAAGAGATCTCTAGGGATTGAGTCAAACACCACTTTAAGGTCTAAAAAGGCAGTGAAAAGCTTATTACCAGGTCTCCCACGGTATTTGGCAACTAGATGTGACAATACTATACAATGATCCAGTGTAGTTTTTCTGAAACGAAACCCGACTTGTTCTGGGTCTGGTATATTATGGTCAATCATCCATCCTTCTAATTAAGTTAGAAGATGTTTGGCATAAAGCTTGCTGACTACTGATAAAAGGCTGATTGGCTTGTAATTATCAGGTGAAGAGGGGTCACCCTTTTTAAAAATGGGGATGATGATTGTGTTTGTCCATGACTGTGGCATTATTCCTGTGTTATTTATCATGGTGAATAAGAGAGCTAATGGGGGGGACACCATTCAGGGTGGAACTTCAATAGTTCTGGAGTAACTGCATCAGGGCCACGGGCCTTTTTGATTTAAGAGGTATGATCTAAATAATGATATCCTCAGGAGACACGGGTGGCCACTCAGGCATAACAGGGGTATAAAATTCAGTAGAATTGGGAAAACTAACGCCATCTTCATTAAAAAGATTTAGAAAATATGAAACCAAGGTTTGAGACGGAATTGATGGTGATGAGATTAGTTTCGCATCTGACATTAAGGCCCAAAATTTCCCACAGTAATTTGACCTAATTGCCTTGATCAACACTTCCCACTGGTCCCTGGCATACTGGAGCCTCTTGGCCTTGACTAGGTCTGATAACTGTTGTTTAACAATGAAATATTCCTTCAATAAGGAAGACTTTTTTTGGCTCCGAAAATAATGATAAATGGAGCAAACAGTGGACTTCAGTATAAACATTCTCCATTGTACCATGCATTATACTTGGGGTTATGTTTGCAAACCGAAATGGGAGCAGAATTGAGTAAAGAAATAAAATTTGAAACTAAAGTGTCATATAAGGATATAACTCCTCTAAGATTTAGAGAGGTCATAAGCAATGCTCCCTCTAAGCTGTGGAGTCTTGTGAGAAAAAATTCTACTTTGAGAACTAATGGCATTAAAATTGTGAGTGAGAGATTTGACTACTGCATAAATTAGTTTGCTCTCGAGCCATCCTTCCTGAGCTAAGACAAAAATGTGTGAGCCAGAGGCTAAAACACTATGAGCTAGCTCACACTAACTCAGCTTAGAGGGAACACTGGTCATAAGTGAGGAACACAAATCCTTAATTGCTTAATCAGTAACTAGTAGCTGGTCTCTCTCTGTGAGATTATGCAACCAAATATATCCAGGAAGGAACTCAGGGGGCAGATAATTAACTGGAGGGACCATATCAGATTCAAGGTGTATCTGAGGAATGATTGAAAAAAACGAGAGGAAAATTATCACTCTTGGTTCAGACATCAATATAAAAGAACTCTATATTAGCTTTAAAGGATGAGGGAACTAAAATGTAATCCAGTACACTGCAACCTCTGGTGGATGCGAAGGTAAATTCCCCAAAGATGTTGCCATCATGAGAACCATTCAAAATCAGTTTATCAAATTGCATACAAACTTTGGTAAGAAGCATGCCTGCCTGATTAATATGAAAATCTTTGGAAGACATAACAAGACTAAAAAAAAAGGAACTTCTATTAAATTCTTTTAAGAATAATAATCACCTTAAATTCGGAGCATTTGTCCCCATTAAAGTGATAAATTTATATTTTACAAATTAAAAACCACCTTCAGCCACAAGGAAAGGCAGGGTATAAATGTTTTAATAAATGAATAAAAACGATGGCTTGGATCCTATACAATGTGAGCAGAACTGTACAGCACAAACAACAACTTTTTCCTCTCCCACTACAATCTCCTGTAGCCTCTAAAATCATACTTCCATGGGACAGTGGACTCTAGAAGCAATACAGGTGTCAAGGTGGGGGCTGAAGTGAAAGGGAAAATCATCAAAAAATGTCCTCCTCCTCTTCCACCAGCAGAATTGCCTACTGTACGTGGAAAAGGTGCTTAGGATCTAAGCCTATATTTGCCAGTATGGCATTTTTCATCAACTTGTCCATGCTGAAAAGGCTTAGTATGTATTTATTTCAATAATTATAGATTACCTTCTTAACTGAACTCCTCAAACCAGTTCATAGGCATGAGTGGAATTCTTAAGATTATGGAATGGACATGCAAAAAACTCTCAGGTTATGCTGGGCCTGTCTTTTCACATGCTCTAATAAATAAATATTATTAAAAAAAATTATGTCTTTTGGAACTCATCAGAATGTCACTGAAGGGGCACATACAAAGCATAGAGAGATCTCCCACTGTTAAAATTGGTCTCCAGATAACCAAGATAAGTTCTCTGGAGAAAATGGTTTCTTTGGGGGGTGGATTCTTATGGCATTATGTCTCTGCTGAGGTCCCTCCCCTCCCCAAACCCCTTCCACCCCAGGCTCCACAGCCAAAATCTCCAGCTATTTCCAAAACCAGAGCTGGCATCCCTAGTCCCTCCCACTAGGTGACACTGATGCCAGAGAATAATATGGGAAGGAAATGACTTTTGACACATCGCAGCAGGCAGTGTGAATAATCATCACAGCAGAGTCAGAAATTAGGTAAAGATAAATTAAGTTCCAGTTAACAAAGACAAAAGCAAACAGACTATGAAGCATAATGTTGTTAGTGGTGTAGGAAGTGCCAAGCGTTCAAATGATTTTTTAATTGATTATTGCTGTTTTACAGGAATCTTTGGGGGGGAAGTCTTTGTGATTCCTGGAGAATTAGCAACCTGTTAGCCACCAAACACTGTTTTAAAAGCTGGTGGTTTAATCATTTTTTTTAATTGACATGTTCCAGCCCTTGTTTCACAGAAATAGGGAGGGTTTGAGTTTTAATGAGAAGGTGTTTCTCCCCTGTTAACTCTCTGCCAATTTCAATTAGAAACTGTTGCAATTTTATTATTTATGATGGAATCCTTTTGTTTCAAAGGACTTAACAAAGTAATTGGTCAAACTGACCTGGCAAGGATTCACCAGCCAAGCTAAGGGATGCCAAAAATTAATAAGGTTAAATAAAGTGCAATTGTATTTTCTATGGAAAATAAGCTTAGTAAATATCTGAATGGCTGTAGCTGAGAATGAAAGCTTACGGTTAAGATAGGGTTACCAAATACCTACCTTCAAATCGATGGGGGACACATATCCCTGCCGCACCATGCCATCGCCCAGATGTGACGCCAGCACGCTGGGCACGTAGCTGGGCGACACTCTGGCAATGGAGCTGGAAACTCGATGGTACCAGTATAAGTAATATATGTTTGCCTGTTGGCTTATTATTTTAAGGAAGAAAAAACTCTGTATTTTTAACTGAAATAATAGAAAGCTTTTCTTAATGAGTTAAATAGATATAATGTCAGCAGTTTTAATTGGGAAAAAATACTGCTAACTTTAAGATTTATTGTTCCATCTTGTACTTCAAAGAGAAGAGCCTAGTTGGGGTAAAAAGACAGCTATATATTGTAACAGAGAGAAATCTCTTCTCTTGATCTGATGGTGTATTTTGAGAACTTTATGTTACCTTTAAGGCTGGATATGTATAACATATTTGTAAAAGCAACTAATTTTAAGCTCTGCTACAAAAAGACTGTTTGCCTAAAGAGAAATCATTATACATTCAGAACTACCAGATGTTTTTTTTATATATAATAATTTTTTATTTGCATCATAAATTATTGTTACATTACTTTACTATCCCAATTCTCTTATGATACGTTTTCCCCCTTTTATGTCCCACCCCCCACAA
This sequence comes from Gekko japonicus, assembly GCF_001447785.1. Lineage (NCBI taxonomy): Eukaryota > Metazoa > Chordata > Lepidosauria > Squamata > Gekkonidae > Gekko > Gekko japonicus. The sequence continues at coordinate 809,130 of NW_015172004.1, read as the reverse complement.
GGTGAGCATCACATAACTACAAATTAAATTTTTAACCATGAGCACATTTTTTTCAATTTTTCAAGTATAACGGAATTAGCTTCTCCATTGTTTACCCACTGAAAGTATATAGACCATTTCTTTTTTATCTCCTTCATTTTTCCATCCCATACCTTATTTTGTTTAATACATTCCAATATATCTGACTGGATATATTCGTATAAATAATCGTTCCATCTATCTAAAGACCACTTCAAACTCTCCTTCCAACCATATGCAATCACAGCATGCGCTGCTAGTAACATTGCTTTAAAGATTTCCTGATTTTGTCTCTCAATGTTACCGTTTCCCATTATGCCCATAAATAATAAATCTCCATCTATTTTAAGATCCACTTTACATAACCCTACTATCTTTCCCCGTACCTTTCCCCAGAAATCTCTAACCCTTGGGCATTCCCACCACAGGTGAGAGTACCACCCTTCCTTTGCACCACAGTGCCAACAATTAGGTTTCATACCTTTAATCATGTATGCCAATTGGGCAGGGGTTCTATACCATTTCCAAATTATCTTTCTTTCAAGCTCTCTATATTTTTCTAATTTGATTTTCTTCAAAGTCACCATTAGTTTATTGATGTCGTCAGAGATTATTTGTTTTTCTTTATTCCATTTATTTTTTAAGGTTCTTAATATAAACTCCTTATCTTTCACCAATTCAAGGTAAATTTTCCCTGCTAATCCTTTCCTTATTTTATCCACATATAATACCTGTTCTAAATTGTTGTCTTCCCTTTTTATAGCTTCTATATACCTATCTTGTTTAACCAAGTGTGATAGTCCCCTTAGATTTAACCAATAATTTTCCCCTATTCTTTGATTCAGCTCCTGAAGTGGTAGGAGATTCCCTTGAGAATTGTACATATCCTTAACTCTAGTTATGCCTTCCCCCTTAAGGGCTTTCCAGAATTTCGCATTCATCTCCTCCTCCCAAATATACTTAAGTGGGATCCACTTTGAAGTCTGGGGCAACAGAATCGTCCTACACTTCTTCCAAGTCATCAAAGCTGATTTTCTTGGACCCATTGCTTTTCCTATCTCCTTTCGCAAATCTCTAGTGTATATTCCATAGCTACCCACCCCCTTATTAATTGCTGATTCAAATCTTACCCATTTATCCTCCACCATCCATTCCATCGCCATTAGTGCCTTCAACTGAAATGCGTCATAATAGGCTTGTAAGTATGGTAGTCCCCATCCCAAATCATCTTGAGGCATATATACCAATTTTTTTGATATTCTTGCTTTTTTTCTACCGAACACCCAGCTTTTAATCTTTTCATCCCATTTCCCTAATACTTTCTGGTCAATTTCTATTGGGAGTACCTGAAATAGGTATAACATCTTTGGTAATAGGAACATTTTTGCTGCTCTAATTTTCCCCAGAATGCTCAGATGTTTGTTCTTCCATTCCTTCATTTTCTTTATTATCTTTGACCAGGTCTTACTGTAATTAATTTTATGTAACCTCTCTGTATTTTTGTCAAGATATACTCCTAGATACTTAATTTTGCTAACATCTGATTTCATCCCTGTTAAAGCTAATATCTCACTTTTAGTATCCCTATCTACATTGAGAAACATTATTTCAGATTTTTTAATATTAACGCCAAGCCCCGAAATTAACTTGAAATCCTCTAGAATAATTAGCAATTCTCTTATTGCCTGCAATGGGTTAGTTAGTGTCAGTAAAATATCATCCGCAAAGAGGTTTAATTTAAGTTCTTCCTTAGCTATTTGGAATCCCTGAATTCTGCCACTATTTCGAATCCTATCTGCTAGAGGTTCCATTGCCAATGCAAATAACATTGGGGATAGTGGGCAGCCTTGTTTTACTCCTCTCTGAATTAAAATTTCTCTAGTATGCCCTCCATTTATCCTAATTGCTGCTTTGCCATCCCTATATATTTCCCTTATTGTATTTAGGTATAGTCCACTGAATTCAAATTTTTCCAATACCTGCATTAGATAATTATGATTTAAGGTATCGAATGCCTTGTATACGTCTAATTTTAATAAAGTTAAATTTTTCTTATTTTTGCAAAATAAGGCATTTAATATATTTCTCAACGGGTGGGCTATAGATCTATTTTTAACAAAACCATATTGGTCCTCCTTAACTAGTTTTGGCAGAATATTTTCCAGTCTATTGGCTAACACTTTTGCGAAAATTTTATAGTCCTGATTCATTAAACTAATCGGTCTATACGAATTTACATCCAAAGGGTCCCTCTGGGGTTTTAATATTGGCACTATTTCAGCTTTCTTCCATGAATCTGGGGTTTTACCGCCTTCTAATATATAATTAAACAAACTTTGCATTTCTGGGATCAGCAGGTCCGCCATTTCCTTATAGTATTCCCCCGTGAATCCATCCAATCCAGGTGATTTCCTATTTTTTAATCTCTTTATTACTTCTGCTATTTCCTGCCTTGTAATTTCTTTATTTAAGTTTTCCCTTTGTTCCGTTGTTAATTGCTTATCCAATTGTTCCTCAAATTTTTGACTTTCCCCAGAATTAAACAATTGTTGATAAAATTTAGCAAATTCCTCTCTTATGTAATCATTTTTGTAAAGCTTTTTTCCCCCATCCCCCTTAATACATCCTATTGTTTGCTTTTCCTTTCTTATCTTTAAATAATTGGCCATTCTTTTCATTGTGTTTATATTAGTTCTTTGGTATTCATTTTTCACTAGTATTTCTTTTTTCCACAAAGATAGGGAGTCTAAGTTCTCTAAATCTTTTTTAAGTTTTTTAAGAATTTCTTGAGTCTCACTACTATAATTTTCCTGAAGTTCCTTTTGTTTTTGTCTAATTTCGCTTATTTTTCTCTTTCTTTCCTTATTATTTTCCCTACCAATTCTAATTTCTTTAGCTATATAGGCCCCCCTTATGACTGCTTTAGCCGCATCCCAGATCACTTCTTTCGGAGCTGAGTCCCTATTCTCTCTAAAGTACATTTCTATGTCTCTTCTTATGTCCATCCGGTCTTTTTCTGTTAGTTGAATATTGGGCTTAAATTTCCAAATTTTTCCTTTCTGTTCTTCATTTAATTTAAATTGTGCTATCAAAGGAGCATGGTCCGAGATCCATATAGGCTTAGTTTCGGTATTTACTACCTCCATCTCATTTGTTTCCTTTACTAAAATGTAATCTATATGTGAAAAGGTCTTAAATCTGTTTGAGAAATATGTAGGTTGTAAAGTTTCCCCCCCATAAGAAAATACATCTTTCAATTTCCACTTTTTAAGCTTTAAAGTTTTACTTTTCCTGAGATCATAATTAATATCTCCTGCCACTATTAAATTCCCCTCATAGAAGTTCTGTAATCTCTGGAATATTTTATTTAAGAATTTTAGTTGGCCTGTGTTCGGTCCATATATAGAGGCCACTGTAAATTTCTTATTATTCAACTTAAATTTCAGAAAAACATATCTCCCTTCTGAGTCAGATATTTGGTCCAATATTTCCATTTTTAGATCAATATGTGCAAGAATTGCAACTCCTCTTGCCTTCCTAGTTCCTCTCGCTTCCCCCTTTACTTCCCATAATGGTGAATTTAACAAAGGTTTTTTGTCTTTTTTGCCTTTGTGGGTTTCCTGCAAACATACTACCACCATCCTTATTTCCTATTACTATTATTTAAGTATCGTTCATCATGAACTGAAATCTATTTTATAGCTCTATGCAGATCCTTATTATACAAAGTCAACTGTATCCTAAGAGCCACTGGTGTCTTTTCTTAGGCGTTTTGCCTTGCCTTGCAGTGCCTGGCTCGACTCTCCTTCGTCTTCACTGCTAGTAGTAGTGTTGTTGAGGCTTTCCTGTGTCTCAAGATCTTGGTCCTCCAGATTTCCTGGGTCTAATGATGCTGTACTGACTCCCAGTCTCTCCAACATTCTTCTTGCCTCTTCTGGGTTTTTTGCACGCAGCAGTTTGCCTTCTCTGAATACCAAAATCACCGCTGGGTAACCCCATGTAAACAATATACCATTGTCAAAAAGCTTCTGGGTGTAAGGTTTCAACATTGCTCTTTGCTGCAGCGTCTCTGGAGAGAGGTCCTGTCTTATAATCACTTTGGATCCATTAAATTGCAAGTCCTTCTGTACTTTTAAGCTTGTATAAATATTGTCTCTTGTTTTTTCTCTTGCAAATGCCATAATAACCTCTCTTGGCTTTGTTCCTGGACCTGGTCTTGGACGAAGTGCTCTATGTGCTCTTTCAATTTCCTCCGGCCCGATTTTAATTCCACACTGTTGAAACCACTCAATGAGCTTTCCTTCAAGGTCTTTCTGTGCTATATCTTCTGGAATTCCTGATAAACGAATGTTTCTTCTCCTTTGACGGTCGTTTACAGAAGCTAATCTGTTAGTTAGCTCCTTAATTTTATTCTCATTCAATTCGGCCTTCTGAGCTGCTTTATCAGCCGTAATTTTTATGCTCTTAATTTCTGAGGCCATCTGTCTCAAGTCTTTCTTCAAAGCTTTAATATCACCCCTAACATTCTGTTCCAAGGTGGTAATTAACTGTGTTAAGTCTTTCAGTTCTTTTTTCGTCGCCATTTTCAATGCCTCTTGCTTCTCTCCCTTTCACCAGCCTTGTTTCTAGGGAGCACAGAGGTAAAAATGTCTCTCACCTTGAAATTTTGCTCCAAGCCGAGTCTTTCTGGTTCTCCCCCACCTTCACAGATGTTTCAGGGTGTTTAGCAAAGTTTATCTTTCTTTTTGGCAGCTTAATAGTAAACTTATCCGGGAGGCAGCTTGAGAGCGTCTTAATCGGGTTGACGCATGCGCAATTCCCCCCAGAACTACCAGATGTGTAGAAGACCCTGCCAACATGGAAAACATAAATCATGGGCAGGTCAGAACTAACGAGCAAAGTCGGGAGATGTTCCAAAGTGTGTGCTTTGAACTTTGTTAAAGGAGTACTAAATTACTAATGAGCAGGTGATGTCACAGAAATCAATCAGGCACATCTGATAATTAAGAGGTTCAGGTGGATTTTAAATCATGACTCTTGACATCAAGTAAAAGGGTCAATCAGAAATACAGAATTTGTATTATAGAATGGTGTCTCCTGCTGGCTAAAGTAAGCTACTGTGTTTTACAAATTAAAAGCTTCAATTTAGACAAAGACGCTTCGTAGAATAAAAAAAATATTCTGATGGACCAAAATAAAAACGGATATATAGATTCAGCACACCTACAAGAGCTTTATAACATAAGTTACTTTTTAGTGTAAGAAAAGTTTATATATGAGTTTAATTGAGAAGACAGTGTCATAATACTGTATTTTTCCAGAAATTCAATGTATCCATGTATTCTTTAATAAGGATAGATCACAAAATGGCAATAAAGGTGTTTTTGTAACATATATGCCTATATAAATGTAAAGAGACCAATTTTGTAACAGAACTGATAGTTTTGAAAATGAACTCAGTCTGAAAGTTCATTCAAAGGTGAAAGGAGTCTGAGAGAAAAGCCAAAAAGAAGTAAGCAAAACTATCAATCAAATATAATAAGCATAATAAGCATAATAAGCATAATGAGCATAATGAGCATAATGAGCACTGCACCTGCATTGTAGGAGTTGAGACGCAGCCAAGTAACATCCTGTGTGTCAAATATGTGATTGATGACTGGCCAGACAAAGAAAACGGAACTGAGCATGTCTAAGTGATGTCAATGATGATATAAAGTGAGGAGGAGCAAGAAGTGTATATAAGTCTGCTTTCTGTATTTGCTCATTGAACACACACACTGAATTTAAGCTGTGAGGTGCTCCTTATTTGAATAAATTCTTTTGTTACCCTTTACAGCCTGGATGATTGTTTTAACTGTGTGGTTTATCGGCTAGCCACACATGTCAAAGAACCATAGTGCCCTCGGGGCATTGGCAACAGTAGTATGGAAACAAAAAGGTAGGCAACCTTGTGGAACAGCAAGATATATCAGCATGGAGACTCACTATTTTTCCACTGCAGCCCCACTCTTCAAAAAGGCTCTTTTGGGAGAATCCCCAAGCTGTCTGAAAGTGGTGTTGGGGGCACTTGGGGTTACAGGCAGAGAGAAAATTGGCAACAGCCTTCTCCGTGAGTGAAAGTGTCTTTGGTGTATGCAGAGAAGTTTTATATATCTAAGCCTCTAAATGTGGTACCATTGTAAGTCCACTCTAACATGTAACATTCGCTTCATGCCAAAATGCAACAAAAGATTCCTGAAGGGAAGAGTAAAAGATATGAGCATCATTCTCCATGCTTTTTTGCCCGGTTTTGTGAATAACATAGTTACAACATGTAGTGTTTAATAACTTAACAATCATTATGAGTAATTTTCCTTCTGCTAATTGGAGGCTCTGATTCAGGTGGTTAAAACTGAAATGGAATTTCCCCGTGAGGCTTTCATTGTGTACCACAAAATTGGTACAAACCTCACAGCCAGTGCCCTTTTCAATATTTTACTTTAACTAATGCAGCAGAGGCTCAACCAGCCTATTAACTTCCCATGTTTATAAATTGGAGAGAGAGCAATTAATCTGGACGAACCTTAGTTCATTAAAGATATGGATGGATAATGAAGATGAGTGTCTCAAAATGCTATCCATAATGCTAGCCAATGTTCCAATGTATTCTTCTTGCTCATTTTACTTTGCAATGGGATTATGTGAAAGGAGTACCAAGTGAAAACTTAGAATGTAACAAAAACCTACTAAATCTGAGGCAGTGAAAATAAAAACATACCAAGTACTATACTTTTAGCCAGGGGTCATTTCGTAGAAAAAGAGCTGCAGGAGCTCATTAACATACCTAATAGGTGATTATCATAATAGCTCATTAGCATATGCCATGTCCCCTGACATCACCGGAAGTTGTCAGAAGGGGAAGCAAAAAGGGGGGAAGGCATCTTCAAAAGCCTCCCCTTCCCTTCTCCAGGTGGGCTGGGGGGGAGAAACGAGGTGAGAAGGGGTTTAAAGTTTAAACCCCTTCTCTCTGGAGTCACGCCACAGTGGCAGCACAACTCTAGAGAGAAAGAGCTTGGGGGTGGGAGCAGGGGTGGGGAGCTGGGGGCAGGGCTTGCCACTACCACCATTTGTGCTCATTCCTGGGCTGCCAGAGCAGTGCTCCGGTATGCTCCAGCCCCAAATGACCCCCGTTTTTAGCTTTGGGCATATTGAATCCAGTTTAATTAGCTGCATTGGCTGAAATAGCAGGGGAGAGATCTCATTAAAAGTCAGAGTCAAGCCCATTATTTTGAAGGTATGAAAATCAATACTGCATTGGCATGTTCCCACATCTTAATCCAATTCAAGCTTCTCAATAAAAGAAATGCTGGAGCAATTTATGACAACATACTGTACCAAGCAGCAGCACTTGCCTGAGGCTTAAATGAATAAAATGAAGTTCTATAATATCCTGACCACACTTTAAAAGAGAAAGCAAGGTTTATTATAAAAATCCTGAAGCAAAAATTCCAGTTCCTTAAATTATGTGGAGTTTCTCTAAGGTACAGTGTAGATGCTCAGTGAAGCTTTTCAATAAACAAGAGGAGTTTGCAAATATAATGGGATGCACCATTTTAGTTATCCCCAAGTGTACAGCAAAATACTGTCATTGTGGAAAGTGTGTACATTTGTTAGTGTTATTGGATCAGGACTCAAAAACTTTTTTCCTTCTGGTAAATTCAGTATAACTGATTTGTGGATCAGAGTTATGCAGAGGAAAGGGTACACGCTGTTTCACACACCGAAGAAGAGAACAATTCCCCAAACAGATTGCCATCAAAAATGTTTCAGTGGCAAATGGCTTTGGGGGATTTTAGCAGCATCTGAGCAAACAAAATGTTGCAGCTGGTCTTAACCACACATACCGTATTAATCAGTAAGCACACTTCCCACGATAGCACCCATTTATAACTCAATGGAATTTGACTTATGATGTCTGTTAACAATTCAACTAATCACAGCTTTGGGTTATTACAAGAACATTTCACCAAGAGTTCTCATAATGAAGAAAAAAAACCGTTCAGCAGTTTGAGTCTGAATTCTTCCTGAATCTCAAGCAACTGCTTTCCACAGCAAATGTTTGTCAAAAGAACAAGAAAAAAGTGCAAACTATTGTGTTACATAATTTTGCTAGGACATGGGCTACAACCTTTGCTGACCCAGGAATTCCACTCTGCCACAAGAAACACGACTGTGAAAACACCTTCTCATATGTTTTTTTCCATAAACTGTTTCCTTACTCATCAATTGTGCTAGAACACAACTAAGATGTTGTGTAGCACAGCCCCCTTTGGGCCTCAGCAATAAAGCCAGTGGAGGTTTTACCCTAGGTCTTCCTCCTGCTTTTAGTGACAGCAGGAGAAGGCTTAAGTAGGCTCTACAACCATATGCTCCCTCTCCCTCTGGATCCAGGAAAGGGCTCCCTACATCAGCTGAAAGAAGAGTGGCTGGTTGCTAAGGCAGCAGCAGGACTGGCTATCTGTAAGGCTCTTGGTGGCATGTAGCCAGCAGTGCCAAATATGGGCCTAGGATTCTATGGTCCAGAGGAGGCTGCCCATTTGCAAATCTCCTACCTCTCCCCAACTGACTCCTTGGGCTGCTCCCTGTACCTCAGGTAAGGCAGCCTGGAGTCCCTGACAAAGGACACCTTTGGAAGAGGAGTCAGAATCATTTTTAACACCCATCTCCCTGTACCAGTACATAACTATCAATCAACCCCACTGAGTCCTGCGATCCAGATGCACAGCACCCACTATCCCATGCTTCAGTTTGCTCACCAAAACATGGCTTCCAAGGATCACCCCCAAGCCCCCAGCAACAAAGACAGCAGTGATCCTAAGTGGCAGTGTGCCTGCCTTGCAGCAACAGACCTTGCAGCTCTCAGCAAAGACTGTTCCTGAGAATAGCATACATCTTGTACTTAAGTATAACTGGGAGAGGACCCTGCTAATGCACCAAAAAAAGGATGGAGCTTTAGAGCCAGCTATATAAAGCTGGACCTTGTACATACCTGGACCTTGGTGCTGCAATAGCTCTTTCAATCCGCTCCTTGAATTTTGCCTCGAGCAACCTGTTTGGATAACTCCCCTACTGTTTCAGAAACCATGACTTCCTACACAGTTCTCCTCCTGTTTGGGTGGTAGATGGTTATTTTAAGACTCAAAGCTCCTGTACTGGTTGCATGGATCTTAAGGGCTAATTACTCATGCCATATTGCATCACAGGGCTCACTGACATCCCAGATAATGCCTGGTTAATGGATAAGAAGGCATTAGTTGGGGGATGCGGATATCCTTTTTATACCCCTGTTTTGATATGTTTACCTAATATCTGCTCAGACTTCTGACACTAGTCCTAATTGCAGTTTTAAATTGCAGTCTGAACCTTACAGTGAAGAAACTAGAAAACCTTATGCAAAACCTAAAGTTTTCATTAGCACCTTCTGGAAAGGGAACAGGGCTAATCCACTTGTGGTTTAGCCAACATACGCTATGTTACAATATTCAGTTCTAATGACAAACAGCGTGTGATATTCTGACTCTGAATATCATCTTACAGGAACAAGTTTTCATTTGCACTAAGGTCCCTTTTCACTGCCAGAGTCATGAAAAAATAAACCCTCACTTGAAATGAGCTACACTTCCACAGTGTCCAGCTTTTGGTCTATGAGAAAATATATTGAGAATTAAGCACCAAGGACAATGACATGCCTTGTACAATATTAATTTACTGTTATAAACAATTCTCTTAAATTCTTTGTCACTTATTATAGAACTTGATTTTTAAAAATCCTCCTCCCAATTATATATTGAGATTGGGATGACTCATCACCTTACTTAAGCTACGTAATTTTAAATTTAAATCATCTCACAGTTATATTTACAAAGAGGACAGTCTTTAGAATCATCCAGCATACATACCATATCTTGGAATCTTCCACTTACAAGGGATAAATGTGTTTTTGATCTACTATTTGCCCATGATATCAAAACCAATCTCACAGAGTACTGGAGAAACGAGCCATAGCTACTTAGCATAAAAAGCTTGCATATAGGAAGAGAGACACTCAGTTATCCAGATAGTTTGGTTTGCTGTCTGTCTGCACATTGCAATCAACACAGCTGAACATTCAACATACACTTGGTTTGTATTTGAACTTGTTATGAATTAAGATGGCCACGGCTACACTAGCCTAGCTATGTGGTCTGGCAGACCAACAAACCTTCAGTCCGAGATAGGGTTGCCAAGTCCATCTTCCACCCCCAGCGGGGGACTTTGGGGGTGTTCCTGGAGGGGTGGGGCATCCCCAACGTGATGACATCACGTTGGAGACATCTGTCGCCCCCCCCCCGCCCGTGCGCCGGATCTCCAGAAACGGCAGTTCCCTGCACTTAAAGTAGCCGGCAGCCGGCGTTTCCTGTTTAAGAGCAGCTGTGTTTCCCTTTTAAGAACGAAGCTGGCATTTCCCTGCAAGTTTGCGGAGTTCGCGCTTGGGATGAAACACGGGTTGCACACACTTAAAGGGAGAGAGATGGGTGGTTGTGGGTGTTGTGGGTGGGGCTTTCCCCGCCAGCCATCTGGCCGGCAGCGGGTAGACCCCCCCAAAATGGGGGACCCCTGGCAAACTGGGGGGGGTTGGCAACCCTAGTCCGAGAACAATAGCCACCTCGGATCCTAGCGCGGACCAATAGGTTCACCCGGATCCTGAAAGGGACCTATAGAAACTTGGGCCATGTAAATACAGCCTATCATGGGAATTGGGGGTGTGTTGGGTGTGAGTGTGGACACGCATATAAGCCGGTCTCAGACGGGCTAGTTTATCTCTTCGTTTGGATGTAACTAATAAACTTGAGCTGATTTCACCATGCTGAGCCTCCGCACTCAGTACTTTTTAGAACTCACACATGCCCTTGGTTGTGCAAAAAAGTTGATTGTGCATGTATCTTCCTATGTACTTTCTCACAGCTTCCCCCCCCCCGACTGCTGCTGTCACCTGTCCTCCCCATATGCTGTTTGTCATATTCTTAGGTATGTAAAACATTTACATTTCAAAGTGAGTGACACACAGACGTGAGTTGTCTGCCTCTGTTCCTTGTAGCTGCCTGGCCTGCTGTTAATAGGAACATCAAATGAATTGTCTGGATTGTGAATAATTTGGAAATGTGCAATGCCAGGTTGCCCCCATCCTGAGGCTAGCCCTGCAGATGCTATTGCCTCTGCCTCAGATATGCTCACTTATGCAGTTGTAAGCCCCATTTCCCATGCTGCTATCGAAGCAAATAACTAAGAGGCCAAGTTAGCTGCAAGACTTGATGATTTGTGTGGCTGGGATTGTGCACTCCAGGTCCTCGCCCAATGCAATCAGTTCAGTAACACTGAGTTCCTCCTGTTACAAAACGTCATCATTTTATGTGTTGGTCAATGACCGTAAATAAAACTTATCTAACTAACTGAGCTCCTCCTCACAACTGCACCATGGGCCACATGTGGTGAGCATTTAGCCAAGCCCCCCTCCCTTTTCTGCTGGGCTTTCTTTGGCACCATTGACCTACAAGACGTTTGCAGGTACAGTGCATTAAAAGAGGATTGCAAACCTGTGCCTCCCAGATCCCCAGTCCCAAAATCTAACCACAACCACCAATGGGCAAAAGTCAAGGTTGCTGCTGCTGTTGCTGAAAATATGCCTCTTTGCAAGGTGACCACTAGGCAAGCCTTGAAGCCCTAAGTTGTGCCCCACCACTGACACTGTGACCTTTGTATACTATTTTATTCCATATGATTTTAACTTTAAAAAAAAATCCAAACCCACCTATCTATTTGAATCTAATTTTATGGTTTATTTTGTTTGACTATTTCTCTGTAATTATGAATGTATATTATTGATTCAATTAAATATTATTTCTGTATTTTGATTCTAATATCAAAGGGGGGGGTTCTACTATTGCCAAATTGGGGGATGTGAGGTAAGAAGCAATTGGATCTATCCCTAGGCCAGAAAAGCCACCATGCACTGAGGAGTGAGTGGACAGTGTGCATGTGGATCTCAAAACGACTAAGCCCGGCAAAGCCCGGCAAAAGTCAGTCTCCTGGGCCACTGTCGGGTAGGGGTCCCTAGAGCTACCATGATCATCCTGAACCTGGTGGCCAGATTTGAAATTCCTAGTTTTATTTTCCGATCAGTTATGTCTGTCACAAATGGACAGATGGACAGACATGTGGACTCTTTTATTATTATAGATGCATGGCAACAGCCAGCCAACTGGTTTGTTTTGTTATGATATTTGGTTTGGATCAGGGTCATATGGGTTGGCCAGATGGAATTTTTGTCCAGGAGCCCATGGTGGCTCTCAGCAACCTTGCCCCCCCCTTTACTGACAAAAACTATGCTTCAACTGGCAATACTGTTGTGGTTGCCTAGTAACAGCCACAGGTGGTAATTGTTTCTTAAAGCTATAGGTGCTGCTTTTATTAGCATCAGTTTTTTCAAACTGAAACTAATAAAAGGTATTCTTTTTCTTTTCTCTCTGTCTCTCTCTTCCTCCCTCTCTCCTTCAGATTTCAGATTCTTCTGCAAACCTAGTTCTTCTGTCGGGCTTGCGGGGGGGGGGGGATTCTGTCTTGTCTGTTCATGGTTGCAGTCTCCAGATTAAAGTATCCATGATCTGGCCACATTGAGAATTAGATAGTTGTTATTATTTGTGTCCATATGGTCAAAGCAATGGTATTCCCAGTAGTAATGAATGGCTGCAAGAGTTGGACCATAAGGAAGGCCAAGCACCGAAGAATAGATGCTTTCGAATTATGGTGCTGGAGAAGACTCTTAAGAGTCCCTTGGACTGCAAGGAGATCAAATCAGTCAATCCTAAAAGACATCAACCCTGATACTGAAGCTGAAGCTCAAATACTTTGGCCACCAAATTAGAAGGAGGCACTCACTGGAGAAGACCCTGGTGCTGGGAAAGATTGAAGGTAAAAGAAGACGGGGACGGCAAAGGATGACATGGTAAGACAGTGTTATCAATGCAGCGAATGTAGAATTGAGCAAACTCTGGAGGACAATGGAGGACAGGAGGGCCTGGCATAATGTGGTCCATGGGGTCACAAAGAGTTGGACTTGACTGTGTGAATTAACAACAACATGATTTGTGCTGGTCTATGACTGTTTTAATAAAGATTGAGAGAATTAGATAGATCAGAGGTGTCAAATTCATTTGTTACGTGGGCCGATCTGACATAAATGTCACATAACTGTCACTATTGAGGCAGACTCAACATGGGTTCTGTAAGGGAAGATCTTGTCTCACTAACCTGTTAATGTTCTTTGAGGGGGTGAACAAACATGTGGACAAGGGGGATCCAATAGATATTGTTTACCTTGACTTCCAGAAAGCTTTTGATAAAGTTCCTCATCAAAGGCTCCTAAGCAAGCTCAAAAATCATGGGATAAAAGGACAAGTCCTTTTATGGATCAAAAACTGGCTAATTAATAGAAAACAGAGAGTGAGTATAAATGGGCAGTTCTCCCAGTGGAGGGGGGTAAGCAGTGGGGTACCACAGGGATCAGTACTTGGTCCACTGCTTTTTAACTTGTTCATTAATGATTTGGAGTTGGGAGTAAGCAGTGAAGTGGCTAAATTTGCGGATGATACGAAGTTGTTCAGGGTGGTGAAAACCAGTGAGGATTGTGAGGCACTCCAAAGGGATCTGTCAAAGATGGGCGAGTGGGCGTCAACATGGCAAATGGGGTTCAATGTGGCCAAGTGCAAGGTGATGCACATTGGAGCCAAAAATCCTAAATATAAATACACATTGATGGGGTCTGAACTGGCAGAGACAGATCAAGAGAGAGATCTTGGAGTTGTAGTAGATAACTCACTGAAAATGTCGAGACAGTGTGTGACTGCAATAAAGAAGGCCAATGCTATGCTGGGGATTATTAGGAAGGGTATTGTAAACAGATCAGCCAATATCATAATGCCGCTATATAAATCAATGGTGCGACCTCATCTGGAATACTGTGTGCAATTCTGGTCACCACACCTTAAAAAGGATATTATAGCTTTGGAAAAAGTGCAGAAAAGAGCAACTCTTCTTCACCCAAAGAGTGATTAACACATGGAATTCACTGCCACAGGAAGTGGTGGGTGCTACAAGCATGGACGGCTTCAAAAGGGAATTAGATAAGCATATTGAGCAGAGGTCCATCAGTGGCTATTAGCCGCAAGGTATAGATAGGGGCTCTGGGGCAAGTGATGCTCTGTCTTCTTGGTGCTTGGGGGGGTCAACAGTGGGATGGCTTCAGATGTCCTGGCCCCACTGGTGGACCTCCTGATGGCACTGGTATTTCTGGCCACTGTGTGATACAGAGTGTTGGACTGGATGGGCCTTTGGCCTGATCCAACATTGGCATCTCTTATGTTCTTATGTTTTGTTGGGCTGCGCCAGGTAGGAGTCCTGCAGGGGCCAGTTCCAGCTTGCAGGCCGCATGTTTGACACCTCTGAGATTGATGATATATATGTGTCTGCATAGAGGCATATTTGCATCACAGTAGGCTGGTAGCCATGGAAGTCCTCAAAATCATGGAAAAGGTATCAAAATGCTGCATGATTGCCTAGGCAATGTAATGCTTTCCCCAGCACATAAACCGCAAAGTACTGGCTTAGAACACTTCCTTTAAAAAAATCAGCTTAAAAATATTCAAGGTTGCTGCTTGCAATCCGCAATCCAATTATTATTCAAGTGGAATTTGCTTATCACTCTTTAGAAATAGGATTGTCACAGAATTGAATTGTATGTAAACTTTCATTTTGTTCATACAACTGGGAAGCAGGTTTAGAATAACCATGGCAGATTATATACTTTGTGATACAATAAAACTATGGTTTTAAATAGGCAGGTATAACATTTGAAACTTGTAAAGGACATATGGGTTTGCAAATGACACTGATTAGAATCTAATCAGCTCTGTGTCAGGGGTCATTTCGTAGAAAAAGAGCTAGGGAAACTCATTAGCATAACTCATTAGCGTATGCCACACCCCCTGACATCAGGGGCCCGGCGGTGGACCTGCAAGGCCGGTGGGAGTGTGAGGAAGCCCCGCCAAGGCCCTCCCTGGCCCCAGGCAGGCAGGGGTGGGGAGAGGCAGGGAGGAAGCAACTTACCCTCCCTCTTCTCCTGCCTCCTCCTGGCTGAATGAGGGCTGGAAGCGGGGCGGCCGGAAGCAGGGGGCGGGGCTTCATCATGTGCCCCCCCTGCACCTCACCCGGGGGAACTGCGTTCCCCCGCGTTCCCCCTCGAAATGACCTCTGGTGTACCTTCTATGGAAATTCCGTGAACCAACCAAATTGAACAGGGGAATATGACCTGCAAGTCTTCTGCATCTTTGAACTGAATAGATACCTTGCAGATATTCTTAGAGAACTAAATATTGGTAGATTATCTTGGAAATAACTAGTCATTGCACTATTTACATCGAGAGGAATGTAGTTGAGGGAACTGGTTTCTTATAAGTGACCCTGAAAACCATTCAAAGCTTATTCCCACAGCAGTAGCCCGTGGTTTGTTGTCAGATCTGGATCACATTATATAAATGATGACACTGAGATCAGACTAAAAACAGTAAGTATAATAGGAACTAAACCCCCAACCTGGCTACTGGTTCGTTCCTAGTCAATGAAAGTCAAAACAAATAATTCATAAGTCTCCAGATGATGGACTTTCAATTTGGAAACTGAGGTGGTTTAGTGTTTCTTTTTATCTTTTATATACACAGTAACATGAAAAAATAAATATATGGCAGGTTCTAGTCTAGAGTACTCTCCTGCAGCATTTATGAAAGTACTGAAAAATAAGGGCTTGTGATGGAAAGGGTGACAGACTTACGTGGCATTATCACTTGCCCTCATTCCCTTTTTAATAAGCTCTCTTGGTTCCCTTGTCTTTTTATGTTCACTCCACAGCAATTAAACAAAAATGCAAATGTCATCCCTGATTTTATAACACAGACTTTGTATAAAAGTGCGTTAAAGTCAGCAAGTAATATATTTGTTAAATGATCTATATACTTCTGTTATACTTTGAATAAATTTTATGTAACATCAGCACATATGCATTGAATATATGCATGTGTTTGCATGCTAAATGCACAAGGAATGATTATCTATTATAATTCCATCACAAGTGCTGAAGAAGCAATAACATTTGAAAGGCATTAATAAGGTTTAATGTGAAGGGGGGAAAGGGAACACTGTTTGAATTTTGAATAGCTATTTTAAATGATCGCCCAGCTGAAAGGAGGAGAAACACTATTTGCAAATACTAAACCAATTGAATGCTGTTAAATAAAGCAGGATTGCATTTATTTCTTCCTATAACTATTTATATTCTTACTTGAAGGTGACTAAGTCCACAGTGTAGGGACTCCTTTATGCATATGGGGTTGCATGTGACAAAACCAGGCCAAGTAGGACTTTTGATTTTTTTTTCCTTCATTTAAATAAACAGCCACATATTTTGAAAGACAAACAACATTTGAAACTCTTCAGAATTTAAATGAATGCTTGTCAAAGGGAGGATAAAATAAGATTTTTTAAAAATAGATAAAATACTATAAATGTATCTTTGAGGTGAAATGCACACATATATAGCAAATGTTCTTGAATTTGCTAAAGAACAAGTATGTTCTGATCTGTTTGATGTCCTACTCAGATGTGGCACTTTGCACACTTCAGGTAACTGGCTAGTGCCATACCTATTTGTTCATGGTCAATTTCTGTCTGTATGAGGACCATTGACCTTCATACCAGTAGCCATAACCAGATGGTATTTCTGAGTGACCCGTAAGTGTAAATATAGTAAGCGTCATGTCTGGTTAGATCCTTGGGTTCCAGGTAGCAAAGTAATATTTGATTCAGAAGCTACATAAAAAAGGGGATATTGTTCAACTAAAGTAGTCTTACAATGTTTACATCAAACATATGTTCCACTTTCTGCCAATGAATGCAATAGCTACGTGGCTTTAGGAAGATTTTTAAATTCTTTATGAGCCCGATTTGCATGAGCTATTTTGTTATATAAGGCTATACCATGTAGGCCTACACCCATTGGTAAGCAGGACTGTGCAGGCAGAGCTTTGCCCTCCTATAGTCAGACATGCTGCTTTGCAATCTAGAGGAGATAATGCCAGAGGTTAAGACTTGACCTCCAATTGGATACACCAATTCATAACAGTGTTATTCAATAATTATGAAGCACACTAAATGGAAATACTGCACATGTTGAGTTTCCATGTTTATCAAGTCAAACATATAATTCCATTATTTTCAGATATTTAAAAGACTGCATTGTCATCGAAAACACACCAGGAGCTATAGGGGAATGAAGAATCAATATGAGCGCAAGGCAACAAAACCGATAGACAATTTTTAAAAAAGGAAAGGAAAGGAACTTTATGGACAAGTAATTGCACGGAGAAAGCTACATTAAACCTCACTGCTTATTTTGTCCCTGCATTATAACATAGAAATATTAAGGGTTTTTAAAAAAATCAGCATTGCAACACAATCAAAACTACACTTTAAAAAGACCACTCTGTTGTTCATGGGACTTGGGATGTGTGGTATACACATGATGCTAATGCCATAAAAGGGTGATGGGAAACAAAATTCAATTTTGGGAATTCCATACTTGAAAACTGTGAAAAGTGGATCTGGAAAACACGGGGTAATGGGGCAGTAAATTCAGAGCTACTCCTGGAGCAGCCAAAAATTGTGCAGAAAGTTTTATAAACCTTGATGATTTAAGAACGTCGATACAGCAGTTTGCACGTGTGCAGAAATGTTCTGTGAGTAAAAGGCAGGAAGAGGGGGCATGGCCCTTTCCAGGCCTATTTTGGCCTTTGAGGGACTCATTGGGTCCAGACCTGGCTAGAGTTGCCAGCTCCAGGAAGGGACATTCCTGGGGATTTTGTGGTGGAGTCAGAGGAGGGCAGGATTTGGGGAGGGGCGAGGCCTCAGCCAAATATAATGTCATGGAGTCCACTCGCCAAAGCAGTCAATTTCTCCAGGGGGACAGATCTCTTTCACCTGGAGTTCAGTTGTAATTCTGGGAGATAACCAGGTCCCACCTGGCGGTTGGCATCCCTAGGCCTGGAAGCAATCTCTGGGTGACTCGATACCACCTGACTTGCATGACTGAACTAATCCTGGCTGGTTACTATTGTTCAACAGCAGCCACCCTATGAAAGCCACTGTGGTGTAACAGAGCTTCAGAGTAGGATCTGGGTGACTCAAGTTTGAATCCCCATCTTGCTGTGGAAGCTGACTGGATTATTTTGGACCAGTCACATACTTTCAGACTAACCTACCTCAAAGGGTATACTAAAATTGGAGGGGAAGAGAATAGTGTAAGCTGCTTTGGTCCCCACTGTGGAAAAAGGTGGGGTATAAATGAAGTAGATAAATAATAAATATAGATTATAATGGGAGGCAGATAAAAGGTAGGTTGGTGATTGGCTGAAAAGAAGAGAATGAGGCAGGGAGAGGTTATGGGGGTTACCAAGAAAAGGGAGAGGAAATAGTGTGCAGAGGTGGATATAGGGGAAAGTCAGGAGCCACCCCACACGTCCTTGACAGTTCCCTACCATGTAAGTGGGCCTGGCCCAATGACCAGCACCACCCTATTGAGCCACAGTTGTCCTGAGTAAAGGCTGTCGGGGGGGGGGGTGAGAAGGAAAACTTTAGAGGGGCAGAGAGAGGTAGGTTTGGCTGTTGGGTGTGAATGAGATATGGTTGCCAACTCCAGGTTAGGAAATTCCTTGAGATTTGAGGGGATGGAGCCTGAGGAAGGGGAGGGACCTCAGAAGTATATAATGCCATAAACTCTGCCTTCCAAAGCAGTCATTTCCTTAACGGGAACTAGGGTTGTCAACATCCAGGTGGGGGCTAAAGAAAATCACCCGGGATTACAACTGCTCTCCAGATGACAGAAATCAGTTCCCCTGGAGAAAACGGCTGCTTTGGAGGGTGGACTCTATGGCATTACACCCTGATGAGGTTGCTTCCCTCCCCAGATCTGGCCCTCCCAAGGCTCCACCCCCAAATCTCCAGGAATTTCCCAACTTGGAACTGATCTATTTAGTTGGGAAATCTGTTGCAATTCCAAGAGATCTCCAGGCTTCACTTGGAGGCCACTTGCATATTCTAATAGCAAAGTTGGCCAAATCTCAGGAAACTTGCAGGTTCCCACTTGCATATTCTAATAGCAAAGTTGGCCAAATCTCAGGAAACTTGCAGGTTCCCACTTGCATATTCTAATAGCAAAGTTGGCCAAATCTCAGGAAACTTGCAGGTTCCCACTTGCATATTCTAATAGCAAAGTTGGCCAAATCTCAGGAAACTTAAATGTGGAGACTGGACCGTGAATGATGTCTCTTCCCCTTTCTCTAACAATCTTCCCCCTCTTTCTCCCCCCCTTATCTGTCAACCTACCCCCATTTATTTTGCCCCCACTCCTTCTCTATCAATCTACTCCTCCTCTCTGTCAACCTACTCCCTATTTCCCCCTCTTTCTCCCCTCCCTTTATCTGTCAGCCTACCCTTCTCTACCTTTTGCCCCCATCCCTTCTCCATTAACCTACCCCCTATTTCTCCCCCCTTTCTCTTCTTTCCCTTCTGTCAACCTACCCCATCTCTTTCGCCCCCTTTCCTCCTTCTCTATCAATCTACCCCCCTTCTCATGAGGCTCCATGCTTCCGCAGTGGGGGCTGCCACAGCTCCTTGCCCATTGCTGCCACTGCTGCTGAATACGAGGTAAGTTTTTACATTGTATGCACTTGCACAGAAAACACTTTTTATTTGAGGGAGAATGGTAAACCCCATTTATTTATTTTCAGATCCCCCCCCCTGCATACTTAGGGTATCACCCAAGTTTGCAGAAAAACCTTCTGGGAAGTAAGTTTACCCCCTACCTGCAGATTTAGGTATCCACAAATGGGGGCACACTTGAGAATCAGCTATAGAAATTCCAATCTCTTTCCATCTGTTGACCATTTAAGCAAGAAGAACTTACAAGAAATTGTCACAAACATGAAGTTACAAGATGTAATGGATGTAATGAAGCTTTTGGTTCTCACCACATTTTATACCAATATTCCAGTTATGTGTTGTATTAAATATTTTTGTCTATGCTCAATCTATCTGTAATCTCATTAGGTGATCCTAATTACTAGTAATTAATTTATAAGACTATTTTGATTATAATTGTGGGGTGAATTTTTCCCAGTGTGACCTCTTAAATGTGTAATGGTTCCACCCCACCTTCAGTTCATTTGCTATGGTGATGCCTCGTACCAAAGGCAAGAGAATGTGCCACCAAAAAACTGGTGGAAATGTACTACAAGGTTACTTTTACTTAAACAACACTTTCCTTTATTAAAGTTATCAAGGCTAAAAACACCAGGCTCGAGGCCAGCCGACACTTGGCCGAAATTCAAACAATACACTGAATATACTTCCTAAAGAGAATTCCCAGGCAGATTCAGTGATTCTCAGAAGCAGCAAAATCTCTCTGAGAATAAAGGAATTGGACCTGAAATGGCAAAAGGCACCTGAATTTATACAAAACTGATCAATTGTTTCACAAGGGGCTATTACATGTGTAAATTACGATGATTGACACGATTGCTTTGATAATGGTGGGCTCTTCCTGGGAGGATCTCCCACAGATCTCAAGTTTTACACTGTCAAAATATTTGATTTACAAAACAACATAACACTTTAAATTCTGAATGACACCATGGACTTGTTTATGTTTCCTTGATGTTCAGAATGTTCTTTTTGTTCTGGGTACTTGAGATAAACCAGGCATGGCACTTATCTATGCTTTGTAACTGGGAGTGTGAATAACTGCATTCCCGGAGTCATTAATTTGCTAATAAGAAAACCTCCTTGGCCAAATGGTTGCTCTATAGGAAAATTGTATAGCTTGATGGCCCTAAATCTTTCACACCTATGTGCCATTTAGATTTATATTAACTATGGGAAAGGAATGCAGGTCCTTTCCTGCGTATGTGACACAGAGACACTTCTAGACAAAGAAAAGAAACATTGCATTTGGGAGTTTTGCTCTGTGAGCTAAAAGCTGTTTGCTAGTTACAAAGACTGAGACTACAGAAAATTATTTATTTATATAAATGGTTCAATTTTCTGATCCAAACCCAAAATTTCTTGCAACAATAATATTGTTTTTCGTTTCATAGTATGGTTATTTTAAAAACAGAACAAGAACACGAACATCATAAAGTACGCTTATGGAAGTGTTTCAGTTTGTTTTTAAAAAGTGCTGACCCATTCTCAGAATGACTTTGTTTAGACTCATCTTCTGTTTCCTGCACACTATTAGACACATCCAATAAAAACTAAATAGCTCTAGTATTATAAATCCTACTTCCTTTCCAAGAACTGGTCATAAGCCTTTGCCCCACTTTGGACCTGTTCTCTTGACTAGTTTCAGTGGGGTTTTTTTTTTCTTTCATTTATATACACCCTTGACTCCTTTTTAAATACATATCTTCCCCTAGTACATCTAAAACAAGGACTTACCCACCAAAAAGATCATTCAGGAGTTTATTCCATTAGCAGCTGCTTGATGGTGCCATGTAAAGGTGATACTGCCCTACTTTTGTTTGCTAATTCCATTTTATATGTACAAATTATTTTAGCCATAGCTATAACAACTTACAAGAAGGTCATGTTTAATCGGTTATCTACCATGACTTATGAATCCCTTTTAGAGTAATGGCTTTTTAGGATAGATAAAGCCCCTCTATCTTGTAATTAATCTTTGTTTTCAGATACTTGATCTCACATTTGCCCTTATTAAAATGCATTGTGCTCAAATGAGCTTACCAAGTATGCAGATCAGTCTGCCCTTTATTACAGAGCTGGAGGAACAGCTCTATAGTCAAGTCATGTTACATTTGCGTTTAAAACCACAAAAATCCTATCCCTTATAAAATCAAGACAATTTGTGCTATCACTTGCCATTTGGTATGGGGGATTTCCTGGGTGATGGATACAAGCTTTTCCAGCTTCCCCTCCCCCCAAAAAAGGATGAAAAATGGCTGAGTTTTAGCAGCTTAAGTTATCGGGTAGGGGAGTTATTTTTCCTGGGTGTTAAAACCACTTTTTTTGTTGACAGGACAAACATGCCTATATATCATTCTGGAGGTGCTGTTTAAAAAATGAAAGCATACAACTAATGTTGCTTTTGCTTACTTTTTGAAACTCTAATGTGGACTTTTAATGTTATGCTTCTTCTCTAGCTCCTACAATAGTCAATGGAGAGGCATTAAGATGGTGCTTTATTATATTGTCACATATTTGGTGGAAGTTGCTTCTAGGGAGCACACTGGGTAGCTAACTGTTCCTTGGATCTTGATCAGCCTTGGATTCTCTCTCCAATCCCTCTCCATTTTCTGCCCTTTCAAAATAGTTTCCCTTAATAAAATTAGCCAGGAAGAGGCTGTTTCAATATTGGTAGCTGCTGCCAGCACTTTAAGGTTTTTCAGCTTGTGCAAAATAGTCAGGCTTCAAGCAATTCTTCCTACTTCTTTGAATACACTCATTACTGCTGTGAAGCACACAAATACTCCAGAGCAGATACTCCTGTTCAGTCGCACAGTCAAGTCCAACTCTTCACAACCCCATGGACCACATCACGCCAGGCCCTCCTGTCTTCCGTCATGCTGCGGAGTTTGCTTAATTTCATGTTCGTTGCCTCGATAACACTGTCTAACCATCTCATCCTTTACCGTCACCTTCTTCTTTGACCTTTAATCTTTCCCAGCATCAGGGTCTTCTCCAGTGAGTGCTCCCTTCTCATTTGGTGGCCAAAGTATTTGAGTTTCTGCTTCAGTATCTGGCCTTCCAGGGAACAGTCAGGGTTGATTTCTTTTAGGATTGACTGATTTGATCTCCTTGCAGTTCAGGGGACTCTCAAGAGTCTTCTCCAGCACCATAATTCAAAATAATCTATTTTTCGGCGCCCAGCCTTCCTTATAGTCCAACTCTCGCAGCCATACAGTACTACTGGGAATACCACTGTTTTGACCATACAGACTTTTGTTGGCAGGGTGATGTCTCTACTTCTTATTATGCTGTCTAGGTTTGCCATTTTTGCTGCAAGTGACTCAGAAGTCCCTAACTTTGCCACAGGGGCATGCACATGGGGATTTCTCTGAGGAGCCAAGTGAACCCAACCCACCTCTCTCATACCCCAGGCAACCACCGTTGACTTGGTCAGAACTCCCAGGATGAGACTCTGAGCAGCAGGTAGCCACAGCAGCTGGGCACTGGCTTTGCCACTTCTTTTCCAGGCCCCAGAGCTTCAGGAGTCATTTGATGTCATCTTCCTGTACCAGGAAAACAAAGATGACACTAGGGAAGAGTGAGTCTCAGAGGTCATCAGGCTAGCCAGTGAGCATGGAGGCAGCCAACAGAAGCCCAACTGTGACAGCCTGGGTGGAGCATGGGAGGGGTCCAGCCGTGCAAGAACCTGGGAGGAGTCAGGCAGGGGAGCCCTGGCTGAAGGCCTCCCAGGAGCTGGGCAGTGAGAAAAAAGGGGAGCACCAGCAAGGATGGAGCAGGAGAGTAGGGGAGTGGTGCCAAGATAATGGCTCAGACCATGGAGTTGGGGTTCAGGGGATAGGGGTGGGGCTATTTGGTGGAGGCAGGGAGGAAGTATAGATAGTGGCTCCACAACCAGGCCAGGGAGGCATAGAAAGGAGAAGTGTTCTATACTTTGGAGGTACACTTTTCCAGGAAAGAGGGATACTTGGATGGTGCAAACCTATTCTGTGGCCTGGGGACACCCTAGAAAAGCCGCCCAACTGCCAAAGGCCAGGAGGCAAAGCCAGTACGGGAAAAGCCTCACAGGGGGTTCTTGCTCTTGCTCTGGAGAAAGCATGGACTTCCCCCCCTTAGGGTGCATTTAAAGTTATATGTGTTTTTATTTTTGGCAGTCTCATTTAATGTTAAAAAACCAAATTTGCATATTTTTCAATAAAAACATGTGTGTAATCTTTTTTTAATGTCTTGTGGCTCTCAAACATCTGACATTTATTTTATGTGGCTCTTGCGTTAAGCAAATTTGGCCACCCCTGGTCTAGGACCAAGGAAATGAGGGTTCAAACACCTGTTCAGTCATAAAGCTCACTGGGTGACCTTGGGCCAGTCAGTTTCTCTTAGTTTACCTGGCTTGCACAGTTGTTGTAAGGGTTCACAACAAGAGAACACACATGGCCCGGCAAGGGCCAACTATATACACTCCACCCGGGCACACCCACAGTTCCATTGGGAGGTTTGAATTTCCCGCCAAGGTCCTATTGGAGGACTCAGGGTGGCTTAGGATCCTTGGTCCCTATTGTGTTTGGAACCAAGCTAAGGACTGAGGCCACTGACCCCTGGTGGCAGCCTGTGGAGACAACACCCCTCCCCCCATAGTTCCAAGCCAACCTATGTCACATAGTCCTGTAGGTAGGCTGGCAGCCGGCACTCTCGCAGGGAATGCTGGGGAGCCGGGACGGGGTTGCTCGCGACCAGCTCCAGGGGGTCGGCCAGAACGCTTTGCTGCAGTGGCGGTGGCGGCTCTTCTGGCCCCGGTGGCACAAGTGGCACCACAGCTGTTGGTGCCTCGACTGGGGCCAGTGGATTCACACTGACGTTTGCCTCTGGTGCATAGCTCTCGGGCCCTATGGGCCTTGTGGGGCCTCCTCCTCCACTGGGAGCTGTCGCTGCCATAGCTGAAGGGAACCTGGTCAGCCTCCTGGGTCGGGCTTTGTTCGCTCCGCTGGGAATCACCATAGGAGGGGTCAATCAATGCACCCCAAAAGACTTTAGCAAGGATTGCGGGGAATTCCCCATGGTGTTTGATGGGGCTCTAGGATGTTACAAGGGGTTCCTGGTTTCACTACAACTTGACCCCAAGGTGGCCCCCATCCGCATGTGCTTCCGACACGCCCAGTTTGCCCTACAGCCTAAAACTGACGCAGAACTGGACCACTTGGTGGTGCAAGGGGTCCTGGAACCATTCTCTCATGCGGCGTGGGAGACCCCCATTGTAACCCCAGTGAAGCCCAATGGTGACATCCACATCTGCACAGACTATAAATGCACCTTGAACAGGGCTCTACAGGACCATTCCTACCCAGCCCCAGTTGCAGGGGCCAAAATCTTCAGCAAGTTTGACCTCGCACAAGCGTACAAACCACTGCCAGTTGGTATTACAGTTTGGCAAAGGGCAGGCTATTGATGGTGGTACTGGGCACAGGGTCTTAGTTGTCAGGTGTGGCTCCTTAACTAAAGGCCTGGTGGAAGAGCTCCATCTTACAGGCCCTGTGGAACTGTAAAAGGTCCTCAGGGCCCTAGTATCTTCCAGGAGCTCATTCCACCAGCGCAGAGGGTTTTTTTCCTCCAAATTACAAAGAACCGCAAGGTAAGGAGAGGAAGAGGACAAGATTTAGCTGTTCTTACCCATTTGTTATGTTTTCTATAAAAATAGATCTCTGTGGTACCATTCAAAATTTATTTCAGGTTAAAAAGACCCCCTTCCTGCTTTTTTTTTAATATCTGAAGCATCGCCCAAAGAATTTTAATGTGGGCAAGTAAGACTATTTATGAAAATGTACTTAAGATCATATATGGAGAACAGAAAATGGCAAAAACTAAACATTAGATACTGATGAGACACAAGCAGCTTAATTACTTTACGATTATGATGATCTCTTAAATCACAGAGTGCAGTTCCAACTTTTATTCATTTCAGACATGGGGATGCCATAATTACAAACCAAATAATCAAGATATTTGTCATAAAAGCAGTACAGTTCCATTCCATTCTTCAAGAAGAAATTATTAAGATAATTACAGCTATAGAACAGAAGAATAAGATTTTTCCAAGGAGCTAGGATGGAAATTATCTGGCTGAAAAATAATATATAAAATAATGAGAATGTCATGGGGTGGGTCCTGCTTCTTCATTGTTGCTTTTTTTGTATAGAAATTATAAACTGAGTATGGTACTTTGGTGAACCACACAGTATGTTCCTGAACCTTTGGTCATAGCAGCTATGACAAATATTAGTTTTCACTATCATACCAAAGATTCATGCTGTAATAGGTATCCTGAGAACTTTGCAGTGAAAAAGTTGGCAGGTGAACATACCGTTTTTTTGGTATTTTTTAATATGTGCATGTGTGTACATTTCTACAAGGAAATTGATTAGAATTGTCTACTGAGACTGTGGCTGATGATATGGACTGCCTGGCAGGGTCTCAAGGCAGGAAGAGGAAGGCTGTGGGCTTAACATGCATGGGAAACTACAGATGTTTATATACAAATGCTAGAAGTGTCCAAGGTAAAATCGGGGAGTTGGAATGCTTGCTGTTGGGGGGGGGGATAGACATTGTGGGTATTTCAGAAACTTGATGGGGTGAGTAAAATCAGTGGGATACGCTGATTCCTGGTTATACATTTTATCAGAAGGATAGGAGGGAAAGGGTTGGAGGTGGGGTGGCTCTGTATGTCAGAGAAGGTATACAGTCCAGTAAGATTGAAAGGGTAAGATAATTGGATTCACTTCTGGAAATGCTATGGGTTGAAATAGTGGACGCAAAAGGAAGCTTAACACTGTGAGGTTGATAAAAGGGAACACAGGCAGTGGCAAAAAAAAATGCAAGTCTGTGATCAGGCAGGCAAAAAGGGAATATGAGGAGCATATTGCAAAAAAATAATAAAGACCAACAATAAAACTTTCTTCAAATACATTAGAAGCAGGAAACCAGCCAGGGAGGCAGTGGAGCCCTTGGATGACCAAGGGGTAAAAGGAGTAGTGAAGGATGATAGGGAAATGGCTGAGAAGCTGAATGCATTTTTGTCTCTGTCTTCACTGTGGAACATGAGAAATGCTTGCCTACTCCAGAACTGCTGATTTCGGGAGGGGTGATGAAAGACCTGAGTCAGATTGAGGTGATGAGAGAGGAGGTCCTGTGACTGATAGACAGCTTAAAAACTAATAATAGTCACCCCCTCCCACCCGGGTGGTTCCTGACGCCTCCTTCCTCGCTGCTGCTGGGCCACATCTGCTTCATGCTGGCTTGCGGCTACCCTGCTGCCTCCCCACACAGACAGCTGCCACGTGGGAACTATCCCCTGCGCCTGGTGGGCTCTGGGTGCATTTCCAGCATGGCCTGCTTCCCGCGCAAATGATCCCCTTACCTGTTGAATTGCGACACTTCCTTCCTTCCTTCCCTCGACCCCAAGCCAAGCGAAGGAGGAGGGCCACCCAACCAGCGTGCCCCTTCTGAGGAGGGGGGCCGGTGGCGGCCCAAGCTGCCCACCAGTGGCCCTTACCAGACTACTGCGACAGCTGTTGGATGTCCTTCTTCTCAGACACATCTTCCTCTCATGCTGTCCCCCCTGCCCTCCCAAGACAGAACGAAGAAAGGCCCTGAGGGGAACGGCCGAGGACAGAGACAACACACCTGAGTCCTGGCCTGGCCCTCCTCCTCCTCCTCAAGCAAGGCCCCTCTCAGTGCGCCGATGCTACACGGCGGCCCGACTACTCCTGCTGCTGCTGCTGCCCAGGCTGCCGCAAGCCAGGCAAGATAATGTGGCCCACCGTTGCCCAGCTGCTGCCGCTGCCGCAGAGGATGCAGGCCACAGCGGCAGGCGGGAGCACTCTACTAGACCCTCTGTCTAGAGCTCTGTTCGTTGCATTTATTTCCGCAATGGGCCTTAGTCTTAGTAGAATAGAAAAAGAATCCAGGTATTGATCAACAGTGTCAATTGCAAGAAACCACCCTTACTCAGTGTTTTAAATGCATGCTAGCTTTGGGGGGGGGACTTTGCAAATTACCAAAAAGCTTGACTCCATCTGTAGCATGATTGCTTTCATGGTAACAAAGAGGGAGGCTTCTCCTCTATGAGAATTTATAATAAACCATAATAATCTGAATGCGGAAATGGCCTTCCCAGCACTGGCGGAAAACCATGAACAGCAGGTCCTATCAATTAAATGGCTCAAAAAGCACATTTCTGCCCAAATAGTGGCAGGAGTGATC
The DNA here is from genome assembly GCF_001447785.1 of Gekko japonicus. Taxonomy (NCBI): domain Eukaryota; kingdom Metazoa; phylum Chordata; class Lepidosauria; order Squamata; family Gekkonidae; genus Gekko; species Gekko japonicus. The sequence goes on along the minus strand of NW_015172004.1, from coordinate 780,972 downwards.
TTGCACCCATCTCCCTCAGAGAACTGGAGGCACCAGACACTCGGGGGTAGCGGAAAAGAGGAAAGGCTGCTCCATGCAGTTCAGCTAATAAAATGGCTGAGAAGAAAGGGCTACTGCAAGCTATTCCTTCATTGTTTGGGGTGCCTTTTACACAAAAGCTTCCCTCCTCCCTGGGGCAACCGTTTTGGATTAGCTGGCTGCTTCAGTGCCAAGCAACTAATTTTGGGGTCCCGATCTTTATTGAACTTGGGAGGGAAGGCAGCATGCTATAGCCTGATCCCCTCAGAAGCTAAGCAGGATCAGTATTTGGAAGGGAGACCACCAAGGAAGACTCTACAGAGGAAGACCATGGCAAACCATTTCTGATTTCCACTTGCCATGGAAGCCCTGCCATGGAAGCCCCAGCTGCAACATGATGGCACTTTATACACACACACACTGCTTGCTAGGATAAGGGAGTTTCCCCACCTGCTTCACATTTGTTGTGGGGTTAGCTAGAAAATATCAAGATTCTTTTTTAAAGCCTGGTTTACGTGGATTGTAATGTGGCAGTGCTCAAAACCTAGAGGTTAAATGAGTAGTATCATTTAACAAAGTTGTGGAGTTGGGTTTTATAAATAGGCCACAGATGTTGGCGAGAGCCTAACTGGGGTTGGCAGGATTTGTGCAGGTGAGATGCCCATTGGTAAATGATGGCCCCTGCCACACGGGGGGGAAAGCACGGACAAAGTGCGGCTTTTTAGAGCCGCATTAAAAGAGACATGCGGCGGCGGGATCAGACAGATCCCCTGAGCCGCCGCGCAATTGCTCCTTGGCACGATCAGATGTTTGAGGGGGGGAAGCCACTGAAGGGAGAATGAGACAGCCGTCTGTGCATGTGTGCACATGCGCAGTTTGGCCAGGAGCCTCAAATGCTCCTGAAGATGGGTGCGCTGGCGATCCCACGGCCGCACTTGCTGCAGCGTTTCAGGTAAGTCCTGCTCTTTTGCAGGTTCTTTTTTGCTACGCGTTTCTGGCCTGAAGGGCCGGATCGGGGATGGGTGCGTGCTGCTTCCCAGATGTTGTGGTGTGATCGCACCCGTCTGCAGCGCCCCCGATCCGTCCCTCTTCCAGGCCTAAACCTCCTGTGTGACCAGGGCCGATATTCACAAGCACCCTGAGGCATCCAAGGATGGGGGGAGGTGCCCAAACAAAACACTGATGGCTGCATGGTCCAAGAGGGGTAGTGGAGGTTAATCCTTCAGTGCTGTGCACCTTTACAGTGCGTGGTGTGGGGGGATAGGATTGATGGGCAACATCTCTCTGCACAAGTTTGGTGCCGGTGAGGGGAAAAACATGTCCTGTGGTATTGCCGAGCTTGGAGCCAGGGTGGGTTGCCCAAATGCTGTAAAACCCAATGGGTAGCCACTGATGGAGCCCACACAATGTGGTGTGTAAGTTTAATGCAAAGTTCATATTGCAATTAATGAACCCTAGTTTAACCCATTCATTTTGTCTGGAATATTTATTTCCGAATATGGGAGCAAAAGATGCTTACAAATTATGAGAATGGTGGGTTTTAGCTAGAGAAGAACAATTTCTGATGGGCTCCAGATCTGGTTTATTTACTTATCTATTCAAACTTTTTTGCTGCATTTATCTGATTATGAACACAAGGTGCTATTAAGGACTCAAGGTGACTGGCTCATAAAAAGAATGCAAAATCACATCTATGGCCATTGGCAATATTTACCCATCAAGGGCTCTCTAAGTTTCTCACATTAATAATTGATTTTAGAAACTTTTCTCAAAACAATAATTTTATAAAATAATGCCTTTTTTCTCAAAACAAAGTAAACAAAAAACCACAATGTCATGCTTCTATCGAACAGATCAATATCTTGCGGACATTCAGCATAATCACTCCTGAGAAAACTTGTTAAGGACATCATTATCTGTGGCACCAATCCAGCCTTGACAGCCTAAACATAATAGAAATCAGGGAACAAAAGAGGAACTAACCTTGGCAAAATAGCACTTACAGCTGCAAAATAATAAAAAGGAAAACAATTCTAAAAATGTAAACATGAACTCAAGGAACCAGCCGCACTAAAATTAGTTATACAATTCATTCACATGTGGTATAATGAAAGTAAAAATGCAAAAGCCTTAAGTAACCTCAGGAGGAATGAAATCAAAACCCCTTTCATTTCAAGTAAGGCAAACCCACAAAAAGTAGCTGTGGCGAAGTTATTATGAGCGCAAGAATAACAAAAAAGTAACAGTAAAAGAAAAATATTTGACCTCATTCTGTCAGTGTGATTCATTTTGTCAGAAACTCAGAAAAATGCTTCTAAGTCTTGAAAAATATGTCAAATTATTCTATAGAAACGGAACTTGTTACTGAATATATATCATTGTGTGCTATATATGAATAAACTAAAAAGCAAAAAAACCACCACCCTCTTAGTGTTATTTAGGTCACCAGACACGTAGAGAGTGTTTTCTTCTCTCCCATTTCACTGTCATTTCCAAGCTAACCCTCCATGTCCATCTACACACTTACCATCTCCTAGCTCACCCTTTCTCAGCCAGTCTGTCACACTACCCAGTCTTCCCAGTCTTCCCTTTCTCAGCCAGTCTGTCACACTACCCAGTCTTCCCATTGTCTTCATATCTGGTTAGAGACTCCCTTCCTTCCTATCCAGATGTACCCATTTACACCACATCTGGAAGATGTACACCACATCTTCTGGTTCCTTCACAGCAACCTCTCTATCTCCTTCATATGGGCTGGTTTATTCCAGGATAGCCATTTGGACAACAGTAACTTTTAATGGGCATTTACAACATAACAACACATTGTGTGTTAAGTGTCTCAAGATGCTTCCAATTTATGGCAACCCTATGAAGCAACAACCTAGCATTAGCAGCTTTGCTCAGGTCTTGCAAACTAAGACCATAGTTCCCTTCATTGAGTCAATCCATCTTATGTTGGGTCTTCCTCTTTTCCTGCTATCACATTATGATTGTGCAAATTAGAATGGTTTTATTGGATTGATATATAAAATTGCCATGGTGCCACTGGAATGGTTTGTCATCTAGTGCTTTTACCTTGATTTTACCCCTCTCTTTTCTGTATGTTGGACAGGATAATGAATTGCTGGTTAAGTGTTTGTTCCCCTTCCATCTTTCCTTCTTGAGAAATTATGCTAGACTTGGACCCATGTATACAAACAGTCCCTTCTTATCCCTGGACTAAGTTTTTTAGGGTTTTCATGTGCCAAGGGCACTTTCCACATGAGAAGCCTGACACAGAGATGGATCTGGATAACAAAACTAGTAATAAACCTCTGAGTTACCCATTGTCTCAGCCATAGGCACTATCAGTGTGGAGGTATGTGGATATATGGATTCTGCTCTAAGACCCTGTGTCATCAACACTCCTAGTTATGTGTGCAACACCACAGACTTTCTGAGGAAAATACTCTTTGAACAACCTTCCACAGAATACTATTTTAGCCAGAATTGATGTGGAGCGTATACCAACTCTGTATCCCACGCAAAGATGGACTACAAGCTATAAGGAATATGATTTCTAACAACCACACCGATGACTTTGCCACCAAACTGTCATTTTGTTCTCACCTATAACCACTTCTATCTCTAGTTCCAGCTCCTGCCAACCTAGCAGTTCGAAAGCAAGAAATTGCAAGTAGATAAATAGGTACCACTTCGGCGGGAAGGTAACAGTGTTCCGTGCGCCTTGGTGTTTAGTCATGCCGGCCACATGACCACGGAAATGTCTTCGGACAGTGCTGGCTCTTCGGCTTTGAAATGGAGATGAGCACCGCAACCCTAGAGTCGGATTAAACTGGCTTTCGAGCAAGGGAACCTTTACCTTTACCTATAATCATTTCAGATTTGGTGACAACCTGTTCCTCCAGATCAATGGTACAGCCATGGGCACCTGCATGGCCCCACAGTATGCCAACATTGTTATGGCTGACTTCAATCAACATTTCCAGAATTCCCATCCACTCATACCTCTCTTATACCTGTATTACACTTACAACATTTTTTATTGTCTGGACATATTTCACCAGGCATTCAATGACTTTCACCCCACTATCAACCTGGCAATGAACCAATCTATGGAAGAAATACATGTTCTGGACACTACTGTAAAAGTACACAATGGGCACATAGACACCACCTTTACCAGAAACCTACTGACCAACAAACATAACTGCATGCCTCCAGCTACCATCCTAAACATACCAAATGATCCACTGTATACAGCCAGGCTCTATACTACATCCGCATCTGCTCCCATCCTACAGACAGAGATTCTCACCTGAGGGATCTACAACAAACCTTTTTGGAACTAAAGTATCCACCTGATGAACTGAGGAAACAGATCAACAAAGCCAGAATGATACCCAGAGAAAGCCTGTTGCAAGGCAGGCCTAAAAGAGACAATAACAGAACACCACTAGTGGTCACATGCAGCTCTCAACTCCAAACCATTCAACACATCATCAGTTACTTACAACATCTACTGGATAATGACAGTCCTGGGGGGCAAACCTTTTTCTTACACAAAGACAGTCCACCAGTATCAAAAAACTCCTCACCCACAATAATGCAACCTCTAATTTGAACATGGACACTGGTACCAGAGCTTGCAGTAAACCCATATGCCAACTTTGCTGCCACATACACCCGGACAACACAATGACTGGACCCAACAACATCAGCTACACCATCTCAGTCTGCATGTTAACTTGCTGTTTAGCATATACACGAATTGTTAACTTCCATTTCAATGCATCTGAGGAAGTGTGCATGCACATGAAAGCTCATACCTTGAATAAAACTTTGTTGGTCTTAAAGGTGCCCCTGGACTCAAACTTTGTTCATTTTGACTTACTGTATTTCTCGGAACTTTTTGTCTATGTTTCTGAAACAATCTACAACACTTGTCTTCAATCATTTGGACAGGACCTAAGGGCCTCATCTAAGAACATAAGAACATAAGAGAAGCCAATGTTGGATCAGGCCAATGGCCCATCTAGTCCAACACTCTGTAACACAGTGGCTAAAAATACCAGGTGCCATCAGGAGGTCCTGATCTGCTAGGCTGCAAGTTCCAGACAGCTGCCATATTGAAGGACCTGTTGCTAGTGTGCATGTATAGAAAGCAAGGGGGAAACATCTTCTGCCTATCTATGCATAAAAGCTGAGAGAAACAGCAGGACAGTGAGCCTACTCTGTTAGAGAATGAACTTGATATTTGATTTATGGACTGTGCACACACACACATAGGCTCAGAGAACTGTACATTCCAAGTCACCTGTTGTGATGCAACACATAGAAGGTGCCTGCACAAGCCTTACACATGTAAATAAGGTTTCAGTTACAGTTACCAGCCTGGTGAAGAAACACACACACCTCCATTATTGTGAGCATTAAGAAACAACAACTTGAGAAGAGACAGCCCCCATTGCAGATCTAGTTGTGATCACAGACGGCACATCACTGCGTGGTTCCTGCATTGGTATTTCCTGCCAAATGGACATTTGGTTTACAATGGTATGACCAGCTTTTATCAACACTTCAATGGAGCATCCTGACGCCAAGGTTTTCACACCTGCCCAGATGTCCTCCTTTGAGTAAGGTATTAGATTTTAATATTGGCCACTCCTTATAAGCAACCTCCCACTCCTATAGGCAACCAATAGAATTGTTTTTGGGATGGACTAAAAGGTAGGTGGTTCCACAGGTTGGAACAGTTACCTCCCACCTAATGGATCCACTATAAAAGGTAGGGAACATTCACCTGGCCCTTCCTAGCTAGCATTCCCCGCAACAACCCCTGTCTGCTTTTTACTCTTCTTAAGTCCCACTTGCTATCCCCAAACCCTTGCCTCTACTTTGATCTCTTGATCTGCAGTCAAGAGACCCACACGTTCTGGCTGGTTCTAGTCATGTGTGAATTCCCCCTAGATTTCTATTTCTTCCCATCCATTCTTCATTGGAACAACCAAGCTGCAAAGACAGATAAGAATTGCTCATCATCACCCCCACCTGCTAATGCAACCGTGCTTATTTTAATACTGTATTTCTAAGGAACTTGATTGAATGTGTGAGTGCATCAGTATTGTTTGTATGAGATTTATTCTTAAGTAAAAGACATTTTTTTAAACAACAGGCTCGACTCATTCTCTGGTAACCCTTGGTGGGAGCAGGACCTTGGTATAGTTGGCAAGAACCAGTTTATAAATTGCCAATTGCTATAAATAAAGCAATCCGGCTAACAACTCAATGGCAGAGAGAAATCCTCTAGGGCTTGTTCCTTGTTTTATGTTTCATCCCCTGGAGTCTAGCTAGTGAAACTATTCTGCTCTGCTGCCCACTGTCCTTGATTTGACATCAGTACACCTATGAAGTCATAATTCTGCCCCTTCACTCTCTTTCCATGCTACCTCTCGGGGACTAAATTGGGTTCTGGGTCTGGAAAAGTTAAAGACCACTGGTCTGCAGATTTGGCAGCCAGGTAGAGAATCATTGCTGATTTCTTAAAATAAATAAATAAATAGAAACAATAGGAGTGATTTATGCCTAATGCAAGCCCAGTAGCATAAGAAAACCAAGCAATCATTTGGAGCAGCAACACTTGGAGCAGTACAATGAAACAACATATTATTAGAGGTCTCCCACAGTCTCCTGCAAAGACATAAAGGATGCTGTGGAACCACTTCTGGATTATGTGGCATTTGCATGCAACCAAAGAGCTGCAACCCAGTGAGCCACTTGTACTGTACAATGCTGCCACTTGGGGATCTTGGACCACCCTGACAAATATTAATATGATTTTGGTATATTTAACTCATAAGGGATTCCCCTATATTTATTTGGTTGAAATAAAACATTTGTTAGTTTAAAAAATCAAATGGATAACCAAACCATTTTTTCTTAGAAATATATGCTTTCTGGGATGGACATTCTGCAGTTTGAAGATCAAGCAACACTTTTACAGCGTTAAAGCTTGTTCCAGCCTAGGGGGTTAGAGTCTACTTATTCCCACACAGACACTTGGCAGTCTGCATGAGGGAAACAATTCAGAAAGCTCAAAAGCTTCTTGTGCAGCCATTTAATCACCTCCAATCTCAGAACAGTCTTCAAAAGGAGCTGGATTAGAAATCTCTCCCTATTACAAAATACAAGCATTAAATATTAAGCAGCCACTTCCAAAGTACTTATCCAAGACCAAAGGAGAAGTGTTAATGTAATCATTCTCAGTCCCTGGACTCTAAAAACTGGGAGTAAAAGCTATTAAGTCAAAATCAGGAGCAAAGAACCTTGAAACAAAGAATGCAACAGTTGAAGCTGTACTATGAGGAGACTGGTTGATCCAAATGCAATATGGCCTGACTTGCCAAGTCATTCCTACTGTCAGTGGCTGTGGTCACATGAGCAGTCCGCGCCAATATAAGTTGCATTACTGTTGTGGATTTAAAGAGTACAATCAGACAACAACAACATCTGCCTTCCATGCCCCAGTTGTTGGCACCCCACTTTGCCTCGTTTTGGAAGTGGACTAATCAGACACCAGGGAAAGTCCAGTATTCAGGGATGCCAATGCTTCCGCTCCATGTTTCCGGCTGTCTGAACTCCCCTCTTACGGAAGTCAAGCCGTTTGGGAAGTATGAACCTTTCATTTCTGCCTTCTTTTTTTGGATCAGGTAGCAATGTTCGCATAAGTGCATAATCACCGCTGGCGTTGTCAGTCATGTCAGCCAACTAGTCATTTTAGATTGGGAGTCCCCAGGGAAGTTGTTTTTGAATGACAAATCCCCCCCAATACCTCTCTCCTGTTTCTGCATCTGAGTCTGAGAGCATCCCATGATTGGCACAAGGGTAAATGAACTGGTCAATAGGACTACTCTCGTGTAAATCGGCACTCCCCCCATATTCCACGGAAGAGGGGCAGAGGGAGGGAGGCTGAGTGGGACTGGAGCACTTGACAGAGAGATTGTGGAACTGTCAAAAAGGAGCCAGAGTTTCAGATACACTCTTATGCACATGGGTGAAACACACACACAAAAAAATGCTGCAACAATCTGAACAATGGACCATGGGGCGAATGCACAGTGGCCAGTTCAGGGTTGGATGTTTGATCAAAACTTCCTGCAACTATTTTAACTGCTGTAAACAGAGGTGCAGTCTGATCGTGCCAAGCCTCCAGCATGACCACAGCCAGTATGAGACAAAAGCCAGCTTTTCTTTGTGACTACAGATGTCAATTTTGTTCCATGTGCTGCATTCTGAGTGAGAAAAACAGCTGATCACCACTGCCTCTACTGCTTGCGGTAGCCTAGCACTTGCAGAGCACACTACTCTCAGTAAAGAGCAGTGTTTCAACAGCAGTGAGTCTACCTCTTAACTGTTATAACAATTACACTTTTTTGGGGGGGAGAAATACAAACTTTTCATCAGTTGGCCTCCTTCTGGTTAACAAGTCTGATCATCTGTGCCCTTTTATTACTATATTTTTATTCTGCTTTTCAGCCAAAAATTTACTTCCCAGGTACCTCCCAGGAATCTAAATGACTTTCACAAAGACTAGCCAGCCCTCCATGTACTCTGGCAGTTCCCTGTCACTGCAGTCAGGATGCAGCTGCAGGAGGTTTTGATTATTAATTTTATTAATTCTGGCTCCACAGGGCAGTGGCTCATACAGGCTGTTTCTCTTGCCAACTGCCCATTTTATTCAACATCTAGGCCATCTGAATTTGTAATAAATTCAATGAATATAAAATAATCTTGAATACTTTGGATAACTGTTCTCAAACAAAGGGAAATGATACTGTTTCATAAGGACCAAGTATAAGGCTGATTAGACAGTAAGTTAAATGTGAGTTGGGTTGAGGGAAACCCCAGCTCAACTTGAGTTTAATGCACTGGGATTCATGTTAAAAATAGTATGTGTGTGTGGGGGGAATTGTCTCTGAAGCAGGTTTCATTATTTCCTCACTTCCACCATGTGTGTTTTTGCTAGCAGAAAAAAGCTGTGAGGGTGGGCTGTTTGTCTCACTACTGGTCCACATATCTACTGGGCAGACACAAGAAACCAGCGATGAGACATACAGCCCCCATGGCCATTTTCTGCTAGCGGAGTGAATGGAATGAAAGGGAGGGGTTGCTGCCCTGCCATGTGCAGGAGATGAGTCCCCACTCCGATTTTAAAGGTGGCCCTGACCTGGATGGCCTGGGATAGCCCAGTCAATTCATATCTTGGAAGCTAAGCAGGTTTGGTCCTACTTAGTACTTGGATGCAAGACCACCAAGGAATACCAGGCTTGCTACGCAGAGACAAGCAACAGCAAACCACCTCTGAATGTCTTGTGCCTTGAAAACCCTATGTGGTTACCATAAGCTGGTCACAAGTTGATGGCACTTTGCACCATCACCGGGGGGCTTTTCTTTTTTTGGGGGGGGGGAGGTGCTGGAACTCTCAAGAGGGAAATGAAGTTTTCAATATGTATACCAGCTCAAGAGGTTACGGTGCATTCCCCCAGAAAAAAAGCCCTGATCCATCACCATTTTTAAGGTGAGTCCCAGGTCACATGTTCAACCTGAGTTGGGTTGGTGTTTATCATAACCTCTAATCAGTCCCCAAAGTGTCACATATCAGTGTGCAAGCTTTGTAATACCCCAATGGTATTACCAGATTGAATATACCAATACTAAACAAACAAACAAAAGGATGGGTGAAGGGTATGAGGGGGAAAAAAACTAGATTCTATAGTTTGCAGCCTTTTGGAAATGTAAACCAGAACATGGTGCAAACTTAATTCCATTAGATGGTGCTGTAAGCAAAACATATTTCTAGATGTACCAAGGGCTATTCGGATAGAGAAAGAAAAAAGGCCAATCTGCCCTGACAATCTAAAAACCAACATTAATCAGATCCACAGCACTAACCAGATGTACAGCCTCTTGTTTTTTCCCAGTGCCCAACCATATTTACACTTTGTACAAATGTATTATTGAAGGTATGAAATAACACCATATGAATTAAACTATGATTTATTAATGACCAATCATCAGAATTTTTAAACATTTATTTTCCCTTTTACTGCAGGTTACCTCTCTTATGGGCAGCCATTGAATCCCACCATAGCTCCATACGCAGTCTGTGTCATTCCTACATACAAAAAATGTCTTAACAGTAATGCTGCTGTAGAGTATGCCCAGGTTTAAATGTTTTTTTTAATTGATTATTGCTGTCTTATAGAAACCTTTGGGATAAAATTCTTTGTGTTTCTCCTGGAGAATTAGCATCTTGTTTTAGAACACTAGACAGTGTTGTATAACACCAAATGATTTAAATCATTAGCCCTTGTTTTAATGGAAGAAAAGGAGTGTTTGTGGTGTAACCTTTTAATGAGGAATTATTTACTTCAAAGGAATAGGGAGTCGTGTTCTTTGAAGTGCAGGTGTGATCCTCCCTTGTTGAAAGTTTCTGCCAATTTCAGTCAGAATAACTTGGCACAGATTTGCCAATGAGGTGAAAAGTTTAGAAACAGTTTTTGCCCTGTGTGAAGCAGCTCTCAATGAGAACTTATGGTTAAATGAGACATAGATCATGTTTAACATATTCAGTGTATTAGATGCTTGGTTTGGATATCTATATATGTATTGTATTATTTTAAAGAAGGAAAAGACTTTACATTTTGAACAGTTAGAACAAAGCTTTGTTTGCTAGTAATGCTAATTAAGAAGGCTTGCAATCACTGCCAATTGTTTCCTCTTCTATTTCAAAGGGGAGAACCTAATTAGAATAAAATAATGTTATTGTGTATTATAACAGAGAGCAATCCTTTCTCTTATATAATTGTTTGGTTTTTAAGACCATGTTATGTTTAAGACAAGTTAATGTAAAAGATGTTTGTAAAAAGCTTCAACAATTCTAAGTTTTGTTAGCTTTTGAAAAAAGACCGCTTGCCTAAAGAGAAATCATTATACACAAGCAAGTGTGTGTAGACCCCAGCCAACTTGAAAGTACATAGAGAACTAAAGGGGAGATGTTCTAAGGGGTTTGTGGAAAACAAAGTAATTAATTGTACTCCACTCCTTATTCTGTGCTTTTAAGTTTTTGAGGAGTATTGGACAGATGATGTCACAGAGACAAATAGTGCACAATCTGCCAATTAGAAAAGCACAGGTGGGTATTAAATCATGACTCTTGGCACCAATTAAATAGGGTCAATTAAAGGGTCCAGAATTTGTATTGTAGAACAGTGTCTCCTGCAGGCTGAACAAAACTATGTGTTTTACAAAGTATAAACCTCCATTCTAACAGAACAAGCTTCATGAAATAATCAAGAATAATTCTGTAAAATTTCCTGATGAACCAAAATGAATAATGTGTAAATCGATACATCAATAAGAGCTTAATGCTACAAGGTATTTTGAAACACTAAAAGAATTCATGTAGAAAGTGTAATGCTTTAGAATGTCATTGTGATGATATGTTTTCATATTTTGTATACCTGTAAGTGAAACTAAGTTTATAAAAATGCTTTAAGATACTTTTATATACATGTATTAAGTGTAAAGAAGAACTAAGTTTGTAGAATTTTGTAACTGAACTGACAGAATGTAGTATTGAGAATGAACTGAGTCTGAGAAGTTCAGTCAGAGGTAACAGGAGTCTGGGAGGAATGCCAAACTCGTAAACAAAGCTATAAATTAGAAATAATGACCTTCACCTGTGTTGTAGGAGTGGGAAATTCAGCCAGCTACCATCCTGTGTGCCAAATATGTGATTGATGACTGACCAGACAAAGAAAACTGAACTGAGCATGTCTATATGATGTCAGTGATGATGTAAAGTGAGGAGGAGCAAAAAGAGTATATAAGTCTGCTCACTGCATTTGCTTGTTGAACACCCAGGCTGAATTAAGCTGTAGGGTGTTCCTTATTCGAATAAATACTTTTGTTACCCATTACTGCCTGGATTATTGTTTTCATTGTGTGGTTTATTGGCTAGCCACACAAGTCAAAGAACCTTAGTGCCTTTAGCATATTGGCAACACTGCCACTCAAGTAATTTTGACAAATGTATTTCAACTACAAAACCATTTCTTCAAAATACACACTTCTCCTCTAATTCCTATTGCTTTCCTACCAGCAGCACTCCACTATTTAATTCATTAGACATTTCAACTAAAAAAAAAAGCTCTCAAAGAAAGTTATAAAAAATAAAAGTGCAATAGCATTAGTTAACATTCTTTAACTCCCTCAGGTGGAATGACTGGCTGTAAAATGTTCAGGGAAGTCATACCATCGTAATTCCTCTGGAATATGGAAGCACCAGAACCACCTGTGGTTGGGATTTATAATATTTCTGAGTGTACAGATAAGGATTACCAGCTCAAGGAATGACTTACAACAACTTTAATAATACAGCAAATAAAATATCCCTGAAACTTCAAACTACCAGTTCCTTAACACTGTTAAATATAAGGAAATGTCTCTGAATTATAATTTTATCACTTATAACACCATTCAAATAGTTCACGTTGCCCAGTGGCAGCAGATAGATTGCTCAGATTGGACTGCCTTTTCAAAAGGGTATTCTATCCGTCTCTTCCTTGAGATCCATCAGCAGAAGAGCTGCAAAGCACTTTTCAATCTCCAAGCACAGTTTTAGAACTACTGGCTGGAAGAACCAATCCACTGTAGCTGGAGAGGCAATTAAAGGCTAAGAGGTGTTTCCCAAAGAAGCCAACCAAAACTTCTGGACTGATTATTCTGAATGTATGATGTTTAAAAAACTGAACAAAAGGATCGTTATATATATAAAAAAGGGACTGAAACTAAGTAAAATATCTCTGCACATTGCTAAAATTTGCCATTGAGTGCTTCCTCTACAACCCATATCATTGTCAAGCTAATCTTTTCCATCCATTGTCAAAGAATCCCTTTTTCAGATCAACCTCGACACATTACACATTTTCCTCTTAACTTTTTTCTTCACTCTACAAAGATAACTTAACTGTTGTTAAAATCATCCTCTTCTCTGCCTACAAAAGTCACCACCATCCCATTACCAGCTCTTTACAAACCACTTTTCTCTCCATTCTCAAAAATCTCTGCTCTCATTTCTTTCTTATCTTCTGAACAGACCCAACACAACACTTTGTTTAAACTGCAAATAGAGACGTTCAAAGCCATTTGAAATTTCTAACAGTCCTGGGTACTACACTTCAGCTAAACTGAGGAATCAAATATGCTTCTTTCCAAGTTGACATCTCTCACAGCTTTTCCACACAAATACTATGAAACCATTGAGAAACATTGCATTGACAAGGGCAGCTCACGGGACTGTGCTACTGCTGTAAGAAGCACCGCAAGTAAAGGCTTTTCCTCCTGTATCATCTGGGATTCTGGCCTCCAGTCCTACATACCTGAATGGTCCAATTCCTAGGAAAGAAACCAACTGAATGTATTGCTTATGCTGAAAGAGTCATAAAAATTATAAATACTTATCATGATTAAATCAGGACTACATTATATTTTTGTATATCCAGGTGGGCAGCTGTGTTGGTCTGAAGCAGAAGGACAACATTTGAGTCCAGTGGCACCTTTCCCACCCCAGAATTGGGAATCCTAATTGTGTCACATGTCTCCCTCCTTATACATATGAATGAGTAAAATGGAATTTTTTGCTATGAAAAATTGCCACTAGGTGTCTTCTCCATAACATATATTAAAATATCAACCAATTAAAATCCAAACAAAAAATTACTGTTATTTAAAATAATAATTGCCCTGACCTGGATAGCCCAGGCTAGCCTGATTTTGTCAGATCTCAGAAGCTAAACAAGTTAGGCCCAGTCTAGTAAATTTTTGGGAGGCCTCCAAGAAATACTAGAAGCAAGATGCGGAAGCAGACAATGGCAAACCACCTCTGAATGTCTCTTGCCTTGAAAACCCGACTGGGTCACTGTAAGTCAGTTGTAGCTTGACAACACTTTCCAAAACCAAAATAGTAATTATCGTTAGGGATGAGCAATCAGAAATTTACTAATCAAGATCCAACATGAACAGTGGCCATTCATAAATATATTATATATAGTAAATATATATTCAGGTTCAAAGCAAAATCATTTCTAACATTTAGGAATTGTTAACAACCTTCCAATCAGATGGCTATTTTAGAGGCTGCAGGAAAGGCATTATGTCTAGGGAGACATAATGGATGAGGAAATGGCTTCCACTCCCTTGTAACAGCCCATCTGGTCTGCCAGAGACAGAGGCAATGGCTTGGGTTGCACATAATAGCAGGCAAGTAGCAGCTTCTGGGGATCACCTGTAGAATCATCAGGAGGGTAAGAATGCTTGCAGTCAAGGACTCAAGGATCAGAGAAAGCAAGCAAGCCTCCCTGTCCAGCCCCACTGAGCCCACGGCACCCTCCAGCTGCCTGCCAAATGCTAAGCATGACATACTTATGGCCAAACTACACATTACAGCAGACACATGTCCAACCAGTGGCTGCTGATGCCATTTGAAAAGAAAATTAGGCATTTAAAAATTGCTGTGAGAACCTGGTCCTGATTGGGCCCACTGTGTGGCAACAACAAGCAATCTGGTTTACCGCGTTCCATGCCTTTTAAAGTGGCAAAACAGCCCCCCCCCCAATAGCGGACAGTATTGTACTAATGTGCTATCTTTCTGTGGCACCCTTATTGCATTATTATCTTGCCCTCACACCTTCCAATAGTTTCCCTGCAATGGACACAGTCTGGTCAAGATAAAGCAGTCTGATTTTAAATGGGAGAGTTAAGCATGGGAGACCCTCTCTTCCCACTGGAAGGAAGAATACAGAGGTGTTTAGTCTGGGATGGAGTGAGCATAGAGAAGTTATGGAACTCCAATTGGCAAATGATCACATCATCAAAGCTAGAGATTCAGTCAGCCACTGGAGGGTATCAGTTGTAGAATACGGCCACTGTGACTGTAGAAATTCTGGAGTCACAGCAGCAGCTTTAGCTGTGAGAGCTGGGGGGGCACCATCTGCTCAGTGATCCTAGAGCCCCATTCTTGAATTTTACCCAGGCCCCCAGAATCATGACTGCTCCTATACAGAGGGAAGGTAGGCAAGTGTTCCCTCTAAGCTGAGTTAGTGTGAGCTAGCTCACAGTTTTGTAGCCTCCAGCTCACACAGTTTTGTCTTAGCTCAAGAAGGATGACTCCAGAGCAAACTAATTTATGCAGTAGCCAAATCACTTGCTCACAACTTTAATGCCAGTAGCTCACAAAGTAGAACTGTTGCTCACAAGATTCCACAGTTTAGAGGGAGCATTAGTAGGGAGATGTCTGCCTGGGTCTGAAATACTCTACTAAGGCCCCTGCCACACGGGACGGGGTGGGGGGGAGGACGGGCAAAGTGCGGCTTTTTAAAGCCACACCAAAAGAGACACGCGGCGGCGGGATCACATAGATCCCCTGAGCCGCCGTGCACTTCCTCCCTGGCACGATCAGATGCCGGGGGGAAGCCACAGAAAGAAGAGCGTGGCAGCCGAACTGCACATGTGTGCGCATACGCAGTTCGGCTGGGAGACTGGATTGCTCCGGACGACGGGCATGCCAGCAATCCCACGGCCGCACTTGATGTGGCGTTCCAGGTAAGTCCTCCTCTGTATTTGGTTCTTTTTTGCAGCGGGTTTTCCGGCTTTAGGGACGGATCGGGGACGGGTGCGTGCCGCTTCCCAGATGTTGTGGTGAGATCGCGCCCGTTTGCTGTGTCCCCGATCCGTCCCTCTCCCGGGCCAAAACCTTCCGTGTGACCAGAGCCTTCATGAAGTTTCCAAGGTTTTTATCTATATCCATAATGGTTTAGGGTAGAGGGTGATCCTTAATTTGGAGAAGAGTAATTTAATAGAGGGTTTAGGTTGCAAGTGGTAAGAGGCAAGAACACCTCTAAGCTCCCTACCTCTTAGTTACAGTGGGGGGGAAATATATATATGGTTGAGGATATGGAATAAAGCTGGAGAGGTGAACTCCTCACTGACGTCTAGCAGCTTGAGACCAGGCCAGCTGAGTAAATGCTACCTAGTGGTAGTACAAGAACCCATTTTACCACAGTCAAAATATTCAAATTGATCAAGTCCTTGGACAAAAAATCTCCATTCCTTGATAGCAAGAAAAGTTCGCTAAAGGGAGAACCAGAAAGATGCTGGCAAGAGTTTGAACTTTGATGTAGTTTTCAATTTAATCGGCTCTCCAAAAGTACCAATTACATGGAGTCCAGTAAAGAAAAACGGTTGTTCTGCTTGGGATTATTTCAGCAGTAACTGAAATGTCAACAAGTGATTGGTTGAGAAAATCAGAAAGAAAAGGGTCTATATTATAGGTTTTGTCAGCACTGTCAACAGAACCGTTTTAGATAAGGTACTGCAGTACATGGCTGATGCAAACAGACCAATCTGAGTGAAAAAATGGGATTTCTCATTGCTACCCAAAAACAGATTTGAACACATTATTAATAATAAACTAAGTAGCTTCTTGACCAGGAAATATGGATGAGTGCAAGTTCTCTTGGAAAATAAGAAACACATAGCCAGTTCTCCAGGGGCAAACAGTTAATTCATAGAATAATCTGACACTTGATCTCCTATTTGCAACTCTTGTCAGTTGTTTCACACCACTAATATAGGTCATTTCCACACATTTTTGCTACTGAGTAACTTTAAAAAACGTATAATTATGTGGCTCACTTGAACACATCAATAATCCTTTAGAAGAAACTGAGTTTGTGTATGTGCGGTGATTGCTGTGTTTTAAAACTCTATGTGCTTATTTTCTTTCACATATGTGTACAATATACATACCATGCAACACGATTCTCTGCATGTTTACTTGGCAGGAAGTCCCAGTGAATTACAAAACTTTAAAACAGTCTATGAAGAAATTGGAATTGTTACACTTTTTCTATTCTTTGGCTCAATCATCATCCACAAGGGAAACTGCCACCAAGAAATTAGAAGGAGATCGAGACTTGAAAGGGCAGCCAGGAAGGAGCTAGAAAAGATTCTTAAGTGCAACATGTGTCACTGGCGATGAAGATCAAGATAATCCATACTATAGTATTCCCATTATGTATGGGTGTGAAGAGCTGACAGAAAGAAAGTGGATTAATTTGAAATGTGGTATTGGAAGAGAGTTTTACAGATACCGTGGACTGCCAAAAAGACAAATAACTAGGTTGTAGATCAAATCAAGCCTGAACTCTTCCTAAAAGCTAAAATAACCAAACCAAGGCTATGATACTTGGTCACATTATGAGAAGATAAGCCACTGAATAAGACAATAATGCTGGGAAAAGCTGAAGGTAGCAGGAAAAGAGGACAACCCAACGTGAGATGGATTGACTCAATCAAGGAAATCACGGCCCTCAGGTTGCAAAATCTGAGCAAGGGTGTTAACAACAGGATGTTTTGGAGGTCATTAATGCATAGGGTCACCATAAGTGGAAAGCAACTTGACAGCACTTAACACATATGTAAGTTTCTGTGAGCTCAATGGCAATTAGTCTAAGGTCCCTGCCACACGAGGGACAAAAAGAACGGGCAAAGTGCGGCTGCACCAAAATAGGTACACGGAGGTGGGATCATACAGATCCCGTGAGTCGCCGCGCAATTGCTCCCTGGCACGATCAGATGCCGGGGAGACGGGGGAGGAAGTCACGGGAGGCTGTTGAACTGCGCATGTCTGAGCATGCGCAGTTCGGCCAGGACCCGGGGATGCGCCGGCGGAAGAACGCGCCGGTGATCCCACGGCCGGCTTTGATGCAGCCATTCAGAAAGAACCACCTTCGTCGGTGGTTCTTTTTTGCTGCGGATTATCGCCGGAAGGGCCGGATCGGAGAAGGGCGTGCAGCACTTCCCAGATGTTGCGGTGGGATGGCACCCATTTGCTCCACCCCCGATCCATCCCTCTCCCGGCCCTAATCCTCTCGTGAGACCGGGGCCTAAGTAAATCAAACAGCTATTGTGCTGCATTCAGAATAAAGACAGTTCAAATCAAGATATATATATATATATATATTTGTCTCATAAGGGTGCGGCAAAAGCAGCAGTAAGTGCACCTGTTCGATAACCTCTTCACTGTGCCCTCCCTCTTTAAATATAGCATGGCAAGCCACAGGGTCTCCTGAACTCTCATGCAAAACCTTCTTCTCACAAGAGTTTCAACATCATTTCAGTTGCCCTGACAACAGGAAACCAGAAATGGTGGCCAAACTCTCAGAAGAAGAATGAATCATTCAAGAGTTTGGGAAGTGGCCTGCACATCTTGCCAAGTAATTTTTTAAAGGCCTGGAGGAGTGAGAAAACAAGGAGATTTTCATCTGCTCTGGCTCATGGCCAAGGGTGGCAGTTGGGCAGCAGGCAAACAGTGAACAGCTGATAGACAACAGGAGAAAGGCAGAAGGGTGGTAGGTGGGTGTCATAAGTGACCCCTCCAGGTTGCCCTATTATAGCATTTGCCCTCAAACAGTCAGTTAGTTAAAACTTCCCAATCAATATTTTCCAGGGGGGGGAGAACTATAAACCTGTTTTCTTTTGTTCATTTGTTTGTTTGCAAAACTTCATAAAGCCATGCCAGTTTCTGTTACAGCAAAATAAACAAGTAGTATTGTTCTTCTTTACTTACTTTTAAGGGTGCGGCATTGGGGTTTTTTAAAAGAAGCTTTCAGACCAGATGGAAGTTGCTAACTGCTTATTTAAAATATCTTGATATGACTCACTAGGATCAATTCCTGCAATTAGCAATCTAGCAGAGAAGCTAAATAACCTTTCATGCCACTACATTGTAGAACTGTTTTATTTTTATTTTCTTTTAACAATAAAGGTGTTGGTTGTCTAATAAAGAGGCATTTAAAAGTGAAGTTAGATAGCAAAGAGGAGTTAGAAGTGTAGCAGTTAAGAAGATAAAGAAACATCACCGACCAATGGCCACAACCACTTTAAAATCATAGAATCATAGAGTTGGAAGGCACCTCCAAGGTCATCTAGTCCAATCCTGCACGATGCAGGAAATTCACAACTGCATCCCCATTCCAGTGTCCCCTGCTCCATGCCCAGAAGATGGCAAAAAGAAAAAAAAGAAAAACCCTTCAGGATCCCTGGCCAAACTGGCCTGGAGAAAACTGCTTCCTGACCCCAAAGTGGTGATTGCCCTGGGATTGCCCTGGGCATGTAAGAAAGGGCTCATGCTTTTGTGTATTGAAGAGGCAGGAGACGATGGTCAGCTCCGGACTGGACTGGACAGCTCTACACAGAGCAGCACTCCAACGTATACAATTTCATAGTGAACTATATACATTGTAACAGTAAACAAAGGGTCTCATTGGACCTATGCAGAGTTCTACAATTGGTTACCCTGGGTGTCTTCAGGACCAATGGATGGTCTTTATTAGACAATCAATCATAATGCGAAAACTAGAATACCAAGACACTTCAAGCAGCATAACATTAAACCCAATACAGAACACTTCTCCCCTCTTCATTTAAACAAGAAAGTCTACAATATAATCGTCAAGGTCTAGGGCATATGCCTCGTTTGGCTGGACCTGGGGATGTCCAAAGTCACAGTGACCCAGGGGCTCAAAATCCGAGTGGCAAGGTGCCCGCTCAATCTGTAGGCCAGACGCCATGGCGCCCTGCGCAGGCGACAGTTCACTGCGACAGGCAGACAATTCAGATGAAGGGGGGAGGGCTGAGCTCGACCGACCTGATTGAGAACAGCTCTTCTTGCCGGTCCTTTGAACCGGCAACAGTTCACTGGGAGCGGCAGGCATGACGAGCAAGGGGTGCTGGGCTTGGCAGACCGGAGTGGGAACTGCTCCTTTGCTTGCTGGCTAGGTGCCACAGCACCCCTAGGAGGTGACAGTTCTTTGCGACAAGTAGGCATAACAAATGAGGAAGGGGGACGAGCTCGGTGAACCTGATTGGAAACGGTTCAGGAAATGGCTCACTTGACGAGCAAGCATGACGGAAGAGGGAGTGAGGACTTGGCTCGACCGACCTGATGGGGAACAACCCTTTGTGAGACTCCTCATGTTCCCAGACTGGAGGTGGCATTTGCAGACCGTCGGAGGGACGCATCTCCCAAGCGCCGACGTTGCACTGGGATGGGAGATCTCCCGGACAGGAACCAGGATCTGGGGAACATTGCAATATCTTACCCCAAGGGCCAACAGTGCGCTCAGACAGACGATTTCTCAGTCTGAGAACAGGATCTAGCGTGCGTTGCAAGGTCTCGTGAAATAGCAGGCATTTCACTCTCTGGCGTTCCTCGAAGCGTTCTATTGGGCTTTTCCCTGTAGCTGAGTGAGGCATGGACTGCAGGTGGAGCAGAAGATCAGTGAGGGTTCCCAGTAGCTTGTTAATTTCTCCGATAAGACGAGGCTGGCTAGTGAAGGCTGCTAGCCAGGGTGTTAGGCATCTGGATTGGGCGACCGGATTCAAGGGTGGGCAGACAGGTGGACTGTTGCAGCTATCAAAACTTGTGCCGAAAACATGTTGGCATTCTCTTCCAAAATTTGGAACTCTGGAGTGACTGGTATGGTTGATGCCAGTAACGTCAATACTGAGGGCAGCAAACCAGTTAAGGCCAATAAGGCTCATGCGGTGACCTTCCACAATGAGCAGGTTGAGGTGGCCGGAGAAGTTCTTGTATCTAACCTGGACAGGCATGATGCCAACGACTGGAACACAGTGTCTCTGGAAATCGAAAAGTTGCAGACTGCACTTCTGAAGATGGCATGCAGGAAAACGGGGACAGACCTGTTGAAACATGCTCCATGAGATGATTGACAGTGCAGACCCAGAATCAACCTCCATTTGGCAGGAGCGACCCTCTATGATTACTGACGTCTTGATCAGGGAACCCTGGTGAATGTACAGGCAATTGGTGTAATCTTCCCAAGAGAACAATTGGCAAGACGAGTGGTGAGACATTCTGGGACCTTTTGTTGAATGACAAACTTCTTCTGGCATGGAAAAACCTTGTGACAAGCGGCAGACCCTCGCCATATGGTCTTCCCGCAGAAACGACAGATGGCATCACGGAATTGATAGTCTCTTCAAGCATGCGCACCACCGCAGCCAGCACAGGCGTTCCTTCGCGGGCTTCTTTGAGAACAGTGCGGCAAACGGTGTGGCTTCTGATTGGCTCTCGTTCTGTAGACTCCATCACCGGATGATTCTGATTGGTCGTCTGATGAGTCAGTGGTGGAGCCTGTATAGAAATATTAATTTCTGTGTTTCAGCGGTATGGAATGACGTGTGACTGCATGTTTGATTTCAACTCATGGAGGGAAATGTTGGCGGCTTCTACTCTTAGTGCTTCTTCGAATGCAGTTTTATACGTGAGCTCCGGTTTCACTAGCAGCGCTTGCCTGATGCTGTCATCTTTGAGGTCGCAGAGTAAACAATCCAGCAGGGCAGAATCTATGTTGGGAAACTTGCAGTCACGAGCGATTTTTCGTAGGGCTGTGACATAGTCAGTGACGAACTCGCCCTCTTTTTGGTTTCGCTGGTGGAAGGCACAACGATGGACGGCAGCAGATGTCTTTGGCTTGAAGTACTCTTTGAGTTTTGTCTTGATTTCATTGAGCGGCATCGCCAGCAGTTTGGATGGAGCTACTAAGTTCTGAGCAATGTCGAATACTTCTTGACCACAAGTACTCAAGAGAGTGGCGCAGTAGACATCATCTTCTTCAAATCTGTTTGCTACGAGGCAGCATTCAAAACGGTCGAGGCATGATTCCCAGTTCCCAACCTCGGGGTCGAAAGGATCTAAGTGCCTCGTGGTTACCATGCCCATAGTGATTCGGCTCTCGGTGCCCTAGTGATTCAGCGTGGGCAGGCACAGCACACGTTCCCCGTTCAGTTAGTTCTGGGATTCCATCCTCGTCGCCAGTTTTGTGTATTGAAGAGGCAGGAGACGATGGTCAAATGAAAGAAGGTTTATTCAAAGCATTGCTCAGCTCCGGACTGGACTACATGGAGTGGCACTCCAACTTATACGATTTCATAGTGAACTGTATACATTGTAACAGTAAACACGGGGTCTCATTGGCTGGTTACCCTGGGTGGCTTCAGGACCAATGGATGGACATTGGCTGGATACCCTGGGTGGCTTCAGGACCAATGGATGGACTTTATTAGACAGCCAATCAGAATGCGAAAACTAGAATACTAAGACACTTCGAACAGCATAACATTAAACCCAATACATAACACATGCCGTGTTTTACTTTAACATATATTGGATCCAAGTTATTGGGAGATTACTGTTAAACTGGAAACAGATATCAGCCCTCTTTGTTTTCATATTTTATATCATTGTTTTGTTCAGATGACACATGATTCCCACCACATTAAGCCTACCTTTATTGAGGTGTTTCTGGGAATATTTCATATAATCACTTGGTTGTATTTTTTATGATGATGATGGAGACGTGCACAAACTTCTTTTATGCTAATATGGTAATGTACAATGAGAGGGCTTTATGCATACAGTTGTAAACATGTAGTCTGAATTTACTGGATTGTTACCATTCAAAACAGAAGACCATGTAAATCTGAATTAACATCTGTATGGCAACAAGTACAAAACAATTGCAATACCTTATGTGCATAACAGAGTAGAGTCTTTTACTGGGAAAATAGTACACAAATGAGTTATGCATTAACAGTCTAGCAGAAATTATCTAGAAGAAAAAAGAGAAGAGATTGGATTTATACCCTGCCCTTCACTACCCAAAGGAGTCTCAGAGAGGCTTACAAACTCCTTTCCCTTCCCCTCCCCACAACAGACACCCTGTGAGGTAGGTGGAAACTGCTCTGACAAGACTATGGTTTGCCCAAGGTCATCCAGCAGGTGCAAGTGGAGTGGGGAATCAAACCTGGTTCTCTGGAATGGGTTTTCTACCACCACAATCACACATTTCCAAACATCTCAACTTTGCAAGTGAGTAATCTGTGTTGGTGAGGGCTCTGACACAGGAGCAGTCCTGTAGGCCTTGTCCTTAAAGTTTCAGTGATTCAGGAACACAATTTGCTTATAGTATTCTTTGCTTTCCAGTGTTGTTCATTAACTCAGCAGCATTCAGAGACCACCATTTCTACACACTTCAGTAGGACAGCCAGGCTGTATGGATGTTCAGGGTTTTTACTGTCTCCAGCCAGCCTTGTCATCAGTTTCCCCAAACTACACTGGGATAAGTTTGTTCAGGAAAAATATGCAGCTGGTAGGAAATTGTCTTGGGCTTGGATTGTTCATTCTTTTTTGGCAAAAGTTTTTTAAAAAGAACTCTTCAATAAAGTTTGGTAAACTCAAATATCAAATATCACTGAGGCAAGCCCTGAAGGGGGCTTTGGAAGCCTTCCCCAGGTCGCCTGCCGAAGCAGGCGACCAGGGGAATGCACAGGAAATCTTTTAAATGCCTCCCCTAACCCTCCCAGGGCTTTGCTGGCCACCTGCCCTGGTGGGCGGCCAGGAAAGGCTTGGGAGGGGGCTTTGGAAAGCCAGGGGGGTTGCTCTAGTTCCCTGCAGATGTGGGGAGCCAGAACAAGCCAACTCTTGGAGGGGAGGGGTGGTGGTTTAAACCATCTTCCCTTCCTGTGGCTTGCTTGGGTCCCCCGTGGCTGCAGAGAGCTGAGCAAGCCAGCTCTTGGAGGGAAGGGGAGGCCGTTTAAACCGCCTTCCCTTCCCTTGGCTTGCTCTGGTTCCCCTTGGCTGTGGAGAGCCCAAGCAAGCCAGCTTTTGGAGGGGAGGCAGTTTAAACCACCTTCTCTTCCCATGGCTTGCCTTCCCTCCAAGGGCCGAAAGTTATTCAGCTGGCCAAATGGCTCCCAAATTTGCTTTCATTGACAAAAGTCGTATTCGGGGATTATTTGGGGGGCCGAATTGTTTTTGCACACCCCTAAATACAACCGAAGACTGAATTTGCCTCTTTTGCCACCCCATCACACTGACTGATCTTCGTCCCTGTCCCCATTTTTTGAACTAACTCCACTGCTCTCAGCACTCTGCCCTTTCTGGAGCATCAGAGCAATTTTAGGTTGTTGGGTCATTTACAAATCCTACTGGATGCATTGCAGTGAAATAGCTCTACTTTATTAGGTGATTTCAGGAACACTAGAAGACAAACTCCATGGCAGCTGCCCTGTTTTAAAGCATCCAAATACCACACCCCAAACACACCCCACTCCCAATGATAGGCTATTTACATAACACTATTTCTCTATTGGTCTGCTCCAGGATCTTAGCAAGTTATCATTTGGGGGAAACAAGCTCAACCAGATCTAGGTACTAGTTCAGGGATGAGTCATACTCAGTACACAACACCTACAATGCAGTAAAGAAGAGCTTGGTTGTCAGCTTATGGCTAGTAAATACAATCAACTTAAAGTTGCAAAGAGGCCAGCAGTTCAGTATATTCGTATCAGTCACTAATAGTACAGTTCACTCAACATGTTAATTTCCTTAATTATGTATTGCAGTCCAACAACTGATAGTCTGGCGGTTCACAAACAATGCATTGGTTGAAAGCTTGAAAGAAGTCTGAAGCTGTTAATGGTACACAGAGGTAGATGGAGAAGCTCAAGTATTTATCTAAAATGACTACAGATTGTTACATGAATTGTCTGCATTAGGCATCACTTTTAGCAGAGGGAACAAATTGTGAGATCACAGATAACACTGTGCATAAATTGGCTCTAACTGCTGTTCTTTTAATATAACTCCAGTCTAAACCATTAGGACATGCACTTGACTTTATTCACCTTTAGAGTAGGTCCATGTGTTCTATTCTTTATGTGGAAGTGAATATAACAAGAAAAAATGCTTATCATTATGGAAAATGGAATCCATCATAAAGCACAGATTGGCACTGGGAATAGGAAACCGCAGAAAAAAGGAAATCATGGCAGTCATTTCAATAATGTGCCTGATCCATGTGGACTTTCTCTGGTTATGAAACAAGACTACCTTAATAACAGGAGTGCTGACTTTCCAATCACGTTTGCAAGGCTGTAATTTCTTATGGCTTCTGCAGTATGCAGGTAACGGAAACATATTTTCAGCTATGTATCAATGGAGAGCTATCGGAGCTTTAACAGTCTTTCTTCATAGGGCAATAAACAAAATGTTACATCCCATTTAGCAATAAACTGTGCATTTTCCCTGCAAGGCTCTTCCTGCATTTTGTATTTGCATCATTTAACCTCTATCTAAATTTAATTCTATATTCTCTGGTAATTTTCAAAAACTAAGTGAGAGCCCAGATGGTCTCTGTTTTCTCCATAGTCAGGAGAGTGTATCTGGGTATGAATCATTTTAGTGATACAGAAGGAAGTGGAATAGAAGAATATGAATTTCAAAAGCCAGGACTGTAAGAAGTGATATGCTATACTGGAGCTTGGGAGTATGTATGTCATTTAGATAGGTACTGAAATAATCTCAGGGCTGTTTGCAGGAATCAGCTGGAAAATGGTTATAAAAGATATCTAAAACAAATTGCCCCCCCATTCAGACAGGTTTTCCTTCGAATATCATTTCCGTAAATATTCTGACTTATTTGGATATCATTGCAGAAGTCAAATAAAATCCTGGTAGAAAGAAAAACTGGAATGTGCTAAACAACACACCCAGGAGGCAGGGCAACACAGTACAAAATCTTTACTTCCTTGGAGGACAGCTTAGTCATGAATATGTCTTATATGTCTACTCAGAAAGATGGCCTTCCGTTGTAATTACAACAATTGACTTATGAGCAAGTTATTATGGCCGGAGACTTTAATGGGACAATAGATCGTCTAGACAGAAAATCACAAAAGGACAACGAATTCAGCGGAAAACTGCCAAAGAATTTTTTTGAATTAGTTAAGCAAGAAAAATTAGAAGATGTTTGGAGGAAATGGAACCCGATGCAGAAAGACTTTACTTTTTATTCCAATAGACATTGCTCTTTTTCCAGAATTGATATGATTTGGATGTCTGAAGAATTGTCAATGAAAACACATAAGACTGAAATTTTGCCAAGATGTAATTCAGATCACAATCCGGTGGTATGGAGTTCCACAGAAAGGAAAAAACCCTTTCTGTGGAGGATTAATGAAGATTTGTTGGATAAGAAAACGGTAATTGAGATGTTAAAGGAAGAAACGAAACAATTCTTTCAACAAAATTTAAATAAAGAAACACCGATACAGATTGTATGGGATGCTTATAAAGCGGTGATGAGAGGAATTCTCATCTCGCAAAACGTGAAGCAAAAAAAGGAAAAACTTCAAAAACAAACAGAAGTGTTAGAAAAAATTGCGCAGAAAGAAAAGGAATTAAAAAAGAAGCCTGGAAAAAAGCAAATTATCAAAGAATTAAAGTTGCTGAAGGAACAACTGAATGAGACTTGGAATCAGGAAATGTATTGGAATTTAAAGAAGTTACAACAGAAATCTTTTGAAGGGGCGAACAAACCGGGAAAATACTTAGCTTGGCAACTTAAGGCTAGAAGAGAGAGAAGAATGATAACCAAAATAATAGAAGATGGAAAAGAGTTCGTTGATCCTAATGGAATAAAGAGATGTTTCTTCAAGTATTATGCTAAACTATTCCAAACAACTAGAGTTGATCTTGAGAAGATTAAAACATATTTAAAGGAGATTCCACTACCAAAAATAAGTAAGGAATACAAAGATTTATTAAATGGTCCAATTCAAAAAGAAGAAGTGATGAAGGCAATAGAAGAGACAAAGTTGGGGAAGGCGCCTGGGCCGGACGGATTTACAGCGAAATTCTACAAAAAGATGAAAGAAGAAATTTCCCCGGTCCTGGAAGCTTTAACCAACGAAATAAGAGAAAACAAAAAGGTGCCGGACTCATGGAAAGAAGCAATTATTTCTTTGATTCCAAAGGAAGGACAAGATTCAACAAATGTAAAGAACTACAGGCCAATATCTCTTTTGAACAACGATTATAAAATCTTTGCAAAAATTATTGCAGAAAGGGTGAAAAACTATTTACAAACGGTAATTTCTGAAGATCAAGCGGGCTTTTTACCCAAAAGGCAGATTAGAGACAATGTAAGAATAGTAATGGACGCAATTGAATATTATGAAAAGCACCCAGAAAAAGAAGTAGCTTTTCTGTTTGTTGATGCAGAAAAAGCTTTTGACAATCTTAATTGGAATTTTATGCACCAGATGATGGAAAAGATTGAAGCGGGACAACATTTTAGAAATTGTATTGAAGCTATCTATTCTGAACAAAGAGCTAAAATAAATGTGAATAAAGAACTGACAGATAACTTCAAAGTACAGAAAGGAACAAGGCAAGGTTGTCCGTTATCACCGTTATTATTTATCTGGGTATTGGAAATACTTTTACAAAAAATACAGTACGATCAAGAAATAAAGGGCTTGACACATAAAGGACACCAATACAAATATCGAGCATTTGCAGACGATGTAATGTTTATGGTGGAAAACCCAACAGAAAAATTGACATTGCTTTTTCAAAAAATAAAGGAGTTTGGAGAATTGGCCGGCTTTTACGTAAATAAGAATAAAACAAAACTTATATGTAAAAACATGATCAAACAAAAACAAGTGGAACTACAAGAACTGGTACAATGTGAAGTAGTTAAAAAAACAAAATACCTTGGAATTGAATTAACGGCAAAAAATATAGACCTATATAAGAATAATTATGAGAAATTATGGACTAAGCTGACTCAAGATTTTAAGAAATGGGATAAAATGAACTTATCACTGATGGGAAGAATATCAGTTATAAAAATGAATGTCCTACCACGTTTGATGTTCCTGTTCCAAACAATACCAATTCTGCATAAAACGGATTTGTTGGCCAAGTGGCAACAAGAGTTGTCAAAATTTGTTTGGGCAGGCAAGAAACCAAGGATCAAAATGAAAATACTTTGTGATGCCAAAGAAAGAGGAGGTCTACAAATGCCAAATCTTAGACTATATTATGAAGCGGTTTGTCTAACATGGATGGATCAATGGGTGAAGCTTGAAAATGACAGATTGTTGGGGTTGGAAGGGCATGATTGTAGATTTGGCTGGCATGCATATTTATGGTATGACAAGATAAAAATGGACAGTTTTTTTAAACTTCACTTGGTGAGAAAAGCTTTGTATATGGTATGGACAAGATATAAGAAGTACCAGAGTGACTTAAGACCATTGTGGATTGTACCAGTAGAAGTGTTGATATCTTACTCAAGACAGCGAGGTAGAGACTGGTTGCCATATAGAGATTTAATTAAAAAAGAGGGAACAGAGTGGGTAATGAAAAAGCAGAATGAAATTGAATATGAATATGAGTGGTTGAAATATATGCAGATTTATGATCTTTTTAGATCTGACAAAAAAAACTATGGTTTTAGAGAGGAAAAAAATGAAATTGAAAAGGTTTGGGAGAGTGGAGGAGGAAAAAATATTTCTAAAATGTATAAGGTGTTGTTAAAATGGTATACTGAAGATGAAACTGTTAAAGAACAAATGTTAAAATGGGCTATTAATATGAATAAGGAAGTGGCTATGGAAACCTGGGAATATTTGTGGAAAAATTCTATTAAGATCTCGACATGTACTAATGTTAAAGAAAACTGTTATAAGATGATGTATAGGTGGTACATGACACCTAAGAAGATTGCAAATATGAATCAAAATATGTCAAACAAATGTTGGAAATGTAAGAGGCATGAGGGCTCATTTTATCATATGTGGTGGACTTGTGAGAAAGCTGTAGACTTTTGGACAAAAGTCCACAATGAAATGCAAAAAATATTGAAATGTTCTTTTAAAAAAGCACCGGAAATTCTGCTTTTGGGACTTAAAATGGAAGAAGTCAATACGACTAAAAAGACTTTACTCTGGTACCTGATAGTGACAGCGAGAATGATTTATGCTCAGTTTTGGAAGACAGAAAAGGTACCAGAGGTTGAAGAATGGATACAAAAAGTTCTGTTCATGGCACAAATGGATAAGATTACAAAAAAACTGAATAACAAAGAAGACGATGAGTTTTTTGGAGAATGGAATGATTTTAAAATTTATCTGGAAAAGAACTGGGATGTGAAACAAAACTTAATATGTTTAGATCAATATTAAGTCAAACGATGTTATCTTTAGATTGTAATGATGAGAAACTGATATTGTTGATGATATGAAGTAATTTGGAGCAGGGGTGGAAGCATTGTGGGAAGCCATTGGAGGGAGGGGAGGAACTGGGAATGGGGTAGACAATTGATAGAATGAAAAGTTTTATATGTTGTATTCCTGAAAAAAAAAAAAATTTGTTTCCCAAAAAAAAAAAAAAAGAAAGATGGCCTTCCAAAGATAATATACACAAAGCAAATTCATTCAAAATGTAAGTACAGTGGGAGGATTTCATAGAACACAAACAGTGTTTGGCTACCAGTATTTTCAATCAAACTGCACAGCAAATAAGAGTAACTACACTACACAAGTAGAAATACTGGTTATTCACAAAAATTTCAGAAATCAGAATAAAAAAGAAGATAGTTCAATGACAAGATTCAATGCATGTTTTAGTCTATATAGATTCTCTTTCATTTATGATTATATAAAACAAATTAAGCAACGTACCTTATGACACATGCATAAAGTCCACTGTCTTGTGCTACTGTTGGGCGAAACCAAATGGCATCTTCCTCTTTGCTCATTCTCGTTCCATCAAAAGCTATAGGCTCCTCAAAGTCCCCAGGTCCAGAGCTTTTGTACCACATCAAACTCAGTCCAGCACTTTGTGCTAGGGTGTAATTTGCTCTAATATATCCATAAAACAATGCACATTTTATACGAACAGGTTCTCCCACTAAGACTTGATATTTCTTGTAATCCACTGACCAATCAGTACATCCATCAGCTAAAAGAGAAAAGATAAGAAGAAAAAGGTTACAGAGTTGTACACCACTGAAAGCATAGCACAGTCACTCTTTAAATTTTGGAATTCTATTTCTGAACTCAACATGTTAGAGTTATTGCTTAAAAGCTACTACTGGTTTTATTGAATATTTACTTTATTTAAAATATCCATACCTTGTGCTCCAAAGGAAAATATTTCCAAAAATGGAATATGCATCCAAGACTGGCCAAAACACATTGTTTTCCCTAGTGACACCTTGGCATGGAACAAGTAACAGGAGTGTAGATAGGATTGCCAACTTCCATGTGAAGCCTAGCAATCTCCCAGAATTATAACTGATATCCAGAAAGACAGCAGGAAATCTGTTTCCCTGGAGAAAATGGCAGTTTTGGAGAGTTGACTCCATGGTATTATACCTTGCTGAGTTCCCTACCAAAACCTTCCCTTTGCGAGGGTCCTCTCCCAAATCTCCTTGAATTTCCAAATGTATAGATGGTAACCCTAACTGTAGATGAACTTACATACACAATTTCAGTGATTATAGATTTAATTCTGATTTTATCTACTTTGGGATGAATTATTTTAAAATACAAAAATATCAAAAATGTTGTAACATAAATATCAACTAGCCCAGAAGGTATAATAATCACTGAATAGCATTAATGAAACCCCTTCAAGATAAATGAAAGAAGGCAGTTATCTGTCTCAGAAGATGTCACGGTAGAAAGCAATGGCTGAAAGCTATGACTGGAAAGTTGAGGTTAGATCTTGAGGTGATGAGGAGAGTTCATAATGTTAAGCCTGATTGCACAGCAGAAGAGAATGTCAAGATAAATTATTCAGGTCATCATCACTGTATACTCAGCAGCAAATTACTTTAGGCCTTACTGGAAATATCTGTTCCTCCTGCCTTACAAACTACTGGGGGGTCACTGTGGGGTCTACTGTTTCTTTTAGTACAGGTTTGACTGCAACTCTTTTAAAGCTGTTAAGTACCAAATTAATTCTCACATATCATACTAAAGGAAGAACAATTGGGGTTGCTCACATACACAACAGCTTCAAGGTGGGGCCTCAAGGTGGAGCCTGGAGTTCTCCCAGAGTTGCATCTGATCTCCAAATTATGGAAATCGGTTCTCCTGGAGGAAATGGCAGATGTGGAAGACAGACTCTAAGGCATCACATCCCCACTGTGCTCCCTCCCCTTCTTCA
This sequence comes from Gekko japonicus, assembly GCF_001447785.1. Classification (NCBI taxonomy): domain Eukaryota; kingdom Metazoa; phylum Chordata; class Lepidosauria; order Squamata; family Gekkonidae; genus Gekko; species Gekko japonicus. The sequence continues at coordinate 749,780 of NW_015172004.1, read as the reverse complement.
AACTCCACTCTTCCCAGGCACCATCCCTGAATCTCCAGGAAATTACGAAGCCAGATTTGGCAACCCTCAGGATAGCTCAGCACCATGGTACAGCCAAGGGGTATGTCAGCTACTTAAGAGCAAACACTGTTCCTTGTTTGGTAGGCAATAACTCAGCAATTTGTCTTTGAACTTTCACTGCAACAAGAAAACTTCTGTAGCCATTGGAACTGAAGGAAGATAGTCTCCTTCATGGTACTGCTGACCTTTTGCAATTGATATAATTACCATGAAAAGCTGTAAGAAGGCGATTCATCACAATTACATTTGGCCCATTAAATAGCACAGGCACAGTTTTGTTGGGGTCCAGTGCCAGATGAGAAATGGTGAATTAAGAAAAAGTTAATAGATGTTGATATATAGGAGATTAATGGGCCCCACTATGCAATATCAAAGAGCTAGAGCAGCCTCATGGGACTACCCAATCCTCCTGGGTTAGCATATCTGTTAACTAACAGAACCCCAAGAATTTAGGGATGATGATGTGTGTCAAGTATTCCCTGTAAACCAGGCATTTATGAGTTCAGATTGCCCATGTCCTTGTGACTTTACAGCAGTTGCTTAAATGGCCATGCTAGTTTTGATAGTGATAACTTATTGTAACTGCAATTTTTATCCAGCATTTCTAAAATTACACACTATCACCTATTATTGTTGTTGCTGTTGTTGCTATTATGAGACTATGGAACACATCATATACCCATTGGAAATTTAGGCTGCAAACATATCAAAAGAATTGTGCATACTACTCCTTCAGAACAGTTTTGGGCCTACAAGACTGCAGTGCTCACATAAGTTAGAACTGGCCTGTAAAAACACAGCAAACCTTTATCTACTAAAATCATGAACAACTCACAAATTAGGGCACACCAATCTCCAGTTCTAACATATTTATTACCGATGTTGCCCCCCACCACCATTTGAACCGAAACAAATGATAACCAGGAACTAAATTTGTAATTCTTTTGATCTGTTAAAAAAAATGTGTCCTCACTATTTTTATGCTAATTTAACAAACCACTGTATATACAACTATGATATGTAATTCCATTTCATCATCTGATGAAGTGTGCATGCACACGAGAGCTCACACCTTGAATAAAACGTTGTTGGTCTTAAAAGTGCCACTGGACTCTAACTTTGTTCTGTTGCTTCAGACCAACATGGCTACCCACCTTGATTCATCTATCCCCCAGTTATAGCAATACCCATTATGGGTTCAAATCTATATAGAAGAATCTCACATCCATTATCTATTCCTTTTCATAATTAATAGAAATTTGGCTATGCCTTCAATTAGCTGGATGGGAGGGAGCCACAACTGGGCAAAGAGAACAAGTGGCTGTGTCTTAGAGGGGGAATGGAAACAGTGATGGGAGGGATCATGGTATGCCTATAACAGCCTGCAGCTGGTCTTTGAAAATTCCCA